>NC_142443.1:93662500-93973333 GCF_059453495.1 Arachis ipaensis
GACAAGCAAGATTTAAGTCTGGTGTTATGATGACAAGTCATCTTATGCTAGTTTCACAAGCATTTTTCATTTGTTTCATTAGGTTTTATACACTTTCTTGCACAATAAGTAAGTGGTTGGAAGGGAATTTCATGATTAATTTGATTCAATCAAACATCATGTATTTTATACAAAATCATGTGATTTATACAAGAATTAAGTGATTATTATGAATGATGCAAATTCTTGTGATTTTGGTAGGACTTTGATTGCTTGTTTGGTTGATTTTAGGAGAGAAAATGAAGAAAAGGAGAAGCACTGCAGTATAATGTTGCGTTCAAATAAAGAGCGCCACGCTTAGTAGCGACGCCCACGCGTACGGGACACTTACGCTTCAGGCAACAAAACTTAAAGATCCACGCGTATGCGGGCATGACGTGTACGCATGGGTGTGTTTGGCGCTCGTTTTCAAAGAGAGCGCTACGTTAAATTACTCAGCATTTTCGGCCGATTGAAATTTGGAGGCAAAGTTCTGCAATCCACGCGCACGCGTGCATGATGCGCACGCGTCGATGGAGCACCTGGACAAAGCACGCTCATGCGTGGCTGGCGCTAAAGCATGAATTGGAGATTTAGCCACCCACGCGCACGCGCAGAGGACGCGCACGCGTGGGCAGCGCTCACTAACCCAACGTAGCGCTCACTAAGTTAACGCTGCTGAAGGCGCGTATGCGTGATCATGGCGCGCAAGCGTATTTGGAGCTGAAGACTGATAGGACGCGTATGCATACATGACGCGTACACGTGGATGGGCGAAATGCACAAAAGGACGCGCACGCGTCAGGGACGCGCACGCATGGAAAATGAACGCTGCGCTCACTTTGAGAACGCAACATTCCACTGGGAGCTACAACCAAGTGACATTTTGATCCACTTCATGCAAGGCCAGAAAGCCCACTCCAAGTACTGGAAGTCATAATTAGAAAGTGTATAAATAGCTAGGAGTTTGATTTCATTAGGGGGTTCTCTTTTAGTTTTTATTTTAGAATTTTAGAATTGAAATCAGATATGAGTTTTCTTTTCTGTTTCACTTTCTCTCTTCTGCAACCTTCACTTTTCTGTTTTGGATTTTGACTTCAGATTCAAGAATTCTTCTGAATTTCTTCATCTTGGAAGTTCTCTTTCATTTTGCCTTTGATAGTTTTATGAATTGAAGATCTGATCATAGTTTACTTCCTTGTTTTACCTTCTTCTGCAAATTCTTTTCTGTTTTGTTAAGAGAGCAATTGAGATCTGAAGCTTCTTTCTGTTTTGTTGCACTTGTCAATTTCCATTTTAGGATTTATTCTTCTTCAATTCTTCTGAAATTTTACTTTTCTGTTTCTGATTAGAATTCTGTCATCTGAGAGTCCTTTAGTTTATTGCATTTTACATTTTCCAGTTCTCTTTTGATTCCCATTACCCAAATCCTTTTATTCTTCATGCAATTTAATTTTCCTCTGCAATTTAAATTCAGCAATTTAAATTCCTTACACTTTAAGTTTCAGTCATTTACTTTTCTTGCAATTTAAGTTTCAGCTCTTTTAATTTCTTGCACTTTAAGTTTCTGCAATTTACACTTTCTGTAATTCAAGATTCTGCAATTTCCTATTCTGCACTTTAGTTTCCTTGCAATTGCTCTTTTATTAATCGAATTTTAACCCAAGTCATCAAATATTCGCTTAACTAAATTCATCACCATACTAAAGTTTCTCAATCCATCAATCCCTGTGGGATCGACCTCACTCTTGTGAGTTATTACTACTTGATGCGACCCAGTATACTTGCCGGTGAGTTTGTGTGGAATCGTTTTTACCTCATCAGTAGACAATGCATTTGGGCTCTAGAATCTAGCATTTTTGACCACGTTGGTTTGCCAATGTTGCCTCCAACATTGCACACCGACGCCAGCGACCCTGTCACCTTCAAAGGAGCATAACTTGAGTTGTAGATGTCTAATTGAGGTAATTCCAATTGGTTTAGAAAGATGACATTCAGAGCTTTGCCACCATATATAATACACTATAGTGGGCATGAAATTGGCAACATTGACAAGAGGACAAACTAACGGCTTGATGTGCAATTTCCCCTAATGTTTTGCTTGCTGGAAATTGAAAAAAAGATAATCCATGCGTACGTGACGTGCATGTGTGGATGTGCCAACGTTGGATGGAGTGTTTGTAGTCCAATGCTAAGGCCAATGTGCACGAGGAGAAGGCAAAATCTGGAATTGGAAATTTTCGCATCCACGCGCACGCGTAGCTTACGCGCACGCGTGGATGCGTATTTTGGACCCAAATGCGCAAATGCGCAAAGCACGCGTACGCGTGGGTAGAAGAATGTTGGCACTTGAACATTGAGTCAAACGCCAATGATAGCAACCAAAACCCATTTTTCCAAAGGGACGTTTGACTCAATGTTTGCCAAAAAACGTGGACTTAAACGTTGATATCTGAATTGCACAATTGACACCTCTCTCTTCTCAGCTGCATTAGGAGCCAATCCACAATCAAGGCCAAGACCCACATCTAAGTACTTGAAGATCCAATTGAAGATGGGAAGAGGGATATAAATAGAAGAATTGTTGAAGATTGAAAGGAGCTTTGGGAGGCCCTGAGCGGGGGCTCAGGGAGTTCAATTCCCTGATTTCATTTTTCTGCACTTTTCTTCTGTATTTTTCTTTCTTTGTAATTTGAATTGAGCTAGGAACAACTAAACCTCTTTCATTGGATTAGGGAGCTCTATTGTAATTCAATGGATCAATAGTAGTTTTCATCTTCTTCTTATTTCTTTTCTCTTGATTTTTGTTAGAAAGCTTTCGATCATAATTCAATTGGATAGTTGTCTTAACAGAGAAGCTATCCATAATTGGAATTCTTTGGATCTTTGAGAGAGGGATCAAGAATTCATGCTAGAATTGCTTTCTTACATTGGATTAGATTGGGGGTTGGATGGATATTGTGACATTTAATCCTACCAATACTTTGATCTATGAATTTGTGTGGTATAATCAGTGACCGAACTTCAACTCTTCCCATGAGCAATTAAATCAAGACATTGGGCAATTGTTCATGATTAGAGAGATTGGTGAGCCAAGACATTGGGATCTAATCATCTAAGATTTCCAAGCAATGTCAATGAATGCATTGATTGAGGAAGAGATGAAAATGATTTGATCCGGAGAGTTTAATATCTCCTAAAACCCAATGAATCCCCTACTCTGATCTTACCCATTCTCATTACATTCTGTTCTTTAATTTCATGCTAACTCCCCATTCCCATTTAATTTCATACAATTTAAGCTTCGATCATTTAATTTCTCGCACTTTAATTTTTGTCATTTAATTTCTTGCAATTTACGTTTCCCGCCAAATTTACATTTTGCAATCTCAATTCAATTCTGATTTCGCTCAACTAGAACAATTCTCCAATTAACATTGATGAACCAACCAATCCCTGTGGGATTTGACCTCACTCTACAGTGAGTTTTTACTTGACAACAATTCGGTGCACTTGCCGGTAGAAAATTGTTGAGAGAGTTTTCGAGTGAATCAGTCCCTTTGTGGTTTCCTCTATACCTTGGGACTCCTTGGTTCGTTGCCTTTTTCAAGGTAATACAACTTTTTGTTTCTTAGATTGTGCTTTATTGACGTCGACCTTTGACGTGGCGGAAATTGGCGAGTTAAGAAATTATTATAAGAGATACGTTGCAAGTATAGTTATTAACCAACTAAAAATCCGCTTATCAATTTAGAAGGGTTGTCACAAAATTAGAATTAAAATACTGAGAGTATGTATCCCAGGTCGTCTCCTAACGAGTTGTAGAAAGATGTGCTATTTTATTAATCAGATGTTTTCTAAAATGGTTTGAGTTGATAAACAGGAAGCCCTATCCTTGATGGAGTTCTCCCAAGATAAAAGTGATAATTGAAGGTTGTCTGCTCAGTTATCATTTACCAGATAAAGGAAAGTTAAGCAAGTTGGAAGTCAGTTTCTATTCACAAGTTCTAATCCTCTCCATTCGGAAGGACTAGTGTCAGTGACTAGAGGGCGACCCAACGCTAAACCCAACTATAATTTTACTCTTGAGCATTCCAACTCAAGGTCCTCCTTTCAACCAATTCCCAATCAAGTTATGGAACTACTCGCTCATTATGAATGCAAACTTTGCAAAATAAGAAAGGGAAATAAAGAAAGACATGATAAATAATAATCAAAAGGATCAATTAAAATAAAAATAGTTGTATTAATAAATTCTAAAACTAATCCAACAATAACTCTGAATAAATTAAGGATATGAAAGAGTAAGTGAGAAGTAAGGAAACAAACTAGAATGATGAAGTCTTGACGGAGGTAATAACTCTTCTTAATATCCCAATCCAAAAAGCAATAAAATCAAAATCCTAAGAACTATGAACGTGTAGAGAGATAACCTAGAAGAGGAGTAAAATCAGATCTCAAACTAAGATTATGCGGAATGAATGTTGTTTTTGGTCTCTGCATGTTCCCTGGCCCTAATATGCTTTTCTGGGCCGAGAACTGGGTCAAAACAGGGCCCAAAATTGCCCCCAGCAAATTCTGTAGATTCTGCAGATCGCGCACGTCACGCGATCGCGTCATCCAGGCGTTCGCATCATCCAGCGTTTTGCCTTGCCACGCGTGCGCATCGTCCACGCATCCGCGTCACTTGTGCAGTTTCCAATCCATGCGTTCGCGTCAGGCATGCGAGCGCATCACTGCAATTTCCTCTATTTTGCACGGTCGCGTGAGCCATGCGTCCGCATCACTTCTCGCTTGTCATCTCCTCCATTTGTTGTGTTCCTTCCATTTTTGCAAGCCTCCTTTCCAATCTCAAAGTCATTCATGCCCTATAAAGCCTGAAACACTTAACACACAGATCACGGGATCGAATGGAATAAAGGAGAATTAAAATACATAATTAAAAGTCTCTAGGAAGCAAGTTTTCAACCATGGAGTAATTTTAGGAAGGAATTGTAAATACATGCTAATTTAATGAATAAGTGGGTAAAGATTTGATAAAACCACACAATTAAACACAATATAAACCGTAAAATAATGGTTTATCAACCTCCCCACACTTAGATATTAGCATGTCCTCATGCTTAGTTGAAGGAGATAAAATGAATGAGTAGGAATATGTAAAACTCATGCAATGCAATGCAACCTATATATGTGAATGCAACTATATGATTCTTGTTCACTTGGTCAAAAATAAATAAGCTCTTCAAGACAATCACAAATCAAATCCCACTAATTCAATTCTTATACAGTAACAACAGATAAAAATGCAAGAAGGTAGCTCATGAAAGTAGGGAACATAGAATTTATGCATTGAACCCTCACTGATGATGTATGTACACTCTAGTCTCTCTAGTGTATAGGGTAATCACTCTATCCTTCTCTAATCATGCTTTCTAATTCTTGTTCTTCTCCTAACTAATCAACAACATTTAATATACCAATGCAAACATCATGAGGTCTTTTCAAGGTTGTAATGGGGCCAAGGTAAGGGGTAAGGGTACATATATGGCTAAGTAAGCTTATAAATTGAATCTTTAATTAACCCAAGCTTTCACCTAACACACATATATATTCTATATAACTTAAATTTCAGACCTAGCTACCCAGAATTTCCCTTTCACCTTCCTTACTCATGTATCAACTTTTATTTTAATTTGATCATATATGCATTGATCCTTGAATTTTAACTTAGCATTGGGGTAATTTATCCCCTTATTTATTTATTGAATATTTTTTGAAATTTTTTTTTAAATAAACACAACTTATCAATGCACATAGATTTTTAATTTTTCTTTTACAGTTTCACATGAGTAAGTACCCAAATTCCCATTATATTATCATGACACATTCCCTTATTATCTTTTATTCCCACAATCTTCCCATACTCAATTAACACACAATTATATCTCAAGCTAACCAAAGATTCAATTGGGATATATAATTATTTTTCCGCTTAAGGCTAGTGATGTGGTAAAATAAAGAACAAATGGGATTTAAAGGTTCAAAGTGGCTAACAAAGGTAACTTAAGGGGTAGGCTTAATTTGGATAAGTGAGCTAAACAAATAATGGCCTCAATCATATGCAAGCATATAAATATATTAAACATTGGACATATAGGATGAAACAAAATATAGATTACAATCATAGAGAAGTAAACACACAAGAAAAAAATATTTATGGTTAAATAATGTAACCATGTATTTAGGCTCAAAGTCTCACAGGTTGTGTGTTCTTTAGCTCAAAAATCATGTTCCAAATACAACTTCAAGCAAATTTAACATAAAAGTTTTGATTAAAATTAGTAAAATTGTTCTAAAAATAGGGTCTTAAAAGAAACTTATTATCTTTTTCAATCAAGTAGAACATGCATGCAACTAACCTATTACTATGCAATTTATCCTATTCTACAAAAGAAGAACTAACTAAATATTCTATTTTATTGGTGTTAGGGAAGAGAAATTACCTCCGGAAGTCAGGTACTGACCGACCTCCCCACACTTAAGGCTTTGCACCGTCCTCGGTGCCATCTGTCAGGAACAAAGGTTGGCTGGGAGCAGTATCTCCACAGTCGGGACCGTCATGGCTCCCTGTGCTGGTAAACGAAGTGGAGTCCGGGGTGTCTGAGTCTCTGTATTTTCCTTTAAGTAGCTCCTTGAGGTATGTGAATCGGCGCTTGTTACGGCGCTCTTTTAGCTTTGCTTTGTGTTCCTGCCGATCCAACCTTTTGAGTATCTGATGGAGCAGTTGATTTGTTGTAGGTGCTTGTGGTGTTGAAGGAGGAATGTCTTCAGCCGGTTCAGTAGGCTGGCTTGTAGTGGCTGCTGGAGGTCTGATATATTTCCCGTTAGGGACGTACTGATCATCCCGTGGGAGCATGGCTTTGGCGTCTCCAGCTCTATAGGAGACTCCGGTTGCTGAGATGAGATCTGAAACCAAGGCGGGAAAAGGTAAGTTACCCGCAATTTGTACGTGGCATGGCATTCCGGATGTGTCTTGGTAGGTTTAGAGGTTGGTCTGTGAGGATGCACCATAGTAGAACGGCCGTGTCTGCAGTGAAGGAGGACTCGTGAGTGCTCAGAAAGACGTAATGGGACATAATCTGTGCCCATACGCGAGCCTCCAAGGTAAGTGCGGAAGCCGATATTCCCTTAGGTCGGGAACGATGGTATCCGTAGATCCATCTGCTGCCAGGTAGTGCGATAACTCTGAGAACAGCATCCCAGTCAAATTGGTATGTCTGGCGCTTGAGTGAGGCTTCTTGAAATGCGTCCAGTCCTTCTGGAGTAGGGGGGAGATCTAAAGCTCGCTGAATGGCCTCTTCTGTAATGGGGACTTATTTCTGACGGACAGAGACAGACTGCAGGTTTGGCAGGTGGAAATTAGAGTAGAACTCGACTACCCAGGAAAGATTATCCTACTGTGGCTATCTCTGTAGGAAACCCCATTGTATTCGTTCAATTTGTGGCTCAACAAATTCAGCAATACGGGTCGGGAGGATAAGAAGGTATTCGTTGTTGTAACTCCTTTCTGCCAGTATGGGAAACATCTGCTCACAGTAGCGATTGGTAAATCGTGCAGTGTCCTTTGCTGGGAAGGCTTTCTCTTTTTCATCAACCTTTATAATCCTCTTAATTCTTTTTGTTGAGGGCTTAACTGCAGTTGAAGATGGCTCTGCCACTAAAGCTCGTTTGGTTCCTCTCCTTGCTGTTGATTTGGGAGTAGCTTTCTCCTTACCTTTCTTGGTGGCCATCCTAAAAGAAAGAAAAGAGAAAGTATGTAAAAATGACAAGGGTAAGAGCAAGGAAGAGAACGGGGAAGGTGGTAATCATTGCACATTAAAAGATGAATGATGTAAGCACATGGTCATGACTACATGTGGAAAATCATCAATAAAAATATAGCAAGTGCATATGGGGACAAGTAAATGCAAGGTGTTTATTAGCATGCAGGCAAAGGCATGAGTAGCATAGATCAAGCATTCAATGTCCAAGTTAGATTACCAAGCCTTTCAAACTAATAACCTGTTTGTAATATCGATTATATTCAAATAATAAAATAAAAGAAGGGTTTTTGTGAAAAGCAAGCATTTTAGAGGAGTAGGATAAAAGATATCAAAAAATAGTGCACAATGCCATACAGGCATTTTCACAAACACATAGCATGCATGGTGAATAAGCTATTAAAAGTATTGAATTGAACATGCAAGCAACCCTTAAAAATTAATATATAATTGTCAAACAAGTCCATAACAATCCACAAGAAAATCATAAGGAATAATAATGACCCTAATAAATTTCCAACACCAATTAAAAGAAAAAGAAAGAAAAAGAAAACTTGGATAATGCAAGTAAAAAGAAAAAGAAAAGAAGAAGAAAACATAAAAATAAAAAGAAGAATAGAAAATTAAGGAGGGAGAAGAAAAGAAAAACGTTGTTAATGGTGGTGAGAGAGAGAGAAAGTAGAAAGTGGGAAAAAAGGAAGAAGGAAGAAAAAGGGAAGAAAGAAATAAGGAGGTAAAAGAAAAAATAGGATTTGGGGCCGGGGAGAAAGATAAGATATTTTGGCAGATTAGGATAGGCTGTGCGGCACAAGCGACGCAGACGCGTGGGGTACACGTTCACGCGGATGGCGCTTATATGAATCGACGCGGTCGCGTCGGTCACGCGGACGCGTGACTCGTTTTGTGCTACTGGAGCGAGGGCAGCCTCACGCTCGCACAACTCTCTGTTCGAAACTCATTGTTGCCAAATTCCAGGATGACGCGGTCGCGTGGTGGATGCGATCCCGTGGGTGGCCAATATTGGAATACGGCACGGACGTGTGGGGTACACGTTCGCATGGTGAGGCTTGTGCGCCTAGCACCAGTCCAGCACAACTTTCGGCCGTGCACCCTTTCTTACGTCGATTTTCAGGTCACGCATCCGCGTGGGTGACGCGGACGCGTGGGAGCTATTATTCCCACATGACGCGGATGCGTCAGTGACGCGGTCGCGTGGGGTGAATTGTGCCAAAGGCACACCTCCAGCCACGCTCCCGCGTGACTTTCTGTTCAATTTATTTTTCTTTCTTACTCACCTGTGACGCGGGCGCGTCGGCAACACTATCGCGTCGCGTGCCCCCATTTTGTTTTTTTTTATATGCAATATGCAAATGAAGATGTAAACTATAGGCACTAGTACTGAGAAGAGTTAATGAGAAAGGAAATAAAGAAATAAAAGAAAGAAATGATCATACCACGGTGGGTTGTCTCCCACCCAGCACTTTGCTTTAACGTCCTTAAGTTGGACGCTCCACTAGCTCAGTCTTCTGCTGTGGGTGGATCCTCCAAGAGGAAGATCTCTAGCTCCTTGATTTTTATCACCTTCTCACCATGATATAGCTTTAAGCGATGTCCATTGACTTTGATGAATTTAGAGCTTGAGGGATGACTCAGGTGAAAAACTCTGTATGGCTCGGCCTTCTCTACTCTATATGGACCTTCCCATCTTGATCTCAACTTGCCTGGCATGAGCCTCAGTCTAGATTTGTAAAGGAGGACAAAGTCCCCAGGTTTGAACTCTCTCCTCTTGATGTGCTTATCATGCACAGTCTTCATCTTTTCCTTGTACAGCCTTGAGTCATAAGCTTCTAGGCGTAGGCTCTCTAATTCTTGCAGTTGCAACTTTCTCTCAGTTCCGGCTTTTTCAAATTCCATATTGCACTCCTTTACTGCCCAAAAGGCTTTGTGCTCTCCCTCAACTGGAAGGTAACAGGATTTTCCGTAAACTAAGCGGAAGGGACTCATCCCAATGGGTGTCTTGTATGCTGTTCTGTATGCCCAGAGTGCATCTTGTATCCTGGTGCTCCAGTCTCTTCTATTAGGTTTGACTATCTTCTACAATATACTCTTTATTTCTCTGTTAGATACCTCAGCTTGCCCATTAGTCTCAGGATGGTAGGCTGTTGCCACTTTATGAACTATCCCATGCTTCTTCAGTAATCCTATTAGTCTTCTGTTACAGAAATGGGTGCCTTGATCGCTCATGATTGCTCGTGGTGATCCAAAGCGACAAATAATGTGTTTTCTAACAAAGGAAACAACAGTGTTAGCATCATCAGTGTGGATAGGAATTGCTTCCACCTATTTAGAAATGTAATCTACACCTAACAATATATAAAAATAACCATTAGAATTTGGAAATAGACCCATGAAGTCAATGCCCCAAACATAAAAAATTTCACAGAAAAGCATAGTCTGTTGAGGCATCTCATCCCTCTTGGATATATTACCAAACCTTTGGCATGGAGAACAAGATTTACAAAATTCAGCAGCATCTTTAAAAAGGGTAGGCCACCAGAATCCACAGTCTAAAATTTTTCTAGCTGTTCTTTGAGGGCCAAAATGTCCTCCACACTCAGATGAGTGGCAGGCCTCTAAAATGGATTGGGATTCTGATTGAGGCACACACCATCTAATTACCTGGTCAGTGCCACATCTCCATAAATATGGGTCATCCCATATATAATATTTGGAGGAAAAGTGCGGCTAACTAGATAATTAGCTACAGGTGCATACCAAGGGACTACTTCAGATACTGCTTGTAAGTTGTCGAATGGGAAATTGTCATTTATAGGAGTGGAGGTATCCTTAATGTGCTCAAGGCGACTCAAGTGGTCTGCCACTAGATTCTGGTTACCACTCCTATCCTTAATTTCTAAATCAAAATCTTGTAGTAGCAGTATCCAACGTATAAGCCTTGGTTTGGACTCCTTTTTAGCTAATAAATACTTTAGAGCTGCGTGGTCTGACTACACTACTACTTTAGTACCAAGTAAATAGGCTCGGAATTTATCCAGAGCAAAAACAATAACAAGAAGCTCTTTCTCAGTAGTAGTGTAATTAGACTGAGCAGTGTCTAAAGTCTTAGACGCATAAGCAATTACAAAAGGATCCTTACCTTCACGCTGAGCCAGTGCTGCTCCTACTGCATGATTGGAAGCATCGCACATGATTTCAAATGGCTGGCTCCAGTCTGGTCCTCTAACAATTGGAGCTTGAGTCAGGGCGATCTTTAGCTTATCAAACGCTTGTTTGCAATCCTTACTGAACTCGAACTCGATATCTTTCTGCAGTAGTCCGTATAAGGGTAGTGCTACCTTACTAAACTCCTTAATGAATCTCCAGTAAAAACCTGCATGGCCAAGGAACGAACGGACTTCCCTCACAGAGGAGGGGTAAGATAAACTAGAAATAAAATCCACCTTTGTTGGATCTATAGAAATGCCAGTATTAGATACATGTCCTAGTACAATCCCTTGTTTTACCATAAAGTGACATTTTTCAAAATTCAATACAAGGTTTGTACTGACACATCTATCTAATACTCTAGATAAACTATCCAATCAAAGGCTAAATGAATCACCATAAACACTAAAATCATCCATAAAAACCTCTATACAGTTCTCAATAAGGTCAGAGAAAAGACTCATCATGCACCTTTGGAAAGTAGCTGGTGCATTGCATATGCCAAAGGGCATTCTTTTATAAGCATAAGTGCCAAAAGGACATATAAAAGTAGTCTTTTCCTGATCTTCAAGAGCTATATGGATTTGAAAATATCCTGTATAACCATCTAGAAAGCAATAAAGGGATTTACCTGACAGGCGATCAAGCATCTGATCAATGAATGGCAAGGGGTAATGATCCTTGCGAGTGGCTTAGTTGAGACGCCTATAGTCAATGCAAACTCTCCATGAATTCTGCACTCTAGTTGTTAGAAGCTCTCCATGCTCATTTCTTACTGTTTTGATTCCAGAATTATTGGGTACCACTTGTACTGGACTAACGCATTCGCTATCTGAGATGGGGTAAATAATGTCTGCTTCAAGTAACCTAGTCACTTCTTTCTTGACAACTTCTAAGATGGTGGGATTCAATCTTCTTTGAGGTTGATGGACAGGCCTTTTTCCCTCTTCTAGGAATACTCTGTGCTCACAAACTTGAGGGTTGATGCCTACTATGTCTGCCAGGCTCCATCCAATTGCTTTCTTGTGTTTCCTCAGCACACTGAGTAGCTGTTCTTCTTGTTAGGAAGTGAATTCCCTTGCAATGATAACTGGAAACTTCTGCTTGTCCTCAAGGTAAGCATACTTGAGGTATGGAGGGAGGGGCTTTAATTCTAATTTCTGCTCATGGCCAGGCTCTGGGTCATCCGGAGTTGGTAATAAGGGCAAAGTGCCCTCATTGTCCTCTGAAAGTGTCCCCACACTTGGACCTTGTCCTGTGTACTTCTCTTCTAATTTTTCCTGGTGAACTTCAGCCACAGTTTCATCTATGATGTCACACTGGAAGATAGAAAGATCATCTGGAGGGTGCTCCATAGCTCCATGTAAACTGAATTTCACTATTCTGCCATCTATTTCAAAAGAATAAGTTCCAGAAAATGCGTCCAGCTTGAACTTTGAAGTCTTCAGGAATGGTCTTCCAAGCAGGATTGATGATGGCCTTCCTGAGTCATTAGGGGGCATTTCCAGGATATAGAAGTCAAATGGAAATGTGAGCCCCTTAATGCTCACTAATACATCTTCAGCAATTTCAACCACTATAATAATGCTTTTATCTACTAACACAAAACGAGCTGCCGACCTTTTTAAGGGAGGGAGCCTCAAAGTATCATATATAGACAAAGGCATTATACTTACACATGCTCCTAAATCACACATGCAGTCAGAAAATATCACACCTCCAATAATACAGTTAACCATGCATGGACCTGGATCTCTACACTTTTCAGGTATACCTCCCATTAAAGCAAATATAGAACTACCTAAAGGAATAGTTTCTAATTCATTAATTTTGTCTTTATGTATACATAAATCTTTTAGAAACTTTGCGTATTTAGGTACCTGTTGAATAACATCAAAAAGGGGAACAGTTACCTCAACCTTTTTGAATATTTCTACCATTTTGGGATCAAGTTCCATCTACTTCCTGGGCTTCCTTGCAATTTGTGGAAATGGAATAGGGAGGGCATTTTCTGCAGTGTCTGCATCCTTTGGTGCTTCCTTCTGTGGTTGAGCTTCTTCTGCTTCACCCATATCTTGTGCGTCCTTTTCCTCTTCAGCATCCTTTACTTCCACCACCTCTTCAGCTGAGGCGTGTTCTGATGGGATTGGCTCCTCCTAATTCTTCTCTTGAAATGTGGTTCCGGATCTTAGGATGATGGCATTGATGCCACCCTTTGGATTGGGTAAGGGTTGAGAGGGAATCCCACTAGAGCTTGCAGGTTGAGTATTTGAAGTATTGGGTGATGCCAGCTGAGAGATGACAGCTTGTATAGCGGATGCTAGGCCATTAAGTGAACTTTCCATGTTCCTTTGTCCTTGTGCAATGGATTGAAGCGCTTCATCACTCGGAGAGGAATTTGATTGAGTGATCTGCGGAACTTGTTGTTGGTTGTGCTGTGCTGCTTGGGATTGCCTCAGGTGAGGTGCTCTGTAAGGCTGGTTCTGGTTCTGCTGCCTGTTGTCGTTATTATTCCACCTCTGATATCCTTGATTATCTCTGCCTCCTCTGTTATTGTTGTCCCTCCAACTCTGGTTAGAATTATCCCTCCAACCTTGGTTGGAATTGTCTTGCCATCCATGGTTGTAGCTGCCACCTTGATTGTATCCTTGGTTGGGGCGGTCATAGAAGTTATGAGTGGCTGCCACAGTGTTGTCTTCCTGCTAGAGCTGTGGACATTCATCAGTATAATGGCTATAATCAGCACAGATCCCGCACACTCTCTGTGGGACTAATTGTTGGCTTTGTTGCGCTTGTTGTTGATTCAACTGCATCTGCTTCAATAAGTTGGTCATTTCACATATACTCTGAGTCAGAGCAGTAGTTTCTTTGCTAGAAGATACCTCTGCAACAGCTTTTGACCGGCCTTATTTCTGCCTATAATTCCTAGTAGATTCAGCCAAGTCGCTGATCAATTGCCATGCCTCATCAGTGGTCTTGTACTTTTTCATAGACCCATTGCTAGCACTTTCCAATATGGTCTTATCTTGGGGCCTCATGCCCTGTGTGACGTAGCCGAGCAACACTATCTTGTCAATCATGTGGTGGGGGCATGCTTCCAGAAGGTTGTTGAAGCGCTCCCAGTATTCATAGAGAGTCTCAGACTCCTCTTGAACAATCATGGAAATGTCTTTCCTCAGTTTGTCAGTAACTTCAGCTGGAAAAATTTTTTCCAAAAATTCTCTTCTAAGCGTATCCCAGTCAGAAACAGTTGCTGCGGTTTAAGTGTAGTACCACTCTCTCGCCTTTCCCTCAAGAGAGAATGGGAAGGCTTTTAACAGAATAGAAGTTTCATCTGCACCATCAAGCCTGATAGTAGAACAGGCTGCTTGGAAATCCCTAAGGTGCCTGATAGGCTCTTGAGCAGGTAAGCCATGAAACTTAGGCATCAAGTTGAGCAGTGCAGTCTTTATTTCAAAATCTGTAGCCACTGTTGGGTGATGCGCTTGAAACGGTTGCATTGTAAAATTAGGGGCTCCAGCCTCCTGGATAGTAACTCTTCTAGGTGCTGCCATGTCACCTGCACGTAAATCAACTGAATCAGTAGAAAAAGAGCTTGTTTATTCCTTACGTGACATTTCAGATTCTCCCTCAGGGAGGACTAACGGACGCCGAGCTTGCTTTATACGTGAAATAGTTCTTTCAATCTTTGGATCAAATACTGGCAAGCTTGGATCAGGAAGTGAACGCGTCATTTAATGAAAGAAACATGCAGCTCATAGTAGCAAAATAAAATAAAATTCAAATAAATAAATTCCAATCAATAACTTAGCACTCTATTGTAACTCCCCGGCAACGGCGCCAAAAATTGACGTGGCGGAAATTGGCGAGTTAAGAAATTATTATAAGAGATACGTTGCAAGTATAGTTCTTAACCAACTAAAAATCTGCTTATCAATTTAGAACGGTTGTCACAAAATTAGAATTAAAATACTGGGAGTATGCATCCCAAGTTGTCTCCCAACGAGTTGCAGAAAGATGTGCTATTTTATTAATCAGATGTTCTCTAAAATGGTTTGAGTTGATAAACAGGAAATTAAATCAGAGAATTTATGTAAATTAAATAAAAACCTTGACCGGGAGTATATTAGTTGGAAACCCTATCCTTGATGGAGTTCTCCCATGATAAAAGTGATAATTGAAGGTTGCCTGCTCAGTTATCTTTTACAAGATAAAGGAAAGTTAAGCAAGTTGGAAGTCAGTTTCTATTCACAAGTTCTAATCCTCTCCCTTGGGAAGGACTAGTGTCAGTGACTAGAGGGCGACCCAACACTAAACCCAACTATAATTTTACTCTTGAGCATTCCAACTCAAGGTCCTCCTTTCAACCAACTCCCAATCAAGTTATGGAACTACTCGCTCATTATGAATGCAAACTTCGCAAAATAAGAAAGGGAAATAAAGAAAGACATGATAAATAATAATCAAAAAGATCAATTAAAATAAAAATAGTTCTTGTATTAATAAATTCTAAAAATAATCCAACAGTAACTCTGAATAAATTAAGGATATGAAAGAGTAAGTGACAAGTAAGGAAACAAACTAGAATGATGAAGTCTTGACGGAGGTAATAACTCTTCTTAATATCCCAATCCAAAAAGCAATAAAATCGAAATCCTAAGAACTATGAATGTGTAGAGAGAAAACCTAGAAGAGGAGTAAAATTAGATCTCAAACTAAAATTATGCGAAATGAATGTTGTTTTTGGTCTCTGCAAGTTCCCTGGCTCTAATCTGCTTTTTTGGGCCGAGAACTGGGTCAAAACAGGGCCCAAAATTACCCCTAGCGAATTCTGCAGATTTTGCAGATCGCGCACGTCACGCGATCGTGTCATCCAGGCGTTCGCATCATCCAGCGTTTTGCCTTGCCACACGTGCGTGTCGTCCACGCATTCGCGTCACTTGTGCAGTTTCCAATCCATGCGTTCGCGTCAGGCATGCGAGCGCGTCACTGCAATTTCCTCTATTTTGCGCGGTCGCGTGAGCCATGCATCCGCGTCACTTCTCGCTGGTCATCTCCTCCATTTCTTGTGTTACTTCCATTTTTGCAAGCCTCATTTCCAATGTCCAAGTCATTCAGGCCCTATAAAGCTTGAAACACTTAACACACAGATCATGGCATTGAATGGAATAAAGGAGAATTAAAATACATAATTAAAAGTCTCTAGTAAGCAAGTTTTCAACCATGGAGTAATTTTGTGAAGGAATTGTAAATACATGCTAATTTAATGAATAAATGGGTAAAGATTTGATAAAACCACACAATTAAACACACTATAAACCGTAAAATAATGGTTTATCAACCTTTATGGCTCCATTGTCCGGGCTTTTTAGCCGGTTCTCGACAACTTTTTATAGGTAGTGTTCTTACATAGAACCTTTTCTTTGTAGTTTGTTGGGACAACTTTCTAGCTCCATCTTGAGATCGTGCTCTTGCTTTAAGTAACATTCCTTTTAGGGCTTTGTACCTTTTTAACTGACCACTTCGGGCCCTGGTTTTTTAACCTTTCTTTGGCCTTTGCGAGATATTTTTGTCGCTTTTCAGTGATCCTTTCATTGGTCCGACTCCTCTGTCGGGCCTTCTTGAGTTATTTTTAGTAATCCCATTTCTAGTTAGACCTCGTCATGTCACTTTTTCTGGGTTACTTTTTATAACTACTTGCATTAACTTGAGCTTATATCGCTTCACCTTGCCGACCTCTCTTAATCGGGCGATAAATTTTGTATTTTATGAACGTAAATTAATGCGTCTTGGTAGGAACATTTTTAGGGAATCGATAGCTTTCATTCAAATAATAATCAAATAAAAAATAAATAAAAAGTGTGTACATGGGAGTGCTTACCCTTCTAGGTCGGGCAGTTTTTTAGATCTCGGTGTGGCGCCTCATTAAAAAACCTATATAGGAAAAAGAGTGCACCTTGGCCTGAGATCTTTCTATAACTATAGTACCTTCTTAGGTTACAGGTGTGCCATGATCTTGGTAATTCCCGCCCTTCGAGGTCGACCACCCTGTAGTAACCCTTTCCTTATACTTCTGTAACTCGGTATGGTCCTTTCTAGTTTGCTGCTAGCTTCCCTTCTCCTGATCGACCTGCTCCAATATCATTTCGGATTAAGATGAGGTCGTTGGAGGTGAAGCTTTGTTGGATTACCTTTTGATTATATCTTAAAGCCATTCGATGCTTTAGAGCTTCCTCTCTAATCCAGAATCTTTCTCGGACCTCTGGAAGTATGTCGAGCTCTTCTTGTGCTTGGGAGTTGGTGTTGTCATTGTAGAGCGTCACTCTAGGGGATCCTTCCTCTATCTCTACAGGGATCATTTCCTCCATTCCGTAAGCAAGTCAGAAAGGTGATTCCCCGGTTGTGGAGTGTGGTGTTGTCTGGTATGCCCATAGGACTTGCGGGAGCTCTTCGGCCCAAGCTCCCTTAGCATCCTGTAGTCTCCATTTTAGTCCGGCCAGTATGTCTTTATTGGCGGCTTCTGCCTATCCGTTGGCTTGTGGGTATTCTACAGAGGTGAACTGGTGCTTGATTTTCAAATCGGCTACCAGGTTTCTGAAGCCCGTGTCGGTGAACTGAGTGCCATTGTCTGTGGTGATGGAGCATGGGACCCCAAACCTTGTGACAATGTTTCTGTACAGGAACTTCCGGCTTCTTTGGGCAGTGGCAATGGCTAAAGGTTCAACCTTGATCTACTTTGTAAAATAGTCTATTCCTACAACGAGGAACTTAACTTGCCCTGATCCCTGAGGAAATGGTCCGAGGAGGTCGAGTCCCTACTTTGCGAATGGCCAGGGTGAAGTAACGTAGATGAATTCTTCGGGCGGAGCTATATGAAAGTTGGCGTGCTTTTGACTTGGAGAGCATGTCTTGACAAATTCTGTTGCTTCTTTTGTAAGGTCGGCCAGTAAAAATCAGCTCGGAGTACCTTTTTAGAAAGAGCTCGCGCCCCAAGATGATTGCTGCACATGCCATTGTGAACTTCTTCTATGACTTCTCTTGTAGCGGAGGTCGGGACACATTTTAAGAGGGGTGTAGAGATTCCTCTCCTATATAGGACGTCGTGTATTATGGTGTAGTACTATACTTCTCGTACTAGCCTTTTTGCCTCTTTTTTATCTACTGTGAGTGTCTCGGATTTGAGGTAGCTGATTATGGGAGTCATCCACCCTTGGTTTTGGCCTGATACGGTTAGGACCTTCTCTTCCTTGGAAGTTGACGGATTTTGTAGTGTTTCTTGGATGAGGCTTCTATTATTGCCCTCGGGTTTGGTGCTTACTAGTTTTGAAAGTGCATCAGCTCGGGCATTTTATTCCCGAGGTATATGTCGGATCTCGTATCCTATGAATTTTTTAAGCTGTTATCTGGTCTTGTCTAGGTATTTCTTCATGGTGGGATCCTTGGCCTGATAGCTCCCTTCTAGGAGACTATTTGTGAATCGCTGAATATGGTGAGCTTTTGAGCTCAAACATCTTTAGCTAGCTTCAAACCAGCTAATAGGGCCTCATACTCAGCTTGGTTGTTTGAGGTAGGGAACTCGAACCTTAAAGAGAGTTCGAGTTGAGTTTTCTGGTCACTTTCCAGGATGACACCTGCGCCACTTCCAGCTTTATTTGATGAGCCGTCAACATAGAAGTTCCAATTAGTGGGGGTGCCTGGGGTGTTGGTGTACTCTGCGACGAAGTCAGCCAGGTATTGCGACTTGATAGCTGTCCGAGCTTCGTACTTAAGGTCAAATTCAGATAACTCCACCACCCATTGTAGGATTCTTCCAGCTAAATCGGTTTTTTGTAGGATACCTTTTATGGGTTGGTTGGTTCGTATTGTGATGGTGTGGGCTTGAAAGTATGGTCGGAGTCGTCTGGTGGTGAGTATTAGGGCGTAGGCAAACTTTTCTATCTTTTGGTAGTTTAGTTCAGCCCCTTATAAAGCCTTACGTATAAAGTAGATGGGCTGTTGTCCATTCTCATCCTCCCTGACCAGGGCTGAGGCTATTGCCCAATTTTCCACGGTTAGGTAAAGGATCAATTCCTCTCCTTGCTGAGGTCAAGTTAGGATAGGTGGCTGTCCTAGAAATGTCTTGAAGTCTTGGAAGGCTTGCTCACATTCTGGTGTCCGTTCAAAACTCTTTCCTTTCCTTAATGTTCCATATAAAGAAAGAGATCTCAGGGTCGATCCAGCTAAGAATCTAGTTAGAGCTGCCAGTTTTCTGTTGAGCTGCTGTACCTCCATGATAGAGGTAGGGTTTTTCATGCTGAGTATGGCCTGATATTTATCTGGGTTTGCTTCAATTCCTCTCTGGGTGAGCATGAAGCCCAAGACTTTATCAGCTTCTACCGCGATAGTGTACTTTGTGGGATTTAGTCTCATCCCGTGCTTTCTTATGGTGTCGAATACTTCAGCTAAGTCAGGTAATAGCGCTTCTTCTCTTTGTGTCTTTACCAACATGTCATCCACGTAGACCTCCATCAGCTTTCCAATATGGTTGGCAAAAACTTTGTTCATCAACCTCTGGTATGTAGCCCCTGCGTTCTTGAGTCGAAAGGGCATGACTACGTAGCAGTAGTTTATTCTTGGGGTTAGGAACGAGGTCTTTTGTTGGTCAGGCTGATACATCGGAATTTGGTTGTACCCCGAGTAAGCGTCCATAAAGGAAAGGTACTTGTATCCCAATGAAGTGTCGACTAGAGTATCTATATTCGGGACGGGTAGGGATCTTTTGGGCAGGCTTTGTTGAGGTCGGTGTAATCAGTGCACATCCGCCATTTTCCATTTGTCTTTTTGACCAGTACAACATTGGCCAACCATAATGGGTACTTTATCTCCCTTATGAACCCTGCCTCTAACAAGGCCTGCACCTGTTCCTCTATAGCCTGTGATCTTTTCGGGCCGAGCTTCCTGCGTTTCTGTTGTAGTGGCCGAGATCCAGGGTATACTTCCAGTTTATGGCACATTAGTCCAAGATCGATCCCGGACATGTCTGCGGCCTTCCAAGCGAATAGGTCAGAAGTCTCCCTTAGGAACTTTGTTAGCAATTCTTTTAAGTCTCCTCTTAAGTTCGCCCCTATGTTTGTTATTTTCTCTTAGGTATCTCCGATCTAAACTTCTTCGGTCTCGCCTTCTGGTTGAGGACGAAGTTCTTCGCGAGTTCGAGTTCCCCCAAGTTCAATAGTGTTGGTTTCTTTTCCTCTGGGGTCACCTTTAAGGTTCAGACTTTTGTTGTAACAGCGTCGCGCGAGTTTTTAGTCTCCCTTTATGGTGGCGATCCCTTCTGGCGTTGGGAACTTCATGCATAGGTGCGGAGTGGAGACTACTGCGCTGAGCTGATTCAGCATTGTCCGACCTATGAGGGCAATGTAGGTGGAGCTCACGTCGACTACAATGTAGTCTATACTTAGCGTTTTAGACCGTGTTCATTTTCCGAAGGTCGTGTGCAGCGAGATGTATCCAAGTGGTTGGATTGGAGTGTCTCTGAGCCCGAATAGACTATTAGGGTATGCTCTGAGCTTATTTTCCTGTAGGCTGAGCTTGTCGAAGGCGGATTTGAAAAGGATATCCGCCGAGCTTCCTTGGTCTACCAATGTTCGGTGTATATTGGCATTAGCAAATATGATGGTAATGACCACAGGGTCATCATGCCCCGGTATGATGATGTGGCGTCTTCTTGAGTGAAGGTGATGGTGGGAAGGTCGGACGACTTATCCCCTTCTCCGACATGGTATATCTCTTTAAGGTGTCTTTTGCGGGATGACTTGGAGATCCCTCCTCCTGCGAATCCTCTATTTATCATGTGAATATGTCTCTCAGGGGTATGAGAGGGCGTTCAGCTCGTCCACCCTCTTCGTCCCTTCTCTTTTTTGGCTCGTCTGCTCTATGGGCTAAGAACCGATCTAATTTTCCTTCTTGTGCCATTTTTTCTATGACATTTTTCAGTAGTATGCCCGTAGATCCGGTGGTATTCACAATACACTATCCGACTTCCTCCTCTCTTGTGTTTAATCAGGCAAGGGGGCAGTATCTTCTCAGTGTTGCATATCTCTCGGTAAATATCTACAAGGGACACCCAAAGAGGGGTGTAGTTGTGGTACTTCCTGGGTTTCTCAGTAGGTTGGTCTTCCTTTTTCCTGGACTTTTTATCCTTGTCCCGAGGTGGGTAGGGGAGTCCGGTCTTTGAGGCTTCTCCTAGTCGGGAATTCACCTCCATATTGATGCACTTTTCCGCCCGTTCTTGTACCTCGTTCAGAGATGTTAGGTGTTTTTTGGATATGGAGGGACTAAAGGGTCCTTCCCGTAGTCCGTTGATGAGTCCCATAATTGCTGCTACTGTTGGAAGATTCTATATATCAAGGAATACTTTATTGAATCTTTCCATGTAACTACGGAGGCTTTCCTGATCTCCTTGTTTAATCCCTAGCAAGCTTGGAGTGTGCTTGGTTTTGTCCTTCAGTATGGAGAATCTAGCTAGGAACTTCTTGGCGAGGTCATCGAAGCTTGCAATCGAGCTTGGCGGTAAGTGATGGGATATTTTTGTGGAAGAAACAAATTTCTCCAAAACACCCAAATCTAACCGGCAAGTGCACCGGGTCGCATCAAGTAATAATAACTCACGGGAGTGAGGTCGATCCCACAGGGATTGAAGGATTGAGCAATTTTAGTTTAGTGGTTGATTTAGTCAAGCGAATCAAGATTTGGTTGAGAGATCTGTGATTTGCAGAATTTAAATTGCATAGAAAGTAAAGGAAATGGGTGAATTACATGAAATTAAAGAGAACTGGAATTTAAAGTGCTGAATGTTAAAGAGCAAGGAATTAAATGGCAGAAACTTAGAACGCAAGAAATGTAAATTGCAGAATCTTAAAGTACAAGAAATGTAAATGGCTTGAATTGTAAAGGGAATTGGGAGTTGGATTTGCAGAAATTAAACAAGGAAAAGTAAATTGCAACAAACAGAGAAGTAAAGGATGTCTTGAATCGAACCGGATCTTAAAAACAGAATTGTAAATGAGCATGAAAACAGTAAACAGGGAATGAGAAATGGGAAATCCGGATCTCAGAACCCAAGAGACTAGAAAACCAAGTCTAGATCTCAATGCCTTCCTAGATCCAACAAGAACAATTGCAAAGAAATTGTAAATTGCAAAGAAAGTAGATGAAGAAGCAATTAACCGAAACTGAAATTCAATTAAGCAGAGAATTAAACAAGATCCCAAGGTGAGATTGAAACAGAAGTTCTTCAATTCTCCACCCAAGATCCGAAGCAAGAAAATTAAAGAGTGCTGGGCAAGAACAAGGAAGAAGAGAGATCAATTCTCCTCCCCAATTCTCTTGAACTAAAACAACAATGCTAGAATGTAAAAGTGAATTCCCAATCAAACCAGAAAAGAAAGCTCTATATGAAAACTAAAAAGGGAAGCTCTATAAAAACTTAAATCCTATGCTATTTATACACTTTCTTCAAATGGTCTTCAAGCCTTCAATTGGGCCTTTGCTCTTGATGGAATTGGGTTGATAGAGGCCTTGGTTGATTGCTCTTGGAGTTTGGAGAAGAACCGAATTGAACCGGGTTGGAATCATGAAAGCTTGAGTAAAAGTTAGAGTAAAAGTTTGAGGCTAACTTTTACTCCAACTTTTCACATCAGCCACCCTCTTTTGCTGATACCAACGTTGGGGCAAAAGTTAGGGGTCTAACTTTTGCTCCAACGTTGGCCTCCCCTTGCACACTCATGGCGCCAACGTTAGCCAAAAAGTTAGAGGCTAACGTTGGCGCAAACTTTTGCTCTCCAGGGTGTGTTTTTCATGCGCCAACGTTAACCAAAAAGTTAGGGGCTACGTTGGCGCAAACTTTTGGTCTCCAGGGTGTTGATTTGTGATGCCAAAAGTTAGCCAAAAAGTTTGAGGCTAACTTTTGCTCCAGCTTTTTGCCCAAAAGTTAGCCAAAAAGTTTGAGGCTAACTTTTGCTCCAACTTTTTGCCCAAAAGTTAGCACAAAAGTTTGAGGCTAACTTTTGGTCCAGCTTTTTGCTTCCTGGTTCATTTTCAATTAATCCAAAAGTTTGAGCTAAAGTTTGAGGCAAACTTTTGCTCAAACTTTTTGTCCTCTCTTCCTCCTAACCATTCCTTCTTGCTTCAACCTTTCTCCAAGCTTTCTTCACCTATCATTAATCAACCAAACACATCAAAGCTATGCTCAAAATCATGAGATATTCATTCTTTCATAATATGTGAAAATTATAGCATAAAACCTCATGAAATTGCATTAATTCATACATAGTTGATTAAATCAAAGGAAACATGAAAATCTACCCAATTGGCTTGCTTATGGCTCAAGAAAGTGCATAATTCAATTGAAAACTAAAGAAAAAGACTAGTGAAACTAGGCTAAGATGACTTGTCATCACAACACCAAACTTAAAGCTTGCTTGTCCCCAAGCAAGAAATGATTTATTGAGAAGAAAAAATGAAATGGAAGAGGATGTTCATGCTAGTAGAGTGTTATTGGTAGTTCATGGGATTTTATGTGGATATGTACACACTCACCTCTTATTGACTCTTAAGCCTAGAAAGCCTCCTTCAAGCTTCAAGTAACATACTGCTATGACCTCTCATTATTCCTTTATCCTTGGCTATTATCTTGTTCATAAGCTTTATTTGAGTGTCATGTGTAGCAAGTTCATTTCCTTTTCTTTATACTTGACACACTATTCACTATAGACACTTGGCTCACATTCCTTCTTAGAACATTGATGCCCAGCACCTCTTTGGGCTACTAAATGCCTTGTAGTTAGGTTGCTCTTGATAGTGGACTTTCAGCTGATGATCCCAGGTTAGTTAACCCAAGTCACCGAGTGTTGATGCACTCCAAAGAACTTAGTAGTCCAAGCAGATCCTAATACAAAGACACCACAGGCATATATTCTAAGGTTCAAGCTATTGGTGTCCAGCTTTGTTTCTTTTTGTTTTTCTTTTGTTCTGCCACTCTTTGGCTTTTTTTTTTCTTTCCCCTTTTTTTTTTCTTTCTTTTTGTTTTTCTTTCTAACCAAGGATTTTTATTTGATTGAGATTCATAGACAGTAGGCCACTCTATACTTAGAAGGAGACATCCTAGTTCTTTTATTCACTAAAGTGAGCTCTTATACAATCACACACACACCACCACTTACTTTTATTGTACTTCTATCTAACAGAGAACTATCTCACTTTACATTCAAACATTTCTTTTATTGAATTGAAAATGCAGGGGACAAAACATGCGTTTTGTTCAGTGAAAGTAAACACACAAGCACACACATAGACTAGCTTACTTATTCTAAGAGAAACAAACATGATGCAAAGACTATTAATTATGATAACGACTTAAAGATGCAAGGACCACTTAAAACAGACACAATGCATGCTTTCTTAGTGATGAACAAGGAGCAAGTCCACCTTTTATTTGTTATGCTTTTTCTTTCTTCTTTCATACACCTGGTTGCTGGTGTTCCCTGTGTCCATGTCTGTTGTCTGTTGATCCCGCCAGAAACCAGCTCTATTCATTGCTTCCTCTACTCTATCTTCAAGCTTCATTGCATTTCTTACTTCTATCTCACTTCTCCTTTTGAAGAATTCATCAAAAGTTGGAAAAGCTGGATCCATGTTGTGCAGATGCTCTCCAATATAGTTCAGCTTGATTTGACTATTTATGTTGTAGTCGGCTTGGACTTCATATCTTGCATCTTGGAGTGTTGTGAACTCTTTGAGAGCCCTCAAATTTTCAGCTTGCATTTGTTCCAACTTTCCAAATGATTCATGAGATTGAAAAGCGTGTTCTTCTTGCATCACAAGGAATCTTGACTCGAATTCACTTTGTTTGTTCATCATTCTTAGTTCCCGTTCTTCTTATGCTTGTTGGTTTTTCATGTATAGTGAATGGTATTCCTCTTGCCTTTCTTGAATTCTCATGTACTGTTGTGATAATCTTCCAATTGCTTCCTGTATTTGAGTCATGTCCAGATTGTTATGTAGAGGAATGTGCTGCTGTTCCTCCTCCTCTTGTGGCTCTTCTTCCTCTTGTAATTCTTCTTCCTCCATTGGTTCTTCTCTCTGCCTTCTTCCATGTGGTCTTCGACCTTGATGTGCTTCAGGAGCCATCATCATTCTTTCAATGGTTATAGGCATGCCTTGGCTTAACCACATTGGATTCTCCTCTTCCATTGGCACTTTAGCTTTTGCACACAACCTCCAAATGGTACTTAGATAGTATAACCAAGACCCGGCCGAGTTCTTCTCAGCAAGCTTTTGAATGTCCTTTGCCAGAATTTCATGAACTTTTACCTCTCCTCCCACAATTATGCAATGCAACATAATAGCTCTATTCTTGTTAACTTCTGAGGTGTTTACTGTGCCCAGAATTGATCTTTTCAGCAACTCATACCATCCCTTTGCTTCCGGGGTAAGGTTAACTCTCTTCAAATACTTGTATTTATTCTTGTCATCTCACTACAAGAAAAACACCCATTCAGCCACACTTTTTTTAAGCTACATTTGAAAAGCGTAGCCTATTCCTAGAATAGGCTACGCTTTTTCGCATGGTGCCCTTTTATAAGAGAAAAGAAAACACTATTGAGGCATCACTTCAAAAGCGTCTCCTTAGATATTTTAAATATCACTTATAAAACGTAGCCAAATCTAAAAAGCTATGGATACACTTTTTTTACCAAGGGAGGCGTTTTTAAAAAGTAACCCATTTATTAAATTTTGGGTGTGCTTCATAAGTGTTGCCTAATCTATGTAGGCCCAAACCCATGCTGAAACTTAGTAATTTTTTTTTCCTTTATCATCCATACTACACTAACACTTAGCCAAATCACCAGAGAACATAACACTCACCCTTCTTCCCTTGTTCCCGCCACTCATCACCCCCAAATCCCTGGTTCACCGTCACTCATCTTCACAGCGTCACCACTCACCACCCCAGAACCGTCACTCCTCTTCCCCGCTTACCACTCACAACTCCAGAACCGTCGCTCCTCTTCCCTGCTTACCACTTCGCTATCACCATTTCTTCCTCTCTCCGCCGCACGAGCTTCTTTCACCGCTGCTACCGCCGCTCATGTCGCGTCTCCTCACTGCTAAATGCTGATGAAAATCACACACACTCTTTCTTTCTTTAGTTTCTTTCTTCACACCGTTTCATTAAAAGATTGGAAGAAAAAAGAAAAGAAAAGCAAAACCTAATTTACCATCACTCAGCACTCTACCTAGCCTTTATAGTTCCTACACAATAAACCAAGAGAGATCAGAGAAGAGAGAACCGGTTCGTCGCTGGTGGTTCACCTCCTGCGTCCGCGTCTCATCTGTTTCCGCCGCAGCTGGCTGTTCTGCTCGCGCATTTGAGTCCCGCCGTCACCGCTGGTGGTTCGCGCATCTGTTCGCGCTTCGGCCTTTTCTCACCTCTGGTCGCAGCTTTTCTCCTTTGCTCGCCGCTTCTGTTTCTCTTGCTTCACTTTAGCGCCACTGCTCAGATCTGGTGTGTTCTTTTTCTATTTTGTCTACCTAAGTTAGTTAATTAGTCAACTTAGACATTTAGCTAAAGTATTTTGTTGGTTAATTGGTTCATTTAGTTCTTCATTTAGCTAATTAGGTTGATTTAGTTCTTGTTTTAGCTAATTAGTTCATTGGTTGATTGAGCTGCTAGGTTGTCAATTTGTTCAATTAGTTCTATTTCACTTGAAAAGATTTCTTAATCACAAACACCAGCTCAAGAACAAACATCAACTCCTGAGGCTTTTAAATTTTTATTTAAGTTTTTTTTATAGTTTTATATGTTTATTTAATTGTGACCTGGTATAAAAGGTGACCCTGTCAGTGTCATTTCGGTTCTATTAACCATGCTTGTTGGTGTTGGGGTTTTAACTTTTTAGGATTTATCTTGGATTTATATTGACTTTAAAGAGAGTAGACCTAATACAAAATTTACGAAATTGCTTAAGAGTTATTTGATTTGGTTATGACTTGTGAAAACACTTTGTTGTTGAATAGCTTAATATAAACTGGTTTTCTTTTGTGGTATAGGTAGTACTGAAGACTATTGGAAAAGACATGATGCTGCTCAAGTAATGGCTCAGGTTGAGGATTTGTGTTTTCTTCACTTTCCATCGATCTGTAGAATTTTTCTTCTACAAAATTCCTCAGCTGATTAAGAATATATATATAGTTATTTTTGTTTATTGACATGATGGTGTTTGTGTTGTTGTAGTTAGTACGGGTACTGACATTATTTTGTTCAATTCCCTTATGCTCATGATTGCTGATTGCAAATCCTTCTTCACGGGGCATCTACCTGAGGGAGGCTACTGCTTTCCAACAATCTACTGAGGTGAGAGCATAATCAGCTTGTGCACCATTGATGATCAAAGCATATCTTTAGGTCAGATATTTGAATAAACTATGATTTGAAAATGGACTAAAGATTGGAATGTGGGAAAAATACTACTAGACATGCTACTTTTACATTTGTCTTTACTTAAGCATGTTTAGGTGTACCAATTAACAAAAGAAAAATAGAAATTTTGTTGATAGTTTAGACTTAGAGTATTTTGATTGTTTTCTTGTTCAATTGCTTTTGTGTTTTTGTTCGTTTATATATGCTTTGTAGGACTCATGATGACCTTTTTGTGCTTTCCTATTCTCTCTTAAGAGTACTTTTATTTTATCATAACTTTTTAGTAATTTATTAATAGAACGATAGATTTGATAACATGCATGCTGTTGTTGATGTAGAGTTTTGTTGCAGTGTTTGAAACAAGAGCAATATGATATTCTTTGAATAAATAGAAATGCAATAGTAAAATTTTATGGTTGTGTTTTTGATTTCATGAAGCTGAATGAATCCATTTTCTAAATTTATAGCTCTATGCCTTTCTTCTACTCATAAGCACTAACATAATTTTTTTTTGTATTCTTTTAGGAACAAGTAAAGCTGCAAAATTCTTGAGAGCCAATTGAATTTCTCTTTTCAAAGTACCGAAAGAAACAGTAGAGCTACTTGAGAAATCTGACCTGTATTTCTTTGGCCCCGAGCATTCTCCATTGACCGAACCAGCTTAGAAAGCCCTGAACTGGGCCGTGGATGAGAAATTGAAGCCAGGTATTATGGTTTCTGCCTATCAGTTCCATGCCAAAATTTGTTCAATAAATGAGTTAGACTCATTATTAGTTCAGATTTTCCATTTCGTGTTGTACTACTTTGCAAGTTACTGTTGCACGAAATTAAAATGAACTGGAAAGATACTTTGAGTTGTCTTGTGCCCCATCTGAAAATGATTTTAATCTGTGTATGACTGTAGTGAGCTTGTGCTCTGAAACCCAGGACTGAACTGACTCCATGTTATTGTTGTTGATATTTGTGTTGTATAGTGTTATTGTGAAAGGAAAAAGTAGTAGATATACTACTTATATAGTAGGTGAAATTAAATTATTAATTAATTGAAATGTTATATAAATGTGGTCCCTGGGTTTGTTTGTGTTAGTGGGTTTAGACTTTAGTGTGTTGGGTCACACCTTTAGTTTGTTGGAACATAGAAAAGTGGTTAAACTAGAGGCTTAACCCGGTTTTGTCCCTGCTCTTCTCAGTCTCAACTAAATTATTTTCAGTAACTGATTTTTATGCATGTGCCTTATGATTGTCTTATGTTTCCATGTGAAAATAGCTTTTTAACATAAAAACTGATAAAAAACAAAGTGGCTTTTGAGTTTTGAGGCTGTGACTGTGTGTTGCTTCAAGTTAAGGAAAAATGAGCACCATTTATATCTGTGGCCTGTGGGTTATATTTAATTATTTATAACCATATACCTTTTTTTCTGATTAGGCATTGTCCATGCATTAGCTACATTAAACTATCACCATGTACATCTTGAGATTTGAAAACGGTTACCAATCTCAAGAAGGGATAATTTTACTACATTTTTCATACTCAAAATACAATTAATCTCCATATTTCCGGTAGTAGAGAAATTAAAAAAAAAAACATAAAAATTAAAAAAGATAAAATTTGCAAGAAAAAAATCAAGCCATTTGTTCTATGTCATTCATAATTTAAGATGTGAGAAATAAAATTGTATTCAGTGTTATTTAAGATGTTCTATGTGCATTTGGCCATTCTGTCTGCATTGTAGATATCGTTCATTCACTACTTCTTTAGCTCATCAGATCTCCACTAACACTATTGCCTATCATAGGTCTTATCTTTCTTTTTACAATATAAATACTAAAATAGATGTTATTATTTATATCAAGGGGTTGGTTTGCTTTTCTAAATATGGCCTAAGAAACAATATCTTTTACTTCTCCAATTTTTTGTCTTTCAATAGGAAGATTTGATAGAAAATACAATAGAAGGAAGTAGCCATTTTCATAGAAATATGGAGGATCTGTATTCGTTTTAGTCTTCTGGTCTTTTCCCTGTCAATATATTGTTCCAGTAGATATGATATTTACACACACACACACACATATATATATATATATATATATATATATATATATATATATATATATATATATATATATATATATATATAATGTAATTTATGTAGCGATTTGGCACCTTGAAAATTATTTTCATATAAATGACTAAATGTGTTCTTTGGATTTAGAATATGGCATCTGCCTCTGGACCTATTGAGTTGTCAAATCAGTTTATGATTGTGTTTGTCCACAACTCCACATATAAATTAAATCTCCTGATCCATTTTTCATGCAATTGTTTCTTTGAGCATAAATAACAAAAACATGCTTGAAAAGGATAAAAAGAGGGATACCATGCCCACATATTTTGACTTGATGTGTATTAAATTTTTTATAATTCTTGAAGCTTGAAATTAATCTATTGGTTTCAGGGGATATTTCTTTTAATAATTTCTTTGAAGGCAGTTTTGCTCTGTTTGCATGACTGCCCTCTGTTTCATTAAAAAGACAATAACACTGAATTGTTCCAATATTTTTAACATTATTGTGCTTTTTCTCTTGATTAGACGGATAGAGCTGCAATGTTAGATGAAATAATTGATCTGCATCTGTTTATTTCAGATACTGCAGTTATTTAATTGATCTGCCCTATTTCTATCCAAGGAACAAGCTTTTGCCTTCTTCGATTCCGCCTGCTGCTCTTCTGCCCTGTGCTATCCGGTTCTGCCCTAATTTCCACCTTATTGTGGTTTATTGGCTAAGATAAAGTACTGTTTAGAATCTTTACATGTATGGTTGACTAATGACTTTATTTAGAAGATACTTATGTATGTAGGATATGTTTTTTTGTAGAGTATTAGTACTAAATTCTAAGTGATATTATGGTTATTTTGATATGGCTATGCTTACTTTAGTGTGTGATGTATGAATTTTTACAATTAACTTCATTCTAGTACTTTTGGATCATTATTATAAATATATTTTGGTTTGAGATAATTTTTATTATTTAAAGAAATTATTTAGTATAATTATGTATTTATTTTTATTTTATAATATTCAACTCATTTAAATAAAAATGCAGAATTATTATACATGTAATTATATTAATTATTATGTTGTATTAATAATTATTATATATATATATATATATATATATATATATATATATATATATATATATATATATATATATATAACAAGACCTAAGGCTACACTTATATACAGTAGCTATAGTATACAAAAAAAAAAAGAGGGACCTAAGGCTACACTTATAAAAAGTAGCCATGGTATACAATGTGGCTACGCTTTACAGGTGATGCAGTAGCGTTGAAAAGCGTAGCCTATTCTGGCAAAAATGGAAGCTGAAAAGCGTAGGCTTTGGTCCTAGACAGCATCACTTGAAAAGCGTAGCCTATTCCCAAAGGCCAAAAGCGTAGCCCTTGGTGCAGAAAAGCGTAGCCTTTGAGAATAGGCAACGGCCGAATAGGAATCACCCCAAAAAGCGTAGCCGTAGCCCAGAAAGCGTAGCCGTTGCCTAAGGCATCATTTTTTTTCACCTTTGGCTACACTTTTCAAGTGTACCTGAATGGGTGTTTTTCTTGTAGTGTCTCCTTCCCACTCTGAGTTCTCCATACAAATATCTCTAGCAATCCCATCATAATCCGGATCACCATTTACCCTTTGGTGGTATCCCGGTTCACTAAAGCGGACTGATTTTAGTCCCAAGACTTTCTTGATTGCATCCGAGCTAAAATCTACTTCCACTCCCCGCACATAGCTCTTGTATGTTGGGGCCTCACTCATGTCAAGCCTTGAGACATTGGCATAGAACTCTCTTATGATATTAGCATTGATTCAGGTGATTGGTGATATGAGTTCCTCCCACCTCCTCTTTCGAATTTTGTCCTTCATTTCTTGGCATCCATCATCCGGCAGCAAGAGTGGAATTTCTGGATATACCTTCTTCTCATTCATCCATTCAATTTGCATTTGATGGTACCGAGATTTGAATCTCCATCGGTCATTTTCAGGGGTGCTCTCCTCCACCATGGGATCTTTCCCTTTTCTTCGTTTGGTTCTTGAGGAAGAGGCCATGATCACTTGGTTGTTTGAGACTCTTGAGGTAAAAGGGAGTGTGAAGAATGTTAGAGATTTTGATGTGTGTTTGGAGAAAGATGAAATTTGAGGCCGAGCTTGTTATGATGAGAAATGATGAAGAGGAGTTTAAATGGTTGGAGTGCAAGGGTTCGGTCACATGCATGGCTTGGAGGTGGTATGTTATTTAAATGAACAATGAAGGGCTAGGATGCAATTAGATACTATGTGAATCAAAGGTGTGCATGTAAGGATGAATGAAGACAAAGCTTGCTTCTTCAATTGTCTTTGCCGTGATCATCTCAAGGAGTGACAGATTCTCTTTTTGAGGCATGTGATGAGATTTTGTCCTCATGCTATGCTTTCCTCTGTCTTCTCTCTTTCATAAAGTGTTCTTTGACCACCTAGTCATCACAACAAGACAACACACATTAGCTATATCAAACCGTGGCAATGGTGCTTTTTTTTTTTTTTCATTAACACTATATGAATCACCATTCCTTATATCCATTTGAACCGTGACTTTTCTTGGAGGACACCAAACTTAATGTTTGGTCATATAGTTGAAAATATGTGTTTCTTCCTCCAACTAGTGAAATTGAAATCCCAATGTCATTATTGGTCAAATGTTTATAAGAAATGTTTTCATCATAATTTTCCTTTTTCTCTCTCTCTCTTTTTTTCATGAAGGATCAATTGTGTCCCTAAATCCGTGCATCAAAGTTTGGTGAACACCAAACTTGTGTCTTGCTTAAGGGGTAAATGTGAGATGCTAGTAGTAAATCACAATTGATGCCTTCATCACAGAATATGATTTCTTTTTAATTGAAAAATCTCAGTAAGAGATAATGTATGATCATTGATGCATGAATTTTTTTTTATTTTCATGAGAAGAGAAACACCAAACTTAGTGTTTGGTCATATGCTAGGCATATAATGTGAAAATATTTGTAACACTGGTTTGGTGTGCTTGAAGGCACACCAAACTTTAGAAGTCTTAGCATATGAAAAAAATTTTTATGCATTCATTGAGTTAGTCCATGAAAACAAATTTCATGCTCAGATGATCATAGCTTATTGAATTTAAAATGACATAAATCTTAAATCATGGGTTACCTCCCATGGAGCGCTCTTTTATTGTCACTAGCTTGACATTGGGGCTTTCTTTTATGGTGGTTGAGGATTGTAGTGCCTCAACTTGTCTCCCCTGACTGTGATCCTCCTCTTTGTTCTCTGGTGTTCAATTTCAGCATGTTCCAACGAGAGTATGTTGCTAACATTGTAATAGTCATCAGTCTGTCGGCTTGCTCCCAGTTGTTGATATATTAATTGCACTTTGTCACCTTTGGAAAGCCCCTCTGTTGGAGTCTTCCTGTTCTTCCAACCCCTTTTTGTTTTGTTTCTGCGTTTCATCCCTTTTTTTGTTGATCTTTCTTTTATGGCTGTAGACTTACCTTGGGGATTTCTCTCTTCAGTGGCTAATACTCCAATATCCTCTTGGACTTTTTTATCCTTCTGCACAGTCTTCTGCCTTGGGACATTGTTGTGAATCACCTTGTCAATTTCCATAGAGTCCCTCCTCCTATTTCTAAACTGGGCTTCTGGTAGTACTTTCAGAGTGACACTCTTATCATGCATCCTGAGAGTTAGTTCTCCTTGCTCTATGTCTATGATAGCTCTAGCAGTGGCTAAGAATGGCCTTCCCAGTATAATAGAATCACCATCATCCCCATCTGAATCCAGAACCACAAAATCTACAGGGTATATGAAATTGTCCACCTTGACCAGAAGGTTTTCAATCATACCCCTGGGGTATACTGTTGACTTATCTACTAGCTCTAGAGATATCTGTACTGGTTTAACTTCTTCTATATGCAACTTTTTTACCAAGGAGGATGGTATTAAGTTGATACTTGCTCCTAGATCGCACATTGCTTTAGTGATGGTTAATTCCCCAATGGTGCAAGGTAGCAAAAAGCTCCCTGGGTCCTCAAGCTTAGGAGGAAGTCCTTTTTGAATCAGGGCTCTGCATTCCTCAGTAAGCAGTATGGTTTCTTTCTCATCCCAACTTCTTTTCTTATTGATAAGCTCCTTCAAAAACTTGGCATACAGAGGCATTTGCTCAAGTGCTTCAGCCAAGGGAATATTGATTTCCAGCTTTTTGAAAGTCTCAAGGAACTTATGAAATTGTTGGTCCTTAGTCTCTTTGTTGAACCTCTGGGGATATGGCAGTGGAGGTGTGATGCTCTTTCCTCTTTGCTGCTGTCCCTGAGTTACTTCTTTTGAACCGTGTGGTTGGTTGTCCTTTTCTTTGAGTTTCTCAATGCTCTTGTTTGGCATCACAACTTGATCCTTGGTTTCATCTGCTTCTGTTTGCTCCTCATCTTCTATTGGCCTTTTGCTGCTCTCTGCTTGCTTCTTTGTAATGTCATTATTGCTCATCAATATTTTCCCACTCCTTAATTGTATTGCCTTGCATTCTTCCTTATGATTTGGAATTTTGTCACTCGGCAGAGAGCTTGAAGGTCTCTCAATAGAGATCTGCTTGGAGATTTGCCCCATCTGCCTCTCTAGGCTCTTTATGGAGGCTTCATGATTCTTGGTTGTCATTTCCTGGTGTTTCAACAATTTATCCATCAAGGTCTCCAAGTTAGTGAGTCTTTGAGATTCAGGTGATACTTGAGGTGGGTTATGAGTTGTGGGTGGTGGATGGTAGGCATTTTGGTTGGTGGGTTGGTTATTGGATTGGTACTGGTTGGGGTTGGGGTAGTTGTTTTGAGTTTTTCTGTAGGGGTTCTGGTTAGTCTACTGCTGGTTGTGGTTTTGGTTGCTTCTTGGGTTGTTTTGGTTTGAGTTTCTCTGCCATGGTTGTTGGTTTTGGGTGTGATTATCTCCCCATCTGAGGTTTGGGTGGTTCTTCCAGGATGGATTGTATGTATCACCATACATTTTATTTGGTCCTTGGTTGTGCATATACTGTACTTGCTCTTGTTGTTGTTCTTCTTGAGTTTCTTCATTTTGCCCCCATGTGGATGATGGTTGGCTTGTGTTAACTGCTGCAACTTGGAGGCTATCAATCCTCTTGGCCATTTGCTCAAATTGTTGTTGAATTTGCTGCTGCATCATCTTATTTTGAGCCAAGATTGAGTCCACTCCTTCTAGCTCCATTACTCATCTCCTTTGTGATGGTTGGCGATTTCTTTGGTGAGCAAAGAAATATTGATTGTTGGCCACCATGTCAATAAGATTTCGAGCTTCTTCTGCTGTTTTCATCAGTTGCAATGATCCTCCAGCTGAGTGGTCAAGTGATTCTTGAGCCTTTAGAGTGAGTCCTTCATAGAAGTTCTGTAGCTTGTCCCACTCAGTGAACATTTCTGGTGGACATTTCCTCAGCAGAGCCTTGTATCTCTCCCATGCTTCATACAGATTTTCAGCATCCAATTGTGTGAATGTTTGTACCTCTGTCTTCAGCCTGATAACTCTTTGAGGTGGATAGAATTTGGCTAGAAATTTAGTCACCAAATCATCCCAGCTAGTGATGCTTCCTTGAGGAAAAGTTTCAAGCCATTGTGCAGCCTTGTCCCTTAATGAGAACGGGAACAGCAGAAGCTTGTAGGTCTTAGGATTCACGCCATTGGACTTGACAGTGTCACAAATCCTTAAGAAGGTAGATAGATGTTGATTTGGGTCCTCCAATGGTCCTCCCCCAAACGAGCAGTTGTTTTGGACCAATGTAATGAGTTGTGGCTTCAATTCAAAGTTATTTGCATTGACATTAGGGGTGAGAATGCTGCTTCCACAATGTCTAGCATTTACAAAGGTATAGGAGGCCAAAACTCTCCTCTGGGGTGGGTTGTTATTGTTGTTGTCAGCTCCACCAGGTGGATTGGTTGAATGTTCCTCCATATCCTGGAATTCTTCTTCTGATTCCTCTTCTCCAACAATATTTTTCCCTCTTTCAGCTCTTCTTAACCTCCTGAGAGTTCTTTCGTCTTGTTCATGAAAGGTGGGTGTGGTTCTTCTTGTACCTGACATACACGCAGAACGTAAGAAACACACAAACCAGTGACACTTCAATCTACTGCTAGAATGAAGTTTTAGTTAGCTTAAGCAAAAATTCAAACAGTTAGCAGGTTAATTGAAAATTAGAGAAACAGAAAATAAAAATGCTAGATCTAGATCACCACCTCACTTAATCATTGTCAATCTAATCAATCCCCGGCAACGGCGCCAAAAACTTGATGGGATATTTTTGTGGAAGAAACGAATTTCTCCAAAACACCGAAATCTAACCGGCAAGTGCACCGAGTCGCATCAAGTAATAATAACTCACGGGAGTGAGGTCGATCCCACAGGGATTGAAAGATTGAGCAATTTTAGTTTAGTGGTTGATTTAGTCAAGCGAATCAAGATTTGGTTGAGAGATTTGTGATTTGCAGAATTTAAATTGCATAGAAAGTAAAGGAAATGGGTGAATTACATGAAATTAAAGAGAACTGGAATTTAAAGTGCTGAATCTTAAAGAGCAAGAAATTAAATGGCAGAAACTTAGAACGCAAGAAATGTAAATTACAGAATCTTAAAGTGCAAGAAATTTAAATGGGTTGAATTGTAAAGAGAATTGGGAGTTGGATTTGTAGAAATTAAACAAGGAAAAGTAAATTGCAACAAACAGAGAAGTAAAGGATGTCTTGAATCGAACCGGATCTTAAAAACAGAATTGTAAATGAGCATGAAAACAGTAAACAGGGAATGGGAAATGGGAAATCCGGATCTCAGGACCCAAGAGACTAGAAAACCAAGTCTAGATCTCAATGCCTTCCTAGATCCAACAAGAACAATTGCAAAGAAATTGTAAATTGCAAAGAAAGTAGATGAAGAAGCAATTAACCGAAACTAAAATTCAATTAAGCAGAGAATTAAACAAGATCCCAAGGTGAGATTGAAACAGAAGTTCTTCAATTCTCCACCCAAGATCCGAAGCAAGAAAATTAAAGAGTGTTGGGCAAGAACAAGGAAGAAGAGAGATCAATTCTCCTCCCCAATTCTCTTGAACTAAAACAACAATGCTAGAATGTAAAAGTGAATTCCCAATCAAACCAGAAAAGAAAGCTCTATATGAAAACTAAAAAGGGAAGCTCTATAAAAACTTAAATCCTATGCTATTTATACACTTTCTTCAAATGGTCTTCAAGCCTTCAATTGGGCCTTTGCTCTTGATGGAATTGGGTTGATAGAGGCCTTGGTTGATTGCTCTTGGAGTTTGGAGAAGAACCGAATTGAACCGGGTTGGAATCATAAAAGCTTGAGTAAAAGTTGGAGTAAAAGTTTGAGGCTAACTTTTACTCCAACTTTTCACATCAGCCACCCTCTTTTGCTGATACCAACGTTGGGGCAAAAGTTAGGGGTCTAACTTTTGCTCCAACGTTGGCCTCCCCTTGCACACTCATGGCGCCAACGTTAGCCAAAAAGTTAGAGGCAAACGTTGGCGCAAACTTTTGCTCTCCAGGGTGTGTTTTTCATGCGCCAACGTTAACCAAAAAGTTAGGGGCTAACGTTGGCGCAAACTTTTGGTCTCCAGGGTGTTGATTTGTGATGCCAAAAGTTAGCCAAAAAGTTTGAGGCTAACTTTTGCTCCAGCTTTTTGCCCAAAAGTTAGCCAAAAAGTTTGAGGCTAACTTTTGCTCCAACTTTTTGCCCAAAAGTTAGCACAAAAGTTTGAGGCTAACTTTTGGTCCAGCTTTTTGCTTCCTGGTTCATTTTCAATTAATCCAAAAGTTTGAGCTAAAGTTTGAGGCAAACTTTTGCTCAAACTTTTTGTCCTCTCTTCCTCCTAACCATTCCTTCTTGCTTCAACCTTTCTCCAAGCTTTCTTCACCTATCATTAATCAACCAAACACATCAAAGCTATGCTCAAAATCATGAGATATTCATTCTTTCATAATATGTGACAATTATAGCATAAAACCTCATGAAATTGCATTAATTCATACATAGTTGATTAAATCAAAGGAAACATGAAAATCTACCCAATTGGCTTGCTTATGGCTCAAGAAAGTGCATAATTCAATTGAAAACTAAAGAAAAAGACTAGTGAAACTAGGCTAAGATGACTTGTCATCAGTAAGCTGTCGAACCACTTTATTGTTGTCTTGGTCAAGGTGGTCGGGAAAGCTTTGCAACGAGTTGCATTCGAGGCGTCTGTGAGGTACATTTGGCTCCTGAAGTTGCTGAGGTGATGACTTGGGTTGGACATACCATCGTAGGGGTTCATGTCAGGGGCTTTGAAGTCTTTTGGGACTTTCGCTTTCATGATTTCCTTTGTGAATGGGTCTTAGTCCTTGTGGGGGCTATCCTCGCAGTTGGATCGAGTAGTTTTATTTTTGAGATCGGCTTCGAGCTTGAGGAGCTTATCTTCCGGTTCTTGATGCCTCCTTGTTTCTCTCTGGAGATCTCGCTTGGCCTCACGCTGTCGTTCGGCTTCTTGTTCGAGCTTTTTGAGACTATCCGACTGTTCACGAATGGTATCTGAAATCTCAGTGTTTTGAGTCTACTTATCTCCCTTGGATTGGTGTGCGTCTTTTGGGGAGTTTTGTATGGCATTCATGCTCTTGAATGGCGTTCCTTCTTCTAATCCTTAGTTGAAGTCGTTGGCAGGGTTGTTCGCCATGGTGATGAGATGACTTCCAGATTCCCCAGCTACAGCGCCAATATTCAGAGGGTTACCTAAAATGTTGAGGTTGATCTCGGACGAGATCTTCTGATGTGATCGGAGCTGCCGTATCTGACTTGTTTGGAGCTTGAGATGCGGCTGGACCTTAATCACCAGGGGGTGGTCGTACCTGCAAGAGACTCTGATGCTTAATTCAGTACGGGCTTTAGGTAGGTTTTTAGTAGAATTGGAGTATGAGTTATACCTAGGTGCTCCAGTGTATTTATAGTAATGCTTGATGATCTTCCTTTGAGATAACAGGGTTATCTTATCTTATTTTTTGTTCAACCACCTTCTGGTGAGCGGTGATCCTTTGTTTTGGGCCTACTTGGGCTTCTATAGTAATTTGGCCGAGCTCTTTAAGGAGAGGTCGGTGACGACCAACCTTTACAAGAGGTTGATCGCTTTGTCTTCGTCCAACCCGGACCTACCAGCTCGGTCCAGGGTATGAACACTTTCTTTGGAAACGACTGCCCAAAACAGGCATTGAATGCCAAACTAACCTCTTTCTAGCATTGAACGCCCAAGGAGGACTCGAGCCAGCATTGAACGCCCAAATCCAGTGTTCAACGCCACAAGAAGAGCAAGGAAGCAACATATCTACCCCCTAGTGGGCGTTCAATGCCCACTCCTCCAAGTCGCCAAGCTCAACCCAAACTCTCACCAAGTGGGCTCAGAAGTAGATTTTCGCACCTTTAGCTTAGTCTATTTTATTTTTGTGATATCTAATTATTATTAATATCTTTTTAGGTCTATAGAAGGAAGATCACATTTGTTAATGACTATTGTTCTTTAGCTTCTCAGAACAAACTTTTTTGTACAGTATGAGTAACTAAACCTCCTAGGTTACGGTTAGGAGCTCTGCTGATTCCTTTGGATTAATAATATTACTGTTTTTATTTCAATGTATGATTGATTCTATTCTATGATGCATTTTTGCCCTTCATCCTTATGAATCTGGGGTGGAACAGAAGTATGACCCCTTATTTTACTTGAGTTCATGCGTGTCCTGACCCGGATAATATTGAGCTATAGCTTGAGAGTGCATTACAGGTTCCAAGAAAGTCCCTGGGCTAATTGGGATACATGACATAAAATCTCGTTAGTCATGGGTAAGTGAGGTCTCTGTGGTGCTAAGGCTAGAATCATAAAGCATCATTCCCGGATCCGAAAGATCTGACCTTGTTTGTGGCATTTTGAGTAAGATCAACAAAAGGCGAGCGAATTGCACGGGCTTCATCTTCGGCTATAGTGAAGCACTATGAGCTAACTTGATGAGAGGACATGAGTTACTCAAATACGGTGTTTTGCTATGGTTTAGGGGAGATTAACTTGATGAGAGGACATGAATTAGTCACTTATAGCTTTGCCATTGAATGAATCATTCATTATTGAAGTAATCAGTACGAAAAGTTAATCCAGAAGGATAAAGCATCTCCAAAGCCTTAACTTATTTCTCATTTATTGTTTTTCTGCTATTTCTTCATTGCTTTCTTTAATTATTTTATGCGTATTTAACATCTACGTTTTCTATTCGCCTAACTAAGATCTGTAGGATAACTAGTGTTTGCTCAATCCGACAATCCTCGTGGGATCGACCCTCACTCACCTGAGGTATTACTTGGACGACCCGGTGCACTTGCCGGTTCAGTTGTGTGAGTTCTAATTTCGCGCACCAATTGCCACCTGTTTTTTCTACTGAGGTAAGATAAGGATATACATTATACTTAATTTCATGGACTTGCATACTTAATTTTCACATCAACAACTTCTTCTAAAATGATTGTAGTTTGTAATCATTGCGTCTTATATAACACTTGTTGACTTGTTAAGTATCCTTTTAAAATATTCTCTAAAATATTTTTTTATTTTCAATTGTAGGTTGCAGATTTTAAATCTTTGACACATACAATACCATCTTCTTCTGCCAATCAAAAACCTCAACAGCATAGACCATGCAACATTTAAAAGAGTTTTATGATTGAATTGCTAACTTTATATGTTTGGATTAAGTTTGGATTTTTTGAATTTACATATTATGGATTATGACTATATAGAACTTGTAGAATTCAACTTTTGAAATACATTGTTGTCATTTTTTGTAAAACTTGTGGGATTGAATTTGGATTTGTTGAAATACAATACCATTTCTAGAGAATTCAACTTTTTAATAGAAAGTTTTGATGTTGGAGAGATTATGATAGTTTAAAATGGTCACTAAATACAGGAAAAAACTATCATAGGAATTAGTAACTTAGTGACAGTTTTAAATCAAAAAACTGTCGCTAAAAATATTATGACGGTTTAAATATTAACTAAGTATACTTAAAAATGTCATAAGAACTACTGACTTAGTGATGGTTTCAAATTGTTGCTAAATATTATGACGGTTTAAAATAGTCACGAAATATAAAAAAATTGTCACAAGATTTAGTAATTTAACGAAGTTTCAAAACGTCACAAAATACAACTTATTAAACACCTTGACAAGTGTTACAAATTAGTGATACTTCAAAAACTGTCACAAACAAGTTAGCGACACTCCTTACCAACAATGGTCTAAAACCGTCACTATGTCAGCCGGCGACGCTCAAATCCGTGATGCTCTTTTTGTTATCAATGGTTGTCTTCACCGACGACGAATTAATTAATATAATTTTTTCAAAATTAAAAATTAAAGAATATACTTTACCGACGACCTAGTCGTTTGGTTGTCAGCAAATTAATTTTTGTTATAAAAATAAGGATTTGGGTTTAGGAGAAGAAAAAAGAGGCAAGAGAATGGAAAAAATAATATATGACTTTATTAATAATTGTGTATCGAAAGAATATCAAAAAGAGGCTATATATAGCCAAGGGTCCAACTCCTAACTGACTCAACTAGGTTACATTTATAACCGACTCTATCTATTTGAATTTTAAAATATGGTTACAATCTAGGGCATCCATAACAAATATATTTATTACACTCCTCCTTGGGTGTCCTAGTATAATATGTTAGGTAACTGCCTCGTTAAAAATCTTACCAACCCAAAATGTGATAAAATCCATGGTTAAGAAAAAGAGTATAGCCCATATTACATCTCAGATAATTATATCACTTGATATCTCTTAGTCAGTGCATCCTTTGACAATCGAGATTTTCAGTAACAGACTTTTCGAGCTTCATACATTATGAATTCTCAAAATTTGAGTGACGCAGATAGACTCCATTTGATGAACCAATTTTGAATATGTAGAAAAATAAACAATAATATTTTATTATAATAATATTTTATGATAATAATATAATAACTGGGCCAAAAATCTACCAGCATGGATTAATGTCAGCACTCTTGTTACTAGTATCATTTATACTAGTAGCTCATATATTTACTCTAGGAGTATAATTATTAGTGATATAATATATCCAGCTTTAGTAATTATACTCTTAATATATTTCATAAATTTACTCGGGACTAATCACCTTTGTAATTTGGGATGTGTCGATTTGAGCCACCTCCTGCTTGTTTTTCTATCTTTTTTTGTGACTTGTGTTCTTGATGTTTGATTGTTAAATAATTGTGTGTTGCTTGGAATTGGGTGTTTACGAATTGTCTTAATGTGTTTTTAGTGGTTGGGATGTTGTGCACTAGGCGCCCTCCTTTTAAAATTCATGAGCACTGGGTGCCCTCCCGTTTAGTTCTTTGGGTGCTGGGCGTCACATCTATAGCTTCTCTGGGCACTGAGCGCCCTCCCTAGTGAATTCCTAGGCGCTAGGCACTCCTTAACTTAAATCTCGTTGGTGCTGGGCGCCCCACTTTTGGTTTCCTTGGGCGTTGGGCGCCCAACCATGCACACATTCGAAGGCGTTGTGCACCCACCCATGCAACTTACATGGGTGCTAGGGACCCTGTTAATCAAACTATGGACACTGAGCACCAGGTGTTGGACGCTAGGTGCATGCATTCTATGACAAAATTTCACGCTTCGAAGGCGCTAAGCATTGGTTTGACGCTAGGCACCAAAGTACAATTAACATGTTTCATAAATAACCAAAAAATATAATTTGGTGAAATTCAAAGTTGAAAATATAATTTGGTGGAAATTCAAAGTTAAAAATATAATTAGTTAAAAGCTAAAGGGTTAGAATATAATTAATTAAAGCTTAGGGATTAAAATATAAATAATTAAAGTCCCGAGGTTAAAAATTAATATTTAAAAGTTTTAAGGAGGTAAGAAAAAGTAAAATAAGAGTTAGGGACATAAAGGTCAAGCAACGTAAAAGTTTTAGGAATATAACGGTAATTATAGTAAAAGACGTAGAAAGACAATTTAAAGATGAGAAGTTAAAGGTTCTCTTCATAAAAGATCTAGGGTGAGGAAAGAGAAGTGACAAAACATTGATTAAGATATGAAAAGAGGAAATATGAAGATGAAGAGAACTGGAAATGGACATTCTGATAATAGAGAAAGAGAGCAGAGAACTAATGGTTAGATATGGAGAAATACATGTGATATAGTAAAAGAGAACAAAAGAATTAAATGTTCATCTGGCATGGACGAGGGTTCCGTCCTGCTTGCTCAGTACCCTATTTTTATAAAGGGATAGAAGTTTCGTCCCGTCCATGGTGAGGACGGAAGCCTTGGCCTGCTAACAATTTGATTATGAGTATAGTCTCGTGTGGACGGTGACACGCTGCGGTCACTGGAGACCGGGAACATGGTTTTCCCTATGAGGATGGAGAATACTGAACGCTCATAGAGGGAATAATTTTTTAACATAGGGATGGCGATGTTTAATGCCTATTTCAGAGATGAGGTCGGGTTGCGAGTAGTTAACCGACATGTGACCTCACAACCTGCATAGGGCCATACATGGATCATACCTGTTTGCGTATATTTTTTTATTATATATGTTATGAGAATTTAGGTATTCTTTCTACATTGTTTTCTATGTAATGCTTTCTATATTTTCTGTTTGCCTATTTTTTTTGTATTTTACTATTTTCTGTATTCTTTCTTTATGCACCGTTTTCCTGGTAAACAACAAAGAATTAATGAACTTAATTAAAAACCCTGACCTTACTAAGAACTCCAAGTTCTTACCTCTTTCTATCCTTCATATGGAGCATCGGCAGTCCAACGATGATGTATGATGGAGAAGTAAAAGATATTTTGCATTTTGATGACGTACAGATTAACCCATGTTTTGAATACCTAGAGAGTTGTTTCCTAGCTTTTGTAGCTTAGACGGAGTAGGTAAGTATAGAGCTTAGACTAGCTTGGGTTCCAGCTTACGGACGTTTGGACAGGTCAAGACCCAGGATGTCATATTTATATATATACGTAAATAGTTAATATCTAGCTGCTTTTAGGGGTGTCATAACTAACTGAAGTTAACCAACATACGATATGTATACTTAGTAGTTTTGAAGTGCTTTAACTATTATCATCTGTGACTTTATCTATGAATATTTTTGCCTGTCAAACCAAATGTTTTCAAAAGTTACCTGGCAAAATATCTACGTTGTAACAGCGAATCAGGCTTATATAATAAATAATAGTTAAAGTTAACTGAAGCAAGTAGTGCTTAGCTTCTAGTGTGATCATGACATTCTGGAAGTTGAGTCGTTACACATCCCGATCTTGTATACTAGCTTCTCAAATGTTGAAGCAGGTAGTGCTTTAGTGAACAAATCTGCTAAATTATCATTGTAACAAATTTGTTGAATGTCTATATCACCACTTTGTTGATGATCATGAGAGTAGAAGAATTTTGGTGAAATATACTTTATTCTATCTCCTGTGATATATCCCTTTTTTAGTTGATGTATGAAAGCAACGTTATCTTCGTATATGACTATTGGTATTTTCTTCATGTGTAAACCACACATATCTTGAACATGTTGGGTGATTGACCTAAGATAAACACATTCGTGAGTTGCTTCATGAATTGCCAATATTTCTGCATGATTTGAGGATGATGTAGCTAAGGTTTATTTTGTTGTGCACGAAGATATAGTTGTTCCTCCACTTGTGAATAGATAACCTATTTGTGACCTGCCTTTATACGGATCAGAAAGAAAACCTGCATTATATATCCAACTAATTGAAAGGTTGATTTATTACATTAAAATAAGCCCTTAACAATAGATCCTTGAGGATATCTTAATATATATTTGACACCATTCCAATGTCTTTTAGTTGGACAGGACCTAAATCTTGATAATAAGTTTACTAAAAAGGCTATATCTGGTCTCGTATTGTTAGCAAGATACATTAGTGCACCAATAGCACTAAGATAAGGTACTTCAAAACCAAGGAGCTCCTCATTACTTTCATAAGGTCAAAATGGATCTTTATCCACATCTAATGATCTTACTACCCTTGGAGTACTCAATGGATGTGCCTTGTTCATGTAAATTTTTTTCAAAATTTTTAATTTCTAAACCAAGGCAAAATGTCTTGTCAAGATCTTTCATTTCAAATTCTCTTTTTGAATAATCTACAATTTTTGGGGTCTCTAGGGGTGATCCATTGATTTTTAAATCATCAACATATACTGCAATAATAACAATTTTAGATTCAATATTTTTTATGAACACAAATGGGCATATATGGTCATTTTTATATCCATCTTTCAATAAGTATTTACTGAGACGTTTATACCACATAATCCCAGATTGTTTTAATCTATATAAGAATTTTTAAAGTCTTACTGAACAATTATACGGAGAATTATTATATCCTTCATGTAACACCCTACCAAACTGAGCTTTACGCTTAAGTCGTAAAACAGAGGTGGAGTGGCATTACGACCTCTAAAATAAAATGTGTACACATAATAGCAGAAGAATTATAATATGCTAGGGGCCTTAAAGAATAGAGGAAATAAAAATCATAAAATAAAAGCGCAACGCTCAAGGAATGAGTTAACTTGAGTTCTAAGAAAACTATAACTATTAAGCATAAGATAATAAAAGTAGGAATAGAGTGCCAAAGATACAAAATAACAAGCTCCTAACTCAGCCCGCGAAGTCAAGACTGGCCGGAGAATATTTACACATATATATATACATATCCAAAACCCAAATGTACATAAACACAATCCTGCCTCTCCATAAACCTCTAAGAGGATCAAAAGAATAAATTACGTGGAGAGAAAGCCAAGTACATATATATACATCATAGCACAACAAAATAACCCAGTAACCACTTCGCCTCAAAGGTCCAGACGCCTAACGGGATGTCTCTCGACCTGCATCTGAAAAATAACAACATAGTATGGAATGAGAATCGGAGGTTCTCAGTATGGTAAAGGTGCCACACACATAATATATAAGGTCCTGGGAATGCCAGAGGCAATCCTAAAACACCGACACTCAGATTATAGAGCTTAAAGTATTGAACAGGAGCCATACAAGGTGGTTTTCTAAGAATATTTATATCTAACTTAACTTAACCTTAAATCTAAGTCCCATACTACCATTCCTCCATACCTCCAACTCTGTCATGCATTTTCATAGACAAATAAACAGATAAAAGCAAGCACTAGAAGGTTACAATTACTACAGGTAACAAATACACATTTAACATGGCAAGTACATCTAGGCACACCCAATTAAAGCACAAGCAAGTAATTCAAGTAATGTGCATATGACACATGCCTGTCCTATGGCTGATGAGGCTCATCTCTCGGTTATCCAGCCAACCCGACAAGTCTGAATTGAACTTAGACTATCCCCCGACGTGCATCCCCAAGAGTCTATGCATAGCTTTTTCTCAAATAATCAATATTGCTCAATGGGGGTAACATTCCGGGGAATTTATATAGTGCCCGGTCACACTTACGTCGTAGGTTCAAAAGAGGATCGAGTTTTCAACCTAGTACACGTGGTGGCAAGTCACAACACTTTATCCAGGGAATCTTGTATCTCAGATTATCCAAATTTATAAGCCATATGAATAATTCAATTATAATTCATCAACATCCACATTATTCCCAATCGCATCTCATTCATCATCATACATCAATCATATTCAATCCTTATCCTTCATTATCACACCTCCCATTCCGTCCATCAATAGTTCCAATTCAAAACCTAATTCATTCTTTTCTAAATGAATCAAACTTAAAACATGCTCATTTTCTTAATAACTCAAAATCAAACCATATAACCTTTGTATCCAAATCTTTTTAAATAATCATATAAACAAAATCTCTAATTTTTATAAAATTTCGGCAGCACCTCCTTTAAAACTCAGACTTTGCCACCCTTTTTGGGTCCAAACCTACATTGTTTTTAATTCAACATACCCTTCCTCAACAATCGCCACAATAAATCTACCTCTGATCAACAATTATACTCATACAATATTCAAATCTAACAACCAAAATTCAACTAAGAATCATAGTTCACAAATCCTAGGCTTTTAACACAAGATACCTCATTATCATAACAACCTTCACAATAGTTATACCTCAAATCAATAATTCACCAAATCACCAGTTAATCAACAAGCACCAAACCAACCATCTTCATCAACAGGATACTACGTATTAAATATACACATGCAATCCAACTTATCCTATGATCATCTAGCCTAAGTTTTCACAGAACATTATATATTAAATGCAAGAAACCTAAACCATACCTTAGCCGATTTCCAAGTATTATTCCAAGACAATTTTCCTAAAAGAACACAGCCCTCAAAACCTCAACTAATCTGCTTCCTCCAAGTTCCAGTATTCACAATTTCGAGCTTCAATTATTTATTTTCAACCTAATACACATTCATAACACATATATATCCAATTTAATACTCAAAGCTCAAATTCAATGAAAATAAAATAAAATTATTGTATCCTCACCTTAACCAAGCTTTACATAAGCAAGAGTGAATGTATTCGTCAAGCTAATTGGATCCTAAAACATCAGAAATAAAAGAAATTCAATATTCCTACTCAAAATTTGAAAATTGGGGGAAGAGGAGGTTGAGAGTGATTAAACAAGTTACCAGTGAAATTGTTCTGGTAGTAACGTACACCTCAACGCGGTGGATGCAAGGCCACAAACGGTGCGGCGATCGGAGCTCAGACGGAGAAGTTACGGGAGTTAGAAATTAACGTAAGGGTTGTGGGATATTTCTCATTTCTATTTTCCCTGGAAGCTGAAGGCTTCATTGCTGCTGTAATAAGGGAAAAGACAAAGCTGGGTTCATTTAATAGGTCGGTTCGGTTGGACCGGCGGCCCAATTCGGGCCCGGTTCAACCGATCCGGCCCATTCGGTCCCATCTTGGAGCGATTTCTTCAAAATTTGTGTCAAAATTCTTGTTTCAATGAGCTCTATCCTAATTTGATATAATATTCACGTTTCTAATCTTCCTTAGTAAAAACTAATTTATTGACAAATTATCTACAAATTTATCGGGGTTTACATCCTACCCACCTAACAAAGAATTTTGCCTTCAAAATTCAAATTCAGTTACCTGAAAAGAGATGTGGGTAGTCCTTTCGCATATATGATTCAAGTTCCCAAGTATGTTCCTCGATACCAGCTCGACTCCAAGCTACTTGTACCAATGATACTTCCCTTTCGCGTAATCTTTTAATACTAGTGTCATCAATTCTTACCGGAATTATCGGAAGCGTTAGGTCTTCTCTTACTTGAATTGGTTCCGGTTCCAGAACATGACTTACATAAGGAGTATACTTCCAAAGCTGTGACACATGAAACACGTCGTGCAAATTCGAAAGATACGGTGGTAAGGCAATTCTATAAGCCACTGGCCCAATTCTCTTCAGGATCTCAAATGGTCCAATATAATGGGGATTCAGTTTTTTAGTCTTAATAGCTCTTCATACTCCAGTGGTTGGTGTAACTTTTAGAAAGACATGTTCTCCTTCTTCAAATTTCATAGGTTTCCGCCTTTGGTCTGCATAGCTCTTCTGACGGCTTTGGGCTATAAGCATTCGGTTTACGAATCTTCTTTATCTGTTCAGTGGTTTCAACTATCATCTCAGACCCTAACAAACTTCTTTCTCCAATTTCATGCCAACATAGTGGAGACTAACTTCTCCTGCCATACAGAGCTTCATATGGAGTCATTCCAATGCTCATATGATAACTATTATTATAAGCAAACTCTATTAAAGGCATATACCGATCGCAGCTCGCCGGCTGGTCCAATACACAAGCCCTTAGCATATCCTCTAAGGTCTGAATAGTTCTCTCTGACTGACCATCTATCTGAGGGTGATACGCAGTACGCAAGCTTAACTGAGTCCCAAATGCACGCTGAAAAGCTCCCCAGAATCTTAATGTAAAACGGGGATCTCTGTTAGATATAATGGTAGAAGGCACACCATGTAATCTGACAATCTCTTTGATATACATTCGAGCCAATTCCTCCATTGTGAAACTTATTCGGATAGGAAGAAAGTGAGCAAATTTCGTCAGTCGATCCACAACCACCTAAATAGCGTCACAACCAAATCGGGTTCTAGGCAAACCTATCACAAAATCCATTGCGATACTCTCCCATTTCCATTGTGGAATACCCAAAGGTTGAAGGGTCCCTGATGGTCTCTGATGCTCAATCTTAACTTTCTGACACGTTAAACATTTAGATACATGTAATGCCACATCATTCTTCATACCTGGCCACCAGAACATCGCTTTCAGATCCTGATGCATTTTAGTGCTCCCTGGATGGATTGAAAACCCGCTCTTATGAGCTTCCATCAAGATTTTCTGTCGCAGGTCTCCAATATCTGTCACAATAATCCGATTCTTGAACCTCCACAAACCATCCTGTCCTTCTGACACTCTCCACTGTTTCCCCTGTCCAACTGCTGGTAATACCTTACGTAACACTTCATTGTCTCGATGAGCCTTCAGAAGTTCTTATTTAAATTCACTTGAAATCTGCAACTGACTCAAACACAAAATTCCATATTCTTCTTTAATTCCCAAATTCAAAACTTGAAATTCCCTTAATAATTCTTCTTCCCGTAGCATCATCTAAGCTGCATATAAAGATTTTTGACTCAAGGCGTCCGCCACAACGTTCGCTTTTCCTGGATGATAATTCGATTCAAAATCATAATCTTTCAGAAGCTCCATCCACCTCCTCTGACGCATATTCAACTCTTTCTGCTCAAAAAGATACTTCAAACTCTTAAGGTCTGAGAAAACATGAAACTTAAAGCCATAGAGGTAGTGCCTCCAGATCTTTAAAGGAAACACAATGGCAGCAAGTTCCAAATCATGTGTCGGATAGTTAATTTCATGTGACCTTAATTGCCGTGAGGCGTATGCTACAACATTCTGGTGCTGCATCAGAACGCACCCTAAACCCTTCAGTGATGCATCACAGTACACCTCAAATGGTTCACTTGGTTCAGGCAATACCAACACGGTCACACTTACGTCGTAGGGTCAAAAGAGTATCGAGTTTTCAACCCGGTACACGTGGTGGCAAGTCACGACATTTCATCTAGGGAATCTTGTATCTCAGATTATTCAAATTTATAAGTCATATAAATAATTCAATTATAATTCATCAACATCCACATCATTCCCAATCTCATCTCATTCATCATCATACATCAATCATATTCAATCCTTATCCTTGATTATCACACCTCCCATTCCGTCCATCAATAGTTCCAATTCAAAACATAATTCATTCTTTTCTAAATGAATCAAACTTAAAACATACTCATTTTCTTAATAACTCAAAATCAAACCATATAACCATTGAATCTAAATCTTTTTAAATAATCATATAAACAAAATCTCTAATTTTTATAAAATTTCGGTAGCATCTCCTCTAAAACTCGGACTTTGCCACCCTTTTCGGGTCCAAACCTGCATTGTTTTCAATTCAACGTACCCTTCCTCAACAATCGCCACAATAAGTCTACCTCTGATCAATAATTACACTCATACAATATTCAAATCCAACAACCAAAATTCAGCTAAGAATCATATTTCACAAATCCTAGGCTTTTAACCCAAGATACCTCATTATCACAACAACCTCCACAATAGTTATACCTCAAATCAATAATTCACCAAATCACCAGTTAATCAACAAGCACCAAACCAACCATGTTTATCAATAGGATACTAAGTATTAAATATACACATGCAATCCAACTTATCCTATGGTTATCTAGCCTAAGTTTTCACAGAATATTATATATTAAATGCAAGAAATCTAAACCATACCTTAGCCGATTCCCAAGTATTATTCCAAGACAATTTACCTAAAAGAACACAGCCCTCAAAACCTCAACTAATCCGCTTCCTCCAAGTTCCAGTATTCACAATTTCGAGCTCCAATTATTATTTTCAACCTAATACACATTCATAACACATAATATCCAATTTAATACTCAAAGCTCAAATTCAATGAAAATAAAATAAAATTATCGTATCCTCACCTTACCCAAGCTTCACATAAGCAAGAGTGAATGTTTTTCTCATTCTAATTGTATCCTAATACATCAGAAATAAAAGAAATTCAATATTCCTACTCAAAATTTGAAAATTGGGGGAAGAGGAGGCTGAGAATGATTAAACAAGTTACCAATGAAATTGTTCTAGTAGAAACGTAGAGCTTGACGTGGTGGACGCAAGGCCGCAAACGGTGCGGCGATCGGAGCTCAGACGGAGATTTTACGGGATTTGGAAATTAACGTACGGGTTTTGGGATATTTCTCGTTTCTCTTTTCCTTGGAAGCTGAAGGATTCATTGCTGCTGTAATGAGGGAGAAGACAAAGCTGGGTTCATTTAATAGGTCGGTCCAATTGGACCGATGGCCGGTTCAGCCCATTTGGTCCAAATTAGTGTCAAAATTCTTGTTTCAATGAGCACTATCCTAATTTGATATAATTATCTACTAATTTATCGGGGTTTACACTTCAGGCACTTTGAATCCCTCTGAGATTTTCATATAGATTTAAGCCTTATAAATAGGCTGTAACAACATCCATTAGACACATGTCAAGCTTTTCATGCATAACTACACTAATAAGATATCTTAATGTAATTGAATCCACCACAGAAGAATATATTTTCATACGGTCAATACCAGATTTTTGTGAGAATCTTTGTGCTACTAGTCTACTTTATATCTCACTATTTTATTTTTCTCATTTTGTTTTGCACACAAAAATCTACTTGTATCCCACTGGTTCTATACCTTCAAATGTTTTGACTATAGGACAAAAAAATTCACGTTTTATAAGAGAAATTAATTCAGCTTGAATTGCGTCTTTCCATTTTGGCAAATCATCTCTCTGTCTACATTCTTTGATAGATTTTGGTTCATGATCCTCATCTTGCTTTACTAGTTCAATAGAAATATTATAAAAAAAAATAGTGTCGACAACAGTATACTTTCGGTCCCATATTTTTTCAGTAGTGACATAACTTATCCAGATCTCTTCATTTCAGGTACCTGAACCTCTTTCGAGGTTTCATCAATATTTATGTCTTTGGATCCCCTTTGAGTACTTGCCTCTATATTATGACTATCGTGATTAATTATCTCTCTTTTTTGGGGATGTATATCTTTAGAACCAATTCGCCTTCCACGCTTTAGGCGTAGATTGCTTTTATTTGCACTAAAAACTTGTCCTTTTGAGACACTTATTTTTATTGGTGCATTTGCAGCTAGAATGTGAGATTTTATTATTTTTTTAGGCCAGTAAATGCATCTGGCAATTGATTTGTAATATTTTACATATGAATTAAACTTTGTACTTCTAGTTCAAATTGTCTAGTACGAGGATCTAAATGTGATAACAACAATGTATTCCAAGTAATTTCTTTTTCCAACTGCTTATTTTCTCCCTCTAATTTTTAAAAAATTATTTCAGGAAAGTGACAATCAGAAAATATTACCTTAAATAATTCACCATTCGTGGGATCAAGATATTTTATAATTGACGAGGATTTATAACCAACATGCATCCCCCAATCTTCTTTGGGGTCCCATCTTTGTGCATTGTGGTGGAGAAATTGAGACATAAGCCGTACATCCAAATATCCTAAGATGAGAAATGTTTGGCTCCTAACCATAAGCTAATTGTATTGGGGAGGATTTAAGATAACTTGTTAGTCTGTTGTGTATAAGTGCTGCAGCATGCTAAAATAGTCAGTTTAGTTTTAACGTAGCGCTCGATAAGAAAACACTATCAACGACACATACGCGTGAAAGGAGCGCGTGAGCTTTGGAAGCTGAAGATTGATAATGACGCATACACATACATGACGCGTACGCATTGATGAGCAAAAAGCGCAAAAGGACGCGCATGCGTCAGGGACGTGCACGCGTGGATGAATGAACGCTGCGCTCACTTTGAGAATGCAACGTTCCCCTTGGAGCAGCACCAAGTGCCATTTTGATCCACTTCTTCAAAGGCCAAAAAGCCCACTCCAAGTACGGGAAGCCAGGATTAGAAAGTGTATAAATAGATAGGAATTTGATTTCATTAGGGAGCTCACTTTTAGTTTTCATTTTAGTTTTTTTGAGAATTGAGATCAGATCTACATTTTTTCTTTTCTGTTTTGCTTTCTCTTTTCTGCTATTGTTACTTTTTGTTTTGGGTCTGAGTTTTGGGATTGAAGAATTCTGCTGAATTTCTTCATCTGAGAATCACACTTTACTTTTCCTTTCATAGTTCTAAGAATTGGAGATCTGATCTTAGGTTTCTCCTTCTGCAATTTCTTTTCTGTTTGTTAAGAGAAGAATTGAGATTTTAGTTTCCTTTCCATTTTATCTTTCTTCTATAATTGCCAATTTCTCTTTTAAGACTTTAAAGTTGATTTGAGTTTTCATTCTGCTCTAATTCTTCTGCAATTTCACTTTCTTGTTTTGATCCTAAATTCCTAATTTAAATTATGTCATCTGAGAGTTCTTTAGCTTACTGCACTTTACATTTTTCCTGTTTTCTCTTAATTCCCAGCACCTAAACCCCTTTACATATTCATGAAATTTAAGTTTCCTTGCAATTTAGATTCAGAAATTTAAATTACTTGCACCTTAAGTTTCAGTTATTTACTTTTCTTACAATTTAAGTTTCAGCTCTTTTAACTTCTTGCACCTTAAGTTTCTGCAATTTACTTCTTCTGTAATTTAAGATTCTGCCAATTTACTTTCTGCACTATTTTTCCTTGAAATTTCACTCTGTTTGCCAAATTTCACCAAATTCATCAAATATTCGCTTAATTAAATTCATCACCATACTAAAGTTGCTCAATCCATCAATCCCTGTAGGATCGACCTCACTCTTGTGAGTTATTACTACTTGATGCCACCCGGTACACTTGCCAGTGAGTTTGTGTGGAATCATTTTTTTCTCATCAAGTTTTTAGCACCGTTGTCGGGGATTGATTTAGATTGACAATAATTACGTAGGTGATAATCTAGATTAAGCAATTTTGTTTTGTTTTCCTTTTAAGCATATTAACTATTTGACACATTGTGCCACATAACCCTCTAACCACATTCTAGCATTAGAATGTCCAGGTTTCATTTGGTTTGTTTGTGATTTTGCAAGTCATGGAGGCTGAGGTGCGTGAAGAGGGAGTGGGCAACAATGCTCAACCTGCAAGAAGGGTGTTGGCCTCTTACACTATCCCCAATCCCAGACACTATGGGAGCAGCATCCTCACCCCAAATGTTCATGCAAATGACTTTGAGTTGAAGCCTCAACTAATCACTTTGGTACAGAATAATTGTGCTTATGGAGGTGGCCGTCTTGAAGATCCCAACCAACATTTGTCTGTTTTCTCGAGGATTTATGAAACTATCAAGAGAAATGGGGTACATCCTGACATCTACAAATTACTTCTATTCCCATTTTTTTTGAGGGGCAATGCTGCTCAATGGCTAGAAACCTTTCCTAAGGAGAGCATCAACAATTGGGATGATTTGGTGAGCAAATTCCCAGCCAAGTTCTACCCACCTTAGAGGATCATCAAGCTGAAAACAGAGGTGCAAACCTTCATACGAAAGGAGGGAGAATCACTCTATGAGGGATAGGAAAGATATAAGGCCCTGATAAGGAAATGTCCACCAGAGATGTTCAGTGAATGGGTGAAACTCCAAAACTTTTATGAAGGATTGACCTTGAAATCAAGAAAAGCATTAGATTACCCCTCTGGAGGTTCACTCCAGATGATGAAAACTGCCTAAGAAGTGAAAGATCTCATTGATATGGTGGCCAACAATCAATATTTTTACTCAACTAAGAGGCACCATGACACAAATCCATAGAGGGGAGTGATGGAACTTGAAGGAGTAAATGCAATCCTGACTCAAAACAAGCAGATGCATCAACAACTTCAGCAACAAATGGAGATGATGACCAAGAGAATTGATGGACTGCAACTTACTGCCGTGAATATACAAAGCTAATCTCAAATCTCACATGGATGTAATCAATCTGAAGGAGGTATTGGGACACTCAACTATGAGCAACAAGGGCTCTGAACAGGTACAACGCATGAATAACACCTCAAGTTCATTCCAACATGACTTCCATGGTGATGCACACAATCCATCCTGGAGAACTCATTCTAACTTGAGGTGGGGTGAGCATCAGAATCAAAGACAAAGGGGACCTCAACTCCAACAGTTTTGGGAACACAAACAAGCACAAGCAATCCCATACTAACAACAACCACTACACACAACCATAAGACACACATACCCAACCTCATCGTACTTCACAAACCCCCCAAAATAACTTCTCCATACCACTATTTAATCCACAAAACAAATCCCCCAATCTTTCAAACAATTTCCACCAACAACCATCACAACCCACACAACCCCATCCAGAATGTCAAAGGATCTCTAACTTAGAAATGTTAATGGAAAAACTCATCAAAACTTAAGAGATGGCAAGACAAGATCAAGAAGCTTAAATCAAAAATTTTGAGAGACACATAGGACAAATGGCTAAACAAATTGCTGAGATGGGTGAGAAGCAAGTAAAAGCCTTCCCTTGTGCCACTGAAGGCCCAAGAAACAAAGGAAAAGCTACAAAATGGGAGGAGTGCAAAACAATCATAGTGGAAAATGAGAAGACTATGGACAAAGAAGATATCATTCAGAGAGAACACCATAGAGAAGTTCCACAAGAAGAGACGGAGGAGAGAAGTAAAGAGGATCAAAAGACCAAGAATGCACAAAGCTCAGAAGGAAACAAGAACATCATTGAACCACAGCTGCAAGAGAAGAAAGAAGGGGTGAATCCTTATGTCCCCAAACTTCCATACCCTCAAAGGTTCAAAAAAAAAAGGATAAGCACTACTCGAAATTTCTGGACATATTCAAAACACTCAGCATCAATATTCCTTTCTTAGAAGCACTTGAATAGATGCTATTATATGTCAAATTTATGAAAGAAGTGCTAACAAAGAAAAGATCCTTGAAAGAAGGACAGATTATTGAGATGACAAGGGAGTGTAGTGCTATTCTCCAAAGAAGTTTGCTAGAGAAGAAGGATGACCCTGGAAGGTTTTATATACCTTGTACCATAGGAAACATAACTATATTGTGAAATCATTATGTGACCTTGGTGCAAGAATAAACTTGATGCCTCTATCTCTTATGAGGAAACTTCAAATTCTTGAGCTGAAATCCACTCGAATAGCTCTCCAAATGGCTGACAAATCCATTAAGCAAGCACTGAGAGTTGTGGAGAATGTGCTGGTAAAAGTGGAAAAATTCTTCTCCCTGCTGACTTTCTTATCTTAGATATGGAAGAGGACCTTAACACTCCCATCATCCTGGGGAGGCCTTTCCTAGTTACGGGCAGAGCATTGATAGATGTTGAAAAAGGGAAATTGTTGCTAGGAGTGCATGATAAGCACCTAGCATTTCATGTCTTCAAGACATTACATGAGTCCACTCAAGAAGAAGAATGCAAGAAGGATAAGGCCAAAGATCATAGCTCAAAGGAGACAATTAAGGAGTTAACTCCAAGGTTTCTAAACCCATGCTTAAAAGAAGTAGAAATAGTGTAACAGACCAAAGAAGTCAATGAGCAACTAGATCCAAAACCCCCAGCTGAGATCTCCAACAAGAAGCCCCCAGATGAAGAACCACTGATGAGCGGATATTTTATACGCTTTTTGGGGATAATTTCATATAGTTCAGAGTATGTTTTAGTTAGTTTTTAGTCTATTCCTAGTAGTTTTTAGGAAAAATTCATATTTCTGGACTTTACTATGAGTTGTGTGTTTTTCTGTAATTTCAGGTATTTTTCTGGCTGAAATTGAAGGAGCTGAGCAAAAATCTGATTCAGGCTGAAAAAGGACTGCTGATGCTGTTGGATTCTGACCTCCCTGCACTCAAAGTGGATTTTCTGGAGCTACAGAACTCGAAATGGCGTGCTTCCAATTGCGTTGGAAAGTAGACATCCAGGGCTTTCCAGCAATGTATAATAGTCCATACTTTTCACAAGAATAGACGACGTAAACTGGCGTTCAACGCCAGTCCTCTGCCCAATTCTGGCGTCCAGCGCCAGAAAAGGATCAAAAACTGGAGTTGAACGCCCAAACTGGCACAAAAACTGGCGTTCAACTCCACAAATGGCCTCTGCACGTGAATTGCTTAAAGTCTCAGCCCCAGCACAGACCAAGTGGGCCCCAGCACACCAAGTGGGCCCCAGAAGTGGATCTCTACATCATCCATCATAGTCCACTCATATTTTGTAACCCTAGGCTACTGGTTTAGTATTTAAACAACTTTTAGAGACTTATTTTGCATCTCATGACATTTCAGATCTAAACTTTGTATTCTCTGACGGCATGAGTCTCTAAACCCCATTGTTGGGGGTGAGGAGCTCTGCTGTGTCTCGATGAATTAATGCAAGTATTTCTGTTTTCCATTCAAACACGCTTGTTTCTATCTAAGATGTTCATTCGCGATTAACTGTGATGAAGGTGATGATCTGTGACATTCATCACCTTCCTCAAACCATGAACGTGTGCCTGACAACCACCTCCGTTCTATATCCGATTGAATGAGTATCTCTTAGATTCTTTAATCAGAATCTCTTTGGTATAAGCTAGAACTGATGGCAGCATTCATGAGAATCCGGAAAGTCTAAACCTTGTCTGTGGTATTCCGAGTAGGATTCAAGGATTGAATGACTGTGATGAGCTTCAAACTCCTGAAGGCTGGGCGTTAGTGACAGATGCAAAAGGATAGTAAATCCTATTCCAACCGGATCGAGAACCAACCGGTGATTAGCCGTGCTGTGACAGAGCACGTGAGCGTAGTTTTCACTGGAAGGATGGAAGGTAGCCATTGACAACGGTGATCCACCAACACACAGCTTGCCATAGGGGGACGTGCGTGCGTGAACAAGAAGACAGAGGAAAGCAGAGATTCAGAAGACAAAGCATCTCCAAAACTCCAACATATTCTCCATTACTGCACAACAAGTATCTTTTAATTTATGCTCTACTGGTTACTCACAATTCAATTGATAAACATAATTGACTTCCTAACTAAGATTTACAAGATAACCATAGATTGCTTCAAACCAACAATCTCCGTGGGATTCGACCCTTACTCACGTAAGGTATTACTTGGACGACCCAGTGCACTTGCTGGTCATGTGTGCGAAATTGTAAGAGAGTAACAATTTTGTGCATCAACCACCAAGGCATGAATCATCTTCTGAGAAAGAAAAGAAAAAGAGGCCAAGAGGATGGAGAAACAAAAAGATCCCCACTGAAGGCTTCTCACCAGGGGATAAAGTGATGTTAAACCACCAACCAATGAAGGTGTCTCCACAATTGTCTAAGTACTATACTGTGAACTGGATCCTTTCACTTGAACACCTAGAGATCATCAAAGAGGAGACCGAAAGGAAGTTCACAGTAAGAGGGAAAAAGCTAAGGCACTATGATTTTCAGCCTCCATGATCAAAGGATAAGATGTCAAGCTAATGACATTAAACGAGTGCTTGTTAGGAGGCAACCCATCCAAAGGTAGTTTTCTTTTCCCTTACTGTTTAAATAAGAAAGTTCAGTGGAACTCTCTGCATCGCAAGGAGCTAAGTTTGGTGTTGCACTCCAAAGAAATTTAAGGGTGAATGTGTGATTCTAAGTTTGGTGTTCCACCACAGATTTCATTAAGAACACATTGCACCCTCAGCATGACTAGTTGACAGCTCCAAACAATCAGGGAAACTACTCAACAGTTGTCTAGCTTCTAGTCCTTAGTTTGTTTTTCCAGTTCATAGTTTACTTTATTAATAAAAGTACTTGAGGTTTCATGCATGTATTAACTCTGCTGCATATAGAAGTAGGCAAAAAACTAAGTTTGGTGTCCACACACCAACTTAAGTTCAGAAAATTACAAGTATACATGCATGCTAACTGTTTTTCAAGTTCTTGGGGAACAAGCAAATTCCAATAACTCTGCAGGAACTCAATCAACATCTTGGAAAAAAACTATGCATCATCCAAAGACACAAAGAAGGGTACAAAAGCTATAGATGATGAGGACGAAGGAGAAATCAAAAGACATCACTAAGAGGTTGTATTGTTACTTAATTCTCCCTGATTTAAAATGCTCTAGTTGGAAGTCTAAGTGTACCCTTGTTGATCAGTTTAACTTGTCTGCAATATGTTTGTTTACTGTCTTTTTAATTGTCAACTAAGTGTGCTATTCTAAGTATTTGTTACATTTTCACCCTACTTGAATGTATGCTTTATCCCTCATGCTTGAATAAAAGAAAAATAACTGTGAAATAGAGAAAGAGTAAAAGTCTGGTATGATGTGAGACAGAATAAGGTTATGTGGTGGAATGTGCTAGTTTATTAGTTGATTTATAAATAAGGCTGAATGTTGGCATGACTTTGTGATATGAACTTGAGTTGCATTTCATGAGACCTGACAAATGAAAAAGGTCCAAAATAAAAGAAAGAAAATGCAAGAGAAAGAAACAAAAAGAAATTAACAAGGCTGGGCACCAATGGCTGGAAATTTAGATAAATGCCTGTGATGTTCTTGTACAAAGATAAGCTTGGATAACTAGGTTCTAAGGGGTGCTTCATCACCCAACAACTTGATGCCAGGGCATTTTGGCCAGTTTCACTGACCTTTTCTTTATGGTTTTAGGGTAGTTTCATGCACTTTCTTTGGAAATAAGCAAGTTTTGGGTAAATAATCATTTACATCTTGATTCAAGCAAACATTGTGAATTTTATATAATTTTATGAGAATTATGCATGAATTGAATGATAAATTGAATGATGCATGATCTCATGGGTTAGAACCTAGCTTTGATGCACTTTATTTGCTTGATTTCAGGACAAAGGAAGCAAGGAAGATGCCACGTTAATAGCCACGTTAGTCCAACTAACGTGACCATTAATATGGAAAGGAGGCTAGCTTACAACGTTAACAAGAAAAGTGAACACCAATAACGCTTTCGTGAGCCATCATAGCCCACGTTAGTGTCCACGTTAACTACGTTAACGTGGAAGCTAATGTGGAAGAGAAGTAAAGCTCCAACGTTAGTGGTAAAAATGAATGCCACTAACATTGGGGAGAGGGGCACACTTAGCCACGTTAAGAGTCATGTTAACTACATTAACGTGAACTCTAACGTGGGAGAAGCAATGAAGAGCAAACGTTAGAGACACTCACCTTTGTCACTAACGTTGGACTAAGCCTCTATTAGCCACGTTAGTTGCCACGTTAATTGCATTAACGTGGAAGCTAACGTGGAGGAAAGGAATGATGAGCCAACGTTAGTGACACTCACCTTTGTCACTAACGTTGGAGATGGCTATCACTACCACGTTAGAAGTCACGTTAACCTAAGTAACGTGAACTCTAACGTGGGAAGAAGGGTGTTTGGAGCGTTAGTGACAAAGGTAAGTGTCACTAATTCTCTCGAAGTTGAGGCATACCCACGTTAAGAGTCACGTTAGCTACACTAACGTGGACTCTAACGTACGGAAGAAGGGGTCAAGGGCAACGTTATTGGCAAAGGTAAACGCCAATAACGCTCGCGATAGATCAAGAGGCAACGTTAGTGGTCACGTTAGTACCACTAACGTTGAAGTTAACGTAACTCATCTTGGGCTAGGAACGTTAGTGCAAAAGGTGATTGTCACTAACGTTCTCGAACCCACATTTTCACTTAATGTTAATGCCACTAACGTCCTAGCCAAAGTCCATGCCTACTTCACACTTTCTCTGCAAGTAAAGCTGAGCCCACTGAAGATTCCAAACTACTTTAACTCAAGATCCAAAGGCCCATATCCAAGACTTGAAGAGCGAACTAGAAGATCAGAAGAGTAGTATATATAGGGGTAGTTTTGAACTAGAGAAAAGCTTTTGGGGGGATTGAGAGGACTACTCTCTGTATAATTTTACTTTCTCTGCAACTTCTAGTTTTACTTCAGAATGTACTCTCCATCTTTGCTTTCCATTCCCAGAGCCATGAACAACTAAACCCCTTTCATTGGGTTAGGGAGCTCTGTTGTAATTTGATGGATCAATAATAGTTTTCATTATTCTTCTTCTTTCTTTTCTCTTGATTTTACTTGAAAGCTTTCAATCTTCATCCAATTGGATAGTTGTCTTGGAAAAGAAACTATTCATACTTGGATCTTTTCTGAACCTTGGAAGAGGAATGAAGAGATCATGCTAGAAATGCTTTCTCATGTTAGACCAAATTGGGGTTTGGGCGGATATGGTGACATATAATTCTCCCAATACTTTGATTTAGAAATACATGTGGTATAATCAGTGACCACACCTCATCTCTTCTCATTAGCAATTAGACCAAGGAATTGGCTATTCATCAAGATTTGAGAGATTGAGTTACCAAGGAATTGGAATTCAATCACTTAAGATTGCCAAGGAGATCAATGAATGCATTGATTGAGGAAGAGATGAAAATGAACTTGATCCGGAGAATGCAACATCTCCTAAGCCCGATGAATTCCCCATTTCTGATCTTACCCATTCTCTTTACTTTATGCCATTTACTTTCATGCTCATTTCCCCAAATCCCCATTTAAGATTCTGCAATTTACTTTCTGTCATTTACATTCCGTTCTTTATTTCCAGCATTTACATTTTCTGCCATTTACTTTCCCGCCATTTAATTTCCTACAATTCTCATATCAAATTCTTCTTAGCTCAACTAGAACACTCCTCCAATTAAAGTTGCTTGACCAATCAATCCCTGTGGGATTCGACCTCACTCTATTGTGAGTTTTTACTTGACGACAATTCGGTATACTTGCCGAGGGAAATCTGTTAAGAGACAAGTTTCCGTCCATCAAGTTTATGGCACCATTGCCGGGAATTGATTTTGTATCAACAATGATTAAATTGGTGGATAACTAGATTGAGCATTTTTTTTTATTTCGTTTGATTTCATTTGAGTAATTCACTTTCAGTTTAGCTATTTTCTTCCCTTTCCCCTACCCTTTTCTTAGTTGTTTACAATTCAGTTCACTCACCCACTAACTATTTGATATATTGCATCACTCACACTAACAGCAATATTAACAAGAATACTCTCTGCATCTACTCCCTTCTTGCTTTTGCTTTGTTGGTTGTATGACAGGTAGAAGAAGCGGGACTTCAACTTTCTTTGATTCTGAACCTGAGAGGACCTTCCTTAGATTAAAGAGGGAAGCAAGAGGGAAGAGAATAGTTGGTACGGAGGAAGAATAGGAGTATTTTGAACCAGACATGGATGAGAATATGGAGAACCATCATGAAGAAGAGGCTCACAACCATGGCAGAGAAGGTCCAACGCATCAGGCTGGACAAGAGAGAAGAGTCCTGGGTTCTTACATCAACCCAAACCCAAGAAACTGTGGAAGTAGCATCCAAAAGCCAACCATACATGCCAACAACTTTGAACTAAAGCCACAGCTCATCACCCTTATTCAGAACAATTGTTCATTCGGGGGAAGTGTCCAAGAAGACCCCAATCAACATCTAACCACCTTCCTGAGGATATGTGATACTGTGAAGTCTAATGGTATTCATCCTGACCCCTATAGAGTACTTCTGTTTCTCTTCTCATTCAAGGACAAAGCATCTAAATGGCTGGAATCCTTTCTAAAGGGAAGTTTAGCAACCTGGGAAGATGTAGTGAACAAATTCTTGGCAAGATTCTATCCTCCTCAACGGATTAACAGGTTGAGAGCTGAGGCACAAACCTTCAGACAGCAAGATGGTGAGACTCTATATGAAGCATGGGAGAGGTTTAAAGACTTGACAAGAAGATGGCCGCCAAATATGTTCAATGAATGGGTGCAGTTGCACATTTTCTATGAAGGTCTTTCTTATGAATCAAAGAAGGCAGTAGACCACTCATCCGGGGGATCTCTGAACAAGAAGAAAACTATTGAAGAAGCCATAGATGTCATTAAGTCTGTAGCTAAGAATGACTACTTCTATGCTTCTGAAAGAGGCAACACTAGAGGAGTGATGGAGCTGAACAATATGGATGCACTGCTAGCTCAAAACAAGATGATTACCAAGCAATTGGCTGACCTCACCAAGAAGATGGAGAGGCATCAAGTAGCAGCAATCACCACTTCAGCAGCAACTCAAGAAGGAGTGAATGAAGAAATAGAGGGTAGTCAGGAGCAAGCCAACTACATTGGAAATTTACCTAGGCAGAACCATGACCCATACTCCAAAACGTATAATCCTGGCTGGAGGAACCACCCAAACCTTGGGTGGAGAAATCAACAAGACTAAGGCCAAGATCAGAGACACCACAACCCCAACAACAATGCAGCTCACCAACATACCACACAGAGATCATATCAGCACTCACCTAACAACACATCTCAACATCCATACCAAAGCCAAAATGGCCCTTCTCATCCCTCCAATCTCAACTCTCCATCATCGGAAGAAAGACTATCAAGAATTGAGACTCTACTTGAAGGCATATGTAAGGAAATCCAAGATAACAAGGTGTTCAAGGAGGAGGTGCGAGCCAATATCAAAAACCAGGGAGACACCATCAAGAGGTTGGAGTTTGAAGTGGGATACCTCTCTGAGAAGATTCCCAAACCTACTGATAGCTTCCCAAGTGACACAGAGAAGAACCCGAGAGGTGAAGCAAAGAAGGTCAGATGGAAAGATTGCAAGATGGTCACTATAAGTGATAAGGGTACTGAAGAAGAGCTGAACAAACATTTAAAACAACCTGGAGATACCTTAGTAGAGACACAAGAAGAGGATCACCAAGAAATCACACTTACACAGAAGAAGCTGCTGAAACTCTATGCACCTGTTCCGGGGGTTACCTGAAACTGGAGGTCGATCTCGGATGAGATCTTCGGTACTGGTCGGAGATAACGTGTCCGGCTGGCTGGAGGCGGCCGGAGCTGTTGTGTCCGACTTGTTGGACTTGCTGCACTGCTGATCCTTGGCCACCGGAGCTGTTGTGTCCGACTTGTAGGAGATAAGTACCTCGCTAACTAACTACCCTTTTAACAACGAATCAGGCTCATATAATAAATAATAGATAATAATTAGGATGACAAATTGGTAGCACTCACTTTCTGGTATATCCTAGCCATACTGAAAATTGGGTCGTTACAATTTGGTATCAGAACAGTTCGTTCCCAGTAGAGCCTGGGGAGTGGACTGACTATGCTTTACTGCATACTCTGCTTGTGTGTCTCATGCTGTTAGGGTATCTTCAAGATACATTTGGCATGAATGTCTATGAGTGCTCATTTTGGGAATGTTCGTGCTTAACTTGAGATATTAAGACTGATCACCTTAATGTTGATTGTTTGGTGCGGATAAGACCTCAATGACTGTGAATAGGCATGGTTTAATCGAGATCCGAATGAGGAATCGATGTAAGACCAGCTATCCTAATAGCTGTTATGATATACATGGCAATGACTATGTTAGATTTGGATGCTGTAAGGAACGGACCTACCTCTTCGTCAGGATGGCTTGAAGAAAGTAGATCACTTGAAAATGGATTCTGCACGTGGCTGAAATTTTGAGGGCAAAATTTTCTTTTAGGAGGGTAGAATGTAACAACCCTAATTTTCGAGTACGCGAGATCTTTTCTGAAGACACAGATTTCTCCGAAAGATCAGTAAAGGGAACACTTCTTCTGTATCATCAAGCATATCAATCCTCATCGTCATTATATTATCTTTAACTCAGGACCTTAGTTGAGACAGGCCCGACAATGCAATCACGAAGAACCTAGTTTTTGAACCGTATCGGTTAGGGGTTTTGATTCGGTTTTTCGAAAATAGACTCAGTTTGACAAACCGGACTCGATTCATGAGAGAAGAGAGATGATAGTATAATCTTATCATTATATTATTATAAGAATATGCTTGAATGATATTATAAGTTACCTGGTCTATTTTAGTTAAAAACAGAAAATTGGTTTAACCGGGTTTACGGTTTACTAGTGCAGCTTAGCACCAGCACTCTCTGATGACTTTAGCAATGCTAAGGCCTCATTATACATGTTTTATTCTCATAATAAATATGTTACTAGTTTCATTTATGCTAGTAGCTCAGAAAATAATTTTTAGAGATGTTTTTACAAGTGCTCTGATACACCTAGTTTTAGTAGTTGTACACTAGAGATATTTTAATATTATTTTAATCCACCTCCAAGCCAACCTATCACAACTTACCTTACACCCCCAAGACCTCCAAGGCTGTCTCATTTCATCATTTTGGACGAAAATAACAAGAGAGAAAAGAGAGAAACTTTCATGAACACTTAATCTTCAAAGCTTGATTTCTTCTGAACCAAAACTCAAATCAAAACTCCGATTTCACCAAAATGATCCTCTCTTCTTCCTCTACATAACCATGTAACTTACCAAGGATGGAAATAAGGTGAGATGGCTGTCTCCCTCCCATTTCAATTCGGTTTTCAAGGAAAACCATGCAAAACATGTGTTTTCTTGATGTTCTTCCTTAGGAATCATGCTTAACTTGACTTGAGGGCCAAGAAACGTGAATTTCCAGCAAGTATAAGGTGAGATATATCTTCCTAACATACTGAGTGAGATTTGGTCAGTTGAGAGTTTGTGGATTTAAAGTTGTTCTTGATGTGTTTTAGGAGGAAAAAGTGCTTTAAGAACACTTCAAAGAGTAACCAGATTTGGAGCAGTAAATCATGGTAGGGATTGACGAATTTAATCTTGATTGATTGTGTTTGAGTTGTGTGATTATGATATGGTTTGGCTGTGCTTGAAATTGATTGTTTGTATTGGTAATTCTTGTTGAAATTTTGGTGAAAATTTGATGAAATTTGATGATATTCAACTTTGAATTTGTGTTCTTCATGGCTGCTGGAAAAATGAACCCTAGACCTTAAATTGGGGTTCAATTTATGTTAAAATCATGTAGAAAAGATGGGGTTTTAGTGGCTGCAAATTTATTATGAATTATGGTAAAAATCGGTTGCTGAAAAGACTGAAAAACGGGTAAAAACAGAGAAAGAATCTGAAGAATTTATGAAGAACATGAAGAACACTTTGAGTATGGTGAAGAACATTGAAGAACACCTTTTAGATCTTAGAAAGGGCAAGGAAGTAAATATTTTGGTGTTTGAGGGGTTATTTTGTAATTTCTGAAAGTTAGGATGGTTAAAGTAGAAATATTAAAAGTTACAGGTGGTAAAAAGTGAACTTTTAAAGGTTAAAAGTTAAAAAGGGGTAATTTTCGAAAATTTAATGATAAAATAATAAATAATAATAAAATATTAAATAATAATATTTAATTAAAAATATTATTTTAATAAAAATAATAAAATAATGCGAAAAAGGCAGTTTTTTGTAAAAGCTTTAGAAAGACAACTTTAAGCACAGAATCTCATAATTACCTTCATAAAACACTTAGGGAGTGGTAAGAACATATTAGTGAGGCAAAGATAAATGAAAGATAAAAAGTTAAAGAAAAGATAAAAAAACTAAAGAAAAGTCTGTAAAGTTTTAATGACAGAAAAACAGACAGAGACTAGTGAACGAACTAGGGCAACATAGTTAGTCCTGGAATTGTGATGCGCATAAACTTGTTATGCTACGATTTAGGAAATTGCACGATCGGCAAAATTCCTTCCGGCAAGTGCACCGGTTATCGTCAAGTAAAAACTCACAATAGAGTGAGGTCGAATCCCACAAGGATTGGTTGAGTGAGCAATTCGGATTAGAAGTATGTTCTAGTTGAGCGGAATCACGATTTAGATGAGAATTGCGGAATGTAAAATTGCATGAATTAAAGAGCGAGAAGCTAAATTGCTGAAATTAAAAGGGATGGGGGTGATTGCATGAATTTAATTGCAGAATGTAAAGAGAAAGTGGTAAATCAGAAATGGGGAGTTCATTGGGTGTTAGGAGATATTGAGATCTCCGAATCAAAACAACTTTTATCCCTTCCTCAACCAATGCATTCATTGAATTTTGCTTGGAAATCTTATATGATTGGATCCCAATCCCTTGGCTCACCAATTCTCTCTAAAAACAAACAAATTCCCAATCCCTTGGTTTAAATGTTCATAAGAAGAGATGATGCTCGATCACTGATTATACCACACAGTTTCATGAACCACAATTTGGTAGGATTACATGTCACAATATCCATCCAAACCCCAATCCAATTCACTGTGAGAAAGCTTCTCTAGCATGAATCCTCCATTCCTTTCCCATGGTTCCGAAGGATTCCAATTATGGGTAGTTTCTTTCCCAAGACAACTACCCAATGGAATTAGATCGAGAAGCTTTCTAACAAAATTCAAGAGAAAAGATTGAAGAAGAAGATAAAACTATTATTGATTCATTGAATTACAATAGAGCTCCCTAACCCAATGAAAGGGGTTTAGTGAGTCATAGCTCTGAATTCAATTACAAACTTAAAAGAAAATGATCCAAAGTTCTCCGTGTGTAAAAAAAAGTCTTCCCCCTCAGGGGCTGGATTCCCCTTCAATCCTCCCCTTCTCAAATGCAGAAACTAAGGCCTTTAAATAGGCTCCCTAAATTACAAAATGAAAATGAAATTCAAAGCAAATTACAATCAAATGAAAATAAGCTATTCTAGATGATTCTTGTGGCCTTGATTTGGTGTTGTTGATGGGCCTTGCTTGCTTGAAGGGTAGAGTGACATAATTGATCCAAAAAGGATAATGATCCATTAAACTACACTCAAACGTTGCACCCCCCTTTCTTGAGTCGTCACTTTGTTCTCTTGTCAACCTTGCCAATTTGATGCCAAATATAGACTATTATACCTCGTTGGAAAGCTATGGATGTCAGCTTTCTAACGCAACTGAAAGCACCTCAATTGGATCTCTATAGCTCAAGTTATGCTTGATTGAAGGTGACAAGGTTGCTGGTTGGTTTGACAGCGTTTAAGCCAACGTTTAAGTCACTTAAACGTGCTCGAAAATGCCAATTTTGGGAGCTCAGTTGCATTGTCCACCCCATACTTCTATACATCATTGGAAAGCTCTGGATGTCTACTTTCCAATGCAACTGGAAGCGCATCATTTGGAGTTCTACAACTCGAGTTATACTCCATGGAAGGTGAAGAGGTCAGCTGGCCTGATTGCATGTTGGTACTATGCTCTTCTATGCACATTACGGGGCTGTTTTCTCCCTCAATTTTTAGTATCCACCATGCATGCCATATATTCTTGGAAAGCTCTAGATGTCTTCTTTCCAATGCATTTTGAATCACCTCATTTGGAGTTTTGTAGCTCAAGTTATTTATGTTTGAAGAAGGCATGGTCAAGCTGTTCCATATAACACGTTTAAGCTCCAGTTTAAGCTTAAACTGGAGCTTAAACGCTGGCACTCCCTGGAGGCACAAGCTCGAGCACGTTTAAGCTTCAGTTTAAGGTTAAACTGAAGCTTAAACGTGGAAATGAGAAAGCAACCCTGGAGGAGAAAAAATAGTCGAACACGTTTAAGCTCCAGTTTAAGGTTAAACTGGAGCTTAAACGTGGAAATGCTCCCTGGTGCATTTCTAATTCTGGCGTTTAACTTCCAGTTTAAGGTTAAACTGGAGGTTAAACGCCACTTTCAGCATTTCCTTAGCTCTCATGGTTTTGGCGTTTAAGCTCCAGTTTAAGCTTAAACTGGAACTTAAACTCCACATGTGATATTCAAGCTTCCTTTATTGATTTTGTTGCTTCCTTGCCTAGCCTCTTCTTCCCTGAAATCATCCAAACAACTGCATCAAAGTCTTGCAAAATTTCATGAGAAATCTTTCATTCATAGCATTCAAGGAATATAACTAAAAACTCATGGAATTTGCATCAAAATCTTCATGTTTGAATGATTTAAGACAAGCATGACTATTTGGCCCAAATGATTACTTAAGGCTCAAGAAAATGCATAAAACAACTAAAAATAACAGAAAAATGCTAGTGAAACTAGCCTAAGATGCCTTGGCATCAAATTGCGAATAGGGTTAGGTATTATATGAAAAGTTAAACTGTTTCAGTATAGACTTAATGAACCTATACTTGGGACAGACTAACTATTCATACCGAAATTTACATAAGCTTTAAATACATACGTTAAACAGAGAAATCAGAACAGAGTAAAGAAACACAGAGAACAGAGTAACCAGAGCAGAATAAAGGGATACAGAGAAAAGAGTAACTAGAGCAAAGTAAAAAGACAAAGTGAAAAGAGTAATGTGATGAAGAGAAATGGTTTGAGTTACGATGTTGTAAAAGTAAAAGCTGTAAAGTTTGTATAGCATGATTGAACAGAGAAAGAAAAAGGTACTGCATAAGAATGTGAAAGTGATGATGATAATGAGAATGATTATGTGATGATCTGCTGCGTGAATGCAGTCAGATAGATGGTGGTACGACCACTGAGAGTGCTTTCCTTGGATACTTAGCTATAATGCTATTCTGTAAGTCAGAGGACTCTTACAGAGGTATCGAGAACACACGACTAGCATATACTCCTGTAAGTCAAAGGACTCTTACAGTGAGAGTGTGTGTGTATGCTCCTGTAAGTCAAAGGACTCTTACAGTGAGAGTGTGTGTATGCTCTTGTAAGTCAAAGGACTCTTACAGAGAGTGTCTTGGGCAGATATAAGTTAACTAGCTCCGCCATGCAAGTCAAAGGACTCTTGCAGTGGGTTACTAGTGCCGCCCTACAAGTCAAAGGAAAGTCAAAGGACTCTTTCGAGGGACATTGCCAACAGGAAAGCCTTACCTGGTCAGAGGACTCCGGGTAACGTCGGGAGCGGGTATGTAACCGACAAATGAGCTCATTACCTGCGCTAGGGCTAGACATGCATCATACTTGGTAGTGCATTTCCTTTGTTATGATTGTGGTATGAATGTATGTTTTCCTGGTTTGTATTCTATTCTATGTGTCTGTTTTGTATTTTCTTGTATCCTTCTGTTTGTGTTTTGCTATCTGTTTTCTCTATCTTCTCTATTTATCTGTATCTTTTATTTACTATTTTTTTTTTTGTATTCTGCTTTTTACCTGCTAAATAACACGGAATTAATGAACTTAACTAATAACCCCGACCCTACTAAGAACTCCCCAGTTCTTACCCCTTCTCTCTCCCTTCCCCCTTCAGATGGAAGCATGAGTACCCTTCCGTAGTTCGCTGACGATCATTCACAAAACGGATTCCACTCTAAATAGTCTTCTGAGTCTAGAGTGAACTCCGTTACCTGTTTATATATATATACTATGAGGCCAGCCAACGTCTGCACCCCGCTTTTCTACAAACTTTAGCCTAAGTCCTCCATACGATGTTGCTGTTATGTGGCCACTCGATGAAGTACTTGAGAGACGCTCTTTGATGACATATGATCGTGCAGAGGAGTAGCAGATGATGTTTTACCTTTTGGTGACGTTCCACCTGACTTGAGTTTTGAAGACTTAGAGCGTACTTTCCCTCGCTTTAGTAGTTTAGAGGGAATAGGTGAGTATAGAGTCTAGACTAGCCTGGGTGCCAGCTTAGGGACTTCTTGAACAGGTCAGGGCCTGGGATGTTGTATGTATATATATGTATATAGTTATTATCTAGCTATATCTAGGGGTGTTCTAACTGCTTGTGATGTATTTATGTGTGGTTGCTTATAGCTGTTTTATCTGTTATTATTTGTGAATTGATTATAAATGATTCTGTTTATTAATTCGAACATTTTCAAAAAAAAAAAAGAAAAGTACCTCGCTAACTAACTACGCTTTTAACAATGAATCAGGCTCATATAATAAATAATAGATAATAATTAGGATGACAAATTGGTACCACTCAGTTTCTGGTATATCCTAGGCGTACTGAAAATTGGGTCGTTACAATTCGGTATCAGAGCAGTTCGTTCCCAGTAGAGCCTGGAGAGTGGACTGACTATGCTTTACTGCATACTCTGCTTGTGTGTCTCATGCTGTTAGGGTATCTTCAAGATACATTTGGCATGAATGTCTATGAGGGCTCATTTTGGGAATGTTCGTGCTTAACTTGAGATATTAAGACTGATCACCTTAATGTTGATTGTTTGGTGCGGATAAGACCTCAATGACTGTGAATAGGCATGGTTTAATCGAGATCCAAACGACGAATCGATGTAAGACCAGCTATCCTAATAGCTGTTATGATATACATGGCAATGACTATGTTAGATTTGGATGCTGTAAGGAACGGACCTACCTCTTCGTCAGGATGGCTTGAAGAAAGTAGATCACTTGAAGATGGATTCTGCACGTGGCTGAAATTTTGAGGGCAAAATTTTCTTTTAGGAGGGTAGAATGTAACAACCCTAATTTTCGAGTACGCGAGATCTTTTCTGAAGACACGGATTTCTCCGAAAGATCAGTAAAGGGTACACTTCTTCTGTATCATCAAGCATATCAATCCTCATCGTCATTATATTATCTTTAACTCAGGACCTTAGTTGAGACAGCCCCGACAACGCAATCACGAAGAACCTAGTTTTTGAACCGTATCGGTTAGGGGTTTTGATTCGGTTTTTCGTAAATAGTCTCAGTTTGACAAACCGGACTCGATTCATGAGAGAAGAGAGATAATAGTATAATATTATCATTATATTATTATTAGAATATGCTTGAATGATATTATAAGGTTACCTGGTCTGTTTTAGTTAAAAACAGAAAATTGGTTTAACCGGGTTTACGGTTTACTAGTGCAGCTTAGCACCAGCACTCTCTGATGACTTTAGCAATGCTAAGGCCTCATTATACATGTTTTATTCTCATAATAAATATGTTACTAGTTTCATTTATGCTAGTAGTTCAGAAAATAATTTTTAGAGATGTTTTTACAAGTGCTCCGATACACCTAGTTTTAGTAGTTTTACACTAGAGATATTTTAATATTATTTTAATCCACCTCCAAGCCAACCAATCACAACTTACCTTACACCCCCAAGACCTCCAAGGCTGTCTCATTTCATCATTTTGGACGAAAATAACAAGAGAGAAAAGAGAGAAACTTTCATGAACACTTAATCTTCAAAGCTTGATTTCTTCTGAACCAAAACTCAAATCAAAACTCCGATTTCACCAAAATGATCTCCTCTTCTTCCTCTACATAACCATGTAACTTATCAAGGATGGAAATAAGGTGAGATGGCTGTCCCCCTCCCATTTCAATTCGGTTTTCAAGGAAAACCATGCAAAACATGTGTTTTCTTGATGTTCTTCCTTAGGAATCATGCTTAACTTGACTTGAGGGCCAAGAAACGTGAATTTCCAGCAAGTATAAGGTGAGATATATCTTCCTAACATACTGAGTGAGATTTGGTCAGTTGAGAGTTTGTGGATTTAAAGTTGTTCTTGATGTGTTTTAGGAGGAAAAATTGCTTTAAGAACACTTCAAAGAGTAACCGGATTTGGAGCAGCAAATCATGGTAGGGATTGACGAATTTAATCTTGATTGATTGTGTTTGAGTTTTGTGATTATGATATGGTTTGGCTGTGCTTGAAATTGATTGTTTGTATGAGTAATTCTTGTTGAAATTTTGGTGAAAATTTGATGAAATTTGATGATATTCAACTTTGAATTTGTGTTCTTCATGGCTGCTGGAAAAACGAACCCTAGACCTTAAATTGGGGTTCAATTTGTGTTGAAATCATGTAGAAAAGATGGGGTTTTAGTGGCTGCAAATTTATTATGAATTATGGTAAAAATCGGTTGCTGAAAAGACTGAAAAACGGGTAAAAACAGAGAAAGAATCTGAAGAATTTATGAAGAACATGAAGAACACTTTGAGTATGGTGAAGAACATTGAAGAACACCTTTTAGATATTAGAAAGGGCAAGGAAGTAAATATTTTGGTGTTTGAGGGGTTATTTTGTAATTTCTGAAGGTTAGGATGGTTAAAGTAGAAATATTAAAAGTTACAGGTGGTAAAAAGTGAATTTTTAAAGGTTAAAAGTTAAAAAGGGGTAATTTTCGAAAATTTATTGAGAAAATAATAAATAATAATATTTAATTAAAAATATTATTTTAATAAAAATAATAAAATAATGCGGAAAAGGCAGTTTTCTGTAAAAGCTTTAGAAAGACAACTTTAAGCGCAGAATCTCATAATTACCTTCATAAAACACTTAGGGAGTGGTAAGAACATATTAGTGAGGCAAAGATAAATGAAAGATAAAAAGTTAAAGAAAAGATAAAAAAAACCAAAGAAAAGTCTGTAAAGTTTTAATGATAGAAAAACAGATAGAGACTTGTGAACGAACTAGGGCAACATAGTTAGTCCTGGAATTACGAATAGGGTTAGGTATTATATGAAAAGTTAAACTGTTTCAGTATAGACTTAATGAACCTATACTTGGGACAGACTAACTATTCATACCGAAATTTACATAAGCTTTAAATACATACGTTAAACAGAGAAATCAGAACAGAGTAAAGAAACACAGAGAACAGAGTAACCAGAGCAGAATAAAGGGATACAGAGAAAAGAGTAACCAGAGCAAAGTAAAAAGACAAAGAGAAAAGAGTAATGTGATGAAGAGAAATGGTTTGAGTTACGATGTTGTAAAAGTAAAAGCTGTAAAGTTTGTATAGCATGATTGAACAGAGAAAGAAAAAGGTACTGCATAAGAATATGAAAGTGATGATGATAATGAAAATGATTATGCGATGATCTGCTGCGTGAAGGCAGTCAGATAGATGCTGGTACGACCACTGAGAGTGCTTTCCTGGGATACTTAGCTATAATGCTATTCTGTAAGTCAGAGGACTCTTATAGAGGTATCGAGAACACACGACTAGCATATACTCCTGTAAGTCAAAGGACTCTTACAGTGAGAGTGTGTGTGTATGCTCCTGTAAGTCAAAGGACTCTTACAGTGAGAGTGTGTGTATGCCCTTGTATGTCAAAGGACTCTTACAGAGAGTGTGTTGGGCAGATATAAGTTAACTAGCTCCGCCATGCAAGTCAAAGGACTCTTGCAGTGGGTTGCTAGTGCCGCCCTACAAGTCAAAGGACTCTTGCAGTTGTTTGACTCACAAGTCAAAGGACTCTTGCGAGGGACATTGCCAACAGGAAAGCCTTACCTGGTCAGAGGACTCCGGGTAACGTCGGGAGCGGGTATGTAACCGACAAATGAGCTCATTACCTGCGCTAGGGCTAGACATGCATCATACTTGGTAGTGCATTTCCTTTGTTATGATTGTGGTATGAATGTATATTTTCCTTGTTTGTATTCTATTCTATGTGTCTGTTTTGTATTTTCTTGTATCTTTCTGTTTGTGTTCTGCTATCTGTTTTCTCTATCTTCTCTATTTGTCTGTATCTTCTATTTACTGTTTTTTTGTATTCTACTATTTACCTGCTAAATAACACAGAATTAATGAACTTAACTAATAACCCCGACCCTACTAAGAACTCTCCAGTTCTTACCCCTTCTCTCTCCCTTCCCCCTTCAGATGGAAGCATGGGTACCCTTCCGTAGTTCGCTGACGATCGTTCACAAAACGGATTCCACTCTAAATAGTCTTCTGAGTCTAGAGTGAACTCCGTTACCTGTTTATATGTATATACTATGAGGCCAGCCAACGTCTGCACCCCGCTTTTCTACAAACTTTAGCCTAAGTCCTACGTACGATGTTGCTGTTTTGTGGCCACTCGATGAAGTACTTGAGAGACGCTCTTTGATGACATATGATCGTGTAGAGGAGTAGCAGATGATGTTCTACCTTTTGGTGACGTTCCACCTGACTTGAGTTTTGAAGACTTAGAGCGTACTTTCCTTCGCTTTAGTAGTTTAGAGGGAATAGGTGAGTATAGAGTCTAGACTAGCCTGGGTGCCAGCTTAGGGACTTCTTGAACAGGTCATGGCCTGGGATGTTGTATGTATATATATGTATATAGTTATTATCTAGCTATATCTAGGGGTGTTCTAACTAAAAGTCTATACTCTAATAAAGGCTGAATCACTAAATGTTGTTAGCTGCTTGTGATGTATTTATGTGTGGTTGCTTATAACTATTTTATCTGTTATTATTTGTGAATTGATTATAAATGATTCTGTTTATTAATTCAAACGTTTTCAAAAAAAGAAAAGAAAAGTACCTCGCTAACTAACTACGCTTTCAACAACGAATCAGGCTCATATAATAAATAATAGATAATAACTAGGATGACAAATTGGTAGCACTCAGTTTCTGGTATATCCTAGGCATACTGAAAATTGGATCGTTACATGGGCTGACCTTTCTGATAAGATAAGTTAGTTATCTTATCTTATCTTATCCTGTTTTGGATGAAGTCAGCTTATCTTCAAGGGAACCGCCTTTATCTCTATAGGCTGGGATTGCCTTTGGATTTGGGTCGTGTTCCTCTATTTGGGCCCTTTATTGGGCTTTCCTGTCGATATGGCCGAGTTCTTTGTAACAAAGTCAGTCCGCTTGACCTTAACAGGTCGGTCGCTGCATCGTCGATCATCCCAGGTCGGATAGCTCGACCCAGGGTATGAACAGTGCCCCTGCTTGAGCTCGGTCTTCTTTGTCGAGGTCGAGTCCTTTGACTTTGATCCTTCTCGTAGCGAAGCCGAACTCAAGCATTTTGTCGACTTCTTTTGTAGCAGCTTTTGAATGTAGAACGTTTTCCTCTACAAGCGCGCGCTTTTATATCGGTGCATTGGGAACGGTTTCTCTTCTTTCGCCCTTTTCGTAACTTCTTCGCTTTTTTCCCTTCATTCTCTTCGCTTTTTTTGCATGTTTTGAAAGTTTGAACATTTTCGTGATTTTGCATTTGTTTCTCGCTGTAAATGCATTTTTCTTGGCTTTCTTTTGTGTGTTCCTCTGGCATTTCCATCGAGGCTTTATACGGTTTTTGTTTGTTGCTTCTGATTTTTTACTATCTGATAGAAACTCTGCATTCGTTCCTTGCTTTGCTTGATTGCTTTTTGTCGCATTTCTCAAAAGTTCGTATTTTTAACATTTTTCCATATAGCGTGTTTTGATGTTTGGGGAATGCTTCTTGGTTGACTGTGATGACTTATGCTTCTGGAAATACCTGCATCGTATTGAGTTGTTTTCTCTCTTGTCCTAGATGTTTTTAGTAATCCCATCTTCTTTTCTTACTTGTAGGATTAGTTGGCCTCATGTCTTCTCGCAATAACATTGTAGAGATGTCTTCCAGAGTTCCCGAGGGGATGTCCGATTTCCTGGACTCCCTTGTTTTGTTGTGTGTTTCTATTGTGGATGCTGAATTTTGCACAGAGCTGAGGAAGCGCCATAGGATTTGTGATAACCGTGCCCGCGAGAGTGATTACGAGCTTGTTGCTCCTGATTCTGATGAGAGAGTTTGTTTTCCGACTTCCGTCGAGGGGGAGCGTCCCTCTTTCTATGCTTATGAATACTTCTTCAGCCAATTAAACGTTACTTTCCCTTTTACTGCTTTTGAAACTGACTTGTTGTGGTCCTGCAATATTGCTCCGTCCCAGCTCCATCCCAACTCTTGGGGTTTTATCAAAATATTTCAACTTCTTTGTCAGGAGTTGGACATAACACCTTCTGAAACTCTTTTCCTTTATCTTTTTGTCTCAGCCAAACCTGGAGGTTCCTCTAAAAAGAAAGCTTCCTGGGTTTCCTTCAGGTCAGCCCAGGGGCATAAAGTTTTTGCCATGTATGATGAGTCGTTTAAAGATTTTAAGAACTATTTCTTCCGAGTCCGTGCCGTTGAGGGGGTTTGCCCCTTTTTTCTTGATGAAAATGATGAGCCTGCTTTTCCTCTGGAGTGGAAAAAGAATGTAAGAGTGCCACGTTACACATGGGAAATGATTAGTGAGGTTGAGCGGGCCTTTGTAGTTGTTCTTGAAGATTTGTGGGGGAAGCCTCCCCACCTGGGCACGAAGAGATTTTTGAGTGATCCATCTTTGGTTCGGGCTGCTTTGGGTACTATCTGATTTGTTTTTATACTTGCTCCCGAGCTTTGCTTCTCCTGTGTTGTAACTTGTCTTTGATTTTTGTGTTTTTCAGAGATGTCGATTCCATGAGGGCCTATAAGAAGGCGAAGAAGGCGACCGCTGCTTTAAACATCTCGGCCAAGGCAGCCGGAGAAGGATCTTCTCAGCCTCCAGTTAAACTTCCTATATCGAGTTCTCCCAGGCCGAGGAAAGCAATTCCTACTCCTCGGGTCCATCTAGCCGATCCTCCACAATCTTCTGTTGCAACTTCCGGTGCCCCTCCTAGTAAAAAGCAAAAAATAATTGAGCCTTTCAACCTTGATGCTCCTGACTTTGATGCGATTGAGTTTGTAAATCAACAAATCGGCCCTTATGGTGTTCTTCCTATGGACGACGTGTCGCTTCTTCATCATTTTGATTATATCACCCGGAGTGGTATCAAGGTGGCACACATGGGGGCGGCCCTATATCGAACTGCTCAAAGTCTTCCTCTCCATGCCACTAATGCTTTTATGGAGGAGGCCAAACAGGAGTTTGATCGGATGAGGGGCTTGAAGGAGGAACTTGAAGTAAGGGTGGCCAAGTTGGAGAAAGACTTGGAGAATGAAAAGGCTAGCTCTACTTCTCTGGCTGGTTCTCTGAGACTGGCCGAGGACACGGCTATCCGGCATAAGGACAGTTATTTGACGTCTTACCTTTAGGTGTTGCGTCTGAGAGAAGAGTTGGAGAATGCCCGGGCTAATTATTCCGAACTCCAAGGTCATCTTGTTGGCAGTGTAACTGCTGCCTATGAGAACCTGAGGGAACAAGTTCGGGTTATTGCTCCCGAGGCCGACCTGACCCTCTTTAGCTTGGAGAACGTTGTCAGGGATGGCAAGGTTGTCCCTGATGACGAGGATGAGGATGATGTCGATCCTCTCCCTGTAGCCTCTACCAAGGTGTCGACTTCTGCTGTCCCTGCCAAGGTTGGTCCTCCCGCTTCTGACCCCGACTGCCAGATCTTGAACCGGGATGACGGTACTGTAGATGTCGTTCCTCTCCAGACTCGGCCTCCGTCTCCTCAGCCTAATGCTGCTAAAAAATCTTCTGACCCTTAGTTTTAATCTTTATTCTGGATATGTAGTTTGCCCGGCTTGTAGGCTTTTTTAAACTCTTTATGTTTTGTTAATTGCTGACACTTTCCCGTTGCTTGCCCAGCAACTTTTGTTTTTTATGAAAACCAAATGGTAGCATGCTTTAACTTTTTTGAGATAGGTTTTGGTGGCCTCTGAGGCTTTTATAACCTTGTGGATGATATCGCGCTTTTGTGCTTGACTTGGTATCTCTTTTGGATTGCTTTGTACTTTGTATCTTGAATCCTTTGTGGTTGTGACTAGGTAGGTCTAACTTGATTTTTGGTTTGTTCTCGCTCCGGCTTGTATTTCTGACGATTTGTAACCGATTTCTTCAAGTTAGTCCTCTGAGTTGTTTTCGCAGTCCTTTTCTAAGTTATTTTTGTAATCCCTTTCCTGGATCTTTGTCAGGTCTCTTTCAGGGATTGCATTGATAACTTTCCAGTTGTAGGAGTCCGACTTGGTCATATCGGTCTCCTTTAAGTTATTTTTGTAATCTTCTTTCTTGGATCTTTGTCCGATCTCTTTCAGGGATTAATTTTATAACTTTTTAGTTGTAGGAGTCCGACTTGGTTATATCGGTCTCCTTTAAGTTATTTGTAGTCCTCTTTATTGGATCTTTGTCAGATCTCTTTCAGGGACTACGTTGATAACTTTTAAGTAATAGGAGTCCGACTTGGTTATATCGGTCTCCTTTAAGTTATTTGTAGTCCTCTTTCTTGGATCTTTGTTAGATCTCTTTCAGGGGCTACGTTGATAACTTAGTAGGAGTCCGACTTGGTTATATCGGTCTCCTTTAAGTTATTTGTAGTTCTCTTTCTTGGATCTTTGTCAGATCTCTTTCAAGGACTACGTTGATAAGTTTTAAGTAGTAGGAGTCCGACTTGGTTATATCAGTCTCCTTTAAGTTATTTGTAGTCCTCTTTCTTGGATCTTTGTCAGATCTCTTTCAGGGACTACTTTGATAACTTCTCATTTTGGGCTGATTTTGTCATGTCGAGCCCTTCTAAGTTAAAGTAATCCTCTTTAATAGGGTTGGCCAGACCTCTTTCCAGGGTTTACTTATAACTTGGGTTGACTTGGTCTGACTTCTCAATGTCGGCCAGTCTTTAAGTTATTATTTTAGCATTCCGTAAGACCTCGTCAGGTTCTTTTTTGGATCGCTTTTGATAGCTTCTTACATTATTCTGTGTTCATCTTTGTCGATCTGTAGAAAGTGGTTGCCATTTCTAGATCGTCCTTTGGGTGAATCGCATTTTCACCTTTATCGGACGGTTGTCTTTATCGTGATTGTGCAGTGAAATTGTTTTTCACTTTCTGCCGATCTGTTGCTTTATAATCAGACGATGAATACTTCAGATTAATGCGTCTTGAAATCTTTGTAGAATATCTAAAATATATTTTATTTAAAGGAAGAGTGCAAGTATATACATATGAGATTGTCTAAGTCTCAACTTGGTGCCTCATTAAAAAACCTTTTCAGGAAAAAGAGTGCATCCAATGATGAGATCTTTTATCTTTTCTAACTGTAGTACCTTCTGAGGTTGCAGGCGTGCCATGACCTGGGAAACTCTTCTGCCCAGGCTCCCTTTGCATCTTGTAATCTCCGTTTTAATCCAGCCAATATGACTTTGTTGGCAGCTTCGGCCTGCCCATTGGCTTGTGGATGTTCGACGGAGGTGTACTGGTGCTTTATATTCAAGTCGACTACTAGTTTTCTGAAGCCTGCATCTGTGAATTGGGTGCCATTGTCTGTGGTTATTGAATATGGAACCCCGAACCTTGTGACAATGTTTCGATATAAGAATTTCCGGCTTCTTTGAGCAGTGGCATTGGCTAGGGGCTCTGCCTCAATCCACTTTGTAAAGTAATCTACTCCCACTATGAGAAATTTAACTTGTCCTGATCCCTGTGGGAAAGGGCCGAGAAGATCGAGTCCCCATTTTGCAAACGGCCAAGGCGAAGTCACGCTGATGAGCTCTTCTGGTGGGGCAATGTGAAAGTTGGCATGTTTTTGACATGGTGGACATGTCTTTACAAATTCTGTGGCTTCTTTCTGTAAAGTTGGCCAATAAAATCCTGCCCGAAGTACTTTTTTGGCCAGAGCTCGTGCTCCGGGATGATTGCCACAGATGCCGCCGTGTATTTCTTCTAGCACTTCCCTTGTGTTGGAGGTCGGCACGCATTTTAGTAAAGGTATTGAGATTCCTCTTTTGTACAGGATGTTGTTTATGATGGTGTAGTACTGTGCCTCCCTTTTTAACTTCTTTGCCTCCTTTTCTTCTGTGGGGAGTGTTCCTTCTTTGAGGTATTTGATTATGGGGGTCATCCATCCTTAGTCGTGACTTGTTATGGCCAGGACTTTTTCCTCTTTCGAGATTGACGGGTTTTGTAACATTTCCTGGATGAGGCTTCTATTGTTGCCCCTTGGTTTGGTGCTGACTAGTTTTGAGAGTGCATCAGCTCGGGCATTTTGTTCGCGGGGTATGTGGCAGATCTTATATTCCCCGATTTGTCCGAGTAGTTCCTTGGTTTTATCCAAATATTTTTTTATGGTGGGGTCTTTGGCTTGGTAGCTCCCTGTTATTTGTGATGTGACCACTTGTGAATCGCTGTAAATTTTGAGTTTTTGAGCTCCGACCTCTTTAGCCAGCTTCAAACCAGCTAATAATGCTTCATATTCCGCTTGGTTATTGGAGGCCGAGAACCCGAACTTAAGGGAGAGCTCAACTTGGGTTCCTTGGTTACTTTCTATTATCACGCCTGTGCCGCTTCCAGTTTTATTTGAGGAACCGTCGACGTAGAGATCCCATTCTGTGGGAGTTTCCAGGGTATCTGTGAATTCTGCGATGAAGTCGGCCAGATACTGTGACTTGATGGCCGTCCAAGCTTCGTATTGGAGGTCGAATTCTGACAACTCGACTGCCCATTGTAGAATTCTGCCTGCTAAATCTGTTTTCTACAATATTTCTTTTATGGGCTGGTTAGTTCTAACCTTAATGGTGTGAGCCTGGAAGTACGGGCGGAGTCGTCGAGATGTTAGGATGAGAGTATAGGCAAGTTTTTCTATTTTCTGGTAATTCAGCTCGGATCCCTGTAGTGCTTTACTAATGAAGTAGACGGGTTGTTGCCCATTTTCGTCTTCTCTGACTAGTGCTGAGGCTATCGCCCGACTTCCTACTGCGAGATATAATATGAGTGGTTGTCCTTCTCGTGGTCGAGATAAGATAGGTGGCCGTCCTAAGAACTCCTTGAAGTCTCAGAAAGCTTGCTCACATTCTGTCATCCATTCGAACTGTTTTCCCTTTCTTAAAGTAGCATAGAAGGGGACAGATCTTATCGCAGCTCCTGCTAAGAATCGGGATAGGGCGGCCAGTCTCCCATTGAGTTGTTGTACTTCTTTGACATAGGTTGGGCTCTTCATGTTGAGTTTAGCTTGACATTTGTCTGGATTTGCTTCAATTCCCCTTTGTGTGAGCATGAAGCCTAAGAATTTGCCTGCTTCAACTGCGAAGGTGCATTTTGCGGGGTTGAGTCGCATGTTATGCTTCCTTATAGTGTCAAACACTTGAGCCAGGTCAGATAATAGTGTATCTTCGCTTTGTGTTTTTATCAACATGTCGTCCACATAGACTTCCATGATTTTTCTAATGTGATCCGAGAAGACTTTATTCATTAGCCTTTGATAGGTAGCTCCCGCATTCTTGAGACCGAAAGGCATCACGATGTAGCAGTAGTTCGCCTTTGGTGTTAAGAACGAGGTCTTTTCTTGATCTGGTGGATACATGGGAATTTGGTTGTATCCCGAATAGGTGTCCATAAACGAGAGGTATCTATATCTAGAGGAAGCGTCTACCAGAGCGTCAATACTTGGTAGTGGGTATGGATCTTTTGGGCAGGCTTTGTTGAGATCGGTACACATGCGCCACTTTCTGTTTGATTTTTTCACCAAGACGACGTTGGCTAGCCATAGTGGGTACTTGACTTCTCTTATGAATCCTGCCTCCAGTAACGTTTGTACTTGTTCTTCCACAGCTTGGGATCGTTCTGGTCCGAGTTTTCTTCGCTTCTGCTGCACCGGCCGAGATCCTAGATAGACCGCCAACTTGTGGCACATTAGCTTAGGGTCTATGCCTGGCATGTCTGCGGCTTTCCATGCGAAGAGATCGACATTATCTCGTAAGCATTGTATCAGTAATTCTTTTGAATCTCCTCTTAGGACCGTGCCGATATTAGTCGTTTTGTCCGAGGTGTTTCCAATCTGAACCTTCTCTACCTCACCTTCTGGGTGTGGACGAAGTTCTTCTCGACGCTGAGCTCCGCCAAGCTCAATTGTATGAAACTCTTCTCCTCTGCCTTTGAGGTTTAAGCTCTCGTTGTAACAGCGACGTGCCATCTTTTGATCTGCTTTTAACGTGGCTATCCCTTCTGTAGTTGGGAATTTCATGCATAGATGCGGAGTTGAGACTATTGCGCCGAGTTGATTGAGTGTTGTCCGACCTATGAGAGCATTATAGGCTGAACTTACGTCGACCACAATGTAGTCTATTTTGAGGGTCCTAGTTTAGTTTACTTTTCCAAAAGTAGTGTGTAGCGATACGTATCCCAATGGTTGTATCGGAGTGTGTCCTAGTCCAAACAGATTGTTCGGGTATGCTTTAAGTTCCTTTTCGTCTAAACCGAGCTTGTCAAAAGCTGTTTTGAATAAGATGTCGGCAGAACTCCCTTGGTCTACTAGTGTGCGATGTAGATTAGCGTTTGCGAGTATAACAGTGATAACCATGGGATCGTCATGTCCCGAGATGATGCCGGATGCATCCTCTTTAGTAAATGTTATTGCCGGGATGTCGGGTGCTACCTCCTTTCCCTCAACATGATATACTTCTTTGAGATATCTCTTTCGGGACGATTTGGAGATCCCACCTCCTGTGAATCCGCCGTGTATCATGTGGACGTGTCTTTCTGGTGTCCGAGGTGACCGTTCAGCTCGTCCATCATCTTCGTCTCTCCGTCTTTTTCTTTGGTCATCATCCCGGGTGGCCAGAAATCGATCTAATTTTCCTTCTCTTACCAATTTTTCTATGATATTTTTCAAGTCGAAGCATTCGTTGGTAGAGTTCCCTCGAATTCGATGGTATTTGCAATATTCCTTTCGATTTCCTCCTCCTCTTTTGCCTTTGAGTGGTCGTGCTGGGGGGATTTTTTCTGTATGGCAGACTTCTTTGTACACGTCGACCAGGGATGCTTTGAGAGGAGTGTACTTGTGGTATTTTTTTATTTTCTCACCCTGTCGATCTTCTTTCCTTTTGGAGTCCTTGTCTTTGTCTCGGTAGGAGGTTCCGAATTTTGAGGTTTCTCCTAGCCGAGCGTTCTCTTCCATGTTGATATATTTTTTTTGCTCGCTCCTGTACTTCGTCCAAGGAGGTGGGATACTTTTTTGATATAGATTGGCTGAAAGGACCCTCTCGTAAGCCATTAATAAGCCCCATGATGGCAGCCTCTGTTGGTAAACTTTGTATGTCCATGCATGTTTTGTTGAATCTTTCCATGTAGTTGCGGAGGCTCTCCCGATCTCCTTGCTTGATCCCTAGTAAGCTGGGTGCGTGCTTGGCCTTATCTTTCTGGATGGAGAATCTGGCCAGGAACTTTTTGGCCAGGTCGTCGAAGTTTGAGATGGACTTCGGAGGTAAGTTATCGAACCATCTGATCGCCGTTTTCGTAAGAGTTGTTGGAAAAGCTTTGCAGCGAACGGCATCTGAGGCGTCGGTAAGGTACATTCTGCTTCTAAAATTCCTGAGATGATCGTTGGGATCTGTAGTGCCATCATACAAAACCATATCTGGGAGCTTGAAATCCTTTGGGATTTTGGTCTTCATGATTTCCCTGGTGAATGGATCCTGTTCTTTGCGTGAATTTTCCTCAGGAGTGGTCCAAGGAGCTTTTGATTTGAGGTCGGCCTCTAATTGCTGTAGTTTTTCTTCTAGTTCTCGACGTCGCCGTACCTCTCTTTGTAGATCCTTTCCGATCTCTCATTGTTGCTGGATTTCTTTCTCAAGTTGCTTTAAGCGATTTTGAAGTGCTTCCATGGCTCCCAGATTTTTGTTCCCGTTGGATTCCGGAGTATCCTTTAGCGTAGTGTCCGCGTTCTTGTGCGGTGTTCTGTTCTCTAGTTCCGAGTCATGGTCGTTGTCATGGCCGTCCGCCATGGTTTTGGGATGACTTTCAGGCTCCCTGGCAACGGCGCCAATGTTCCGGGGGTTACCTGAAACTGGAGGTCGATCTCGGATGAGATCTTCGGTACTGGTCGGAGATAACGTGTCCGGCTGGCTGGAGGCGGCCGGAGCTGTTGTGTCCGACTTGTTGGACTTGCTGCACTGCTAATCCTTGGCCACCGGAGGGTGGGGGGTACCTGCAAGAGACTCCGATGCTTAAGTTAGCATGGGTATTAGGCAGGTTTTTTAGTAGAATCAGAGTATGAGTTATACCTGGGTGCTCCAGTGTATTTATAGTAGTGTGGGCTGACCTTTCTGATAAGATAAGTTAGTTATCTTATCTTATCTTATTCTATTTTGGATGAAGTCAGCTTATCTTCAAGGGAACCGCCTTTATCTCTATAGCCTGGGATTGCCTTTGGATTTGGGTCGTGTTCCTCTATTTGGGCCCTTTATTGGGCTTTCCTGTCGATATGGCCGAATTCTTTGTAACGAAGTCGGTCCGCTTGACCTTAACAGGTCAGTCGCTGCATCGTCGATCATCCCAGGTCGGATAGCTCGAATGTTCCGGGGGTTACCTGAAACTGGAGGTCGATCTCAGATGAGATCTTCGGTACTGGTCGGAGATGACGTGTCCGGCTGGCTGGAGGCGGCCGGAGCTGTTGTGTCTGACTTGTTGGACTTGCTGCACTGCTGATCCTTGGCCACCAGAGGGTGGGGGGTACCTGCAAGAGACTCCGATGCTTAAGTTAGCATGGGTATTAGGCAGGTTTTTATGTAGAATCAGAGTATGAGTTATACCTGGGTGCTCCAGTGTATTTATAGTAGTGCGGGCTGACCTTTCTGATAAGATAAGTTAGTTATCTTATCTTATCTTATCCTGTTTTGGATGAAGTCAGCTTATCTTCAAGGGAACCGCCTTTATCTCTATAGGCTGGGATTGCCTTTGGATTTGGGTCGTGTTCCTCTATTTGGGCCCTTTATTGGGATTTCCTGTCGATATGGCCTAGTTCTTTGTAACGAAATCGGTCCGCTTGACCTTAACAAGTCGGTCGCTGCATCGTCGATCATCCCAGGTCGGATAGCTCGACCCAGTGTATGAACAGTGCCCCTGCTTGAGCTCGGTCTTCTTTGTCGAGGTCGAGTCCTTTGACTTTGGTCCTTCTCGTAGCGAAGCCGAACTCAAGCATTTTGTCGACTTCTTTTGTAGCAGCTTTTGAATGTAGAACGTTTTCCTCTACAAGCGCGCGCTTTTATATCGGTGCTTTGGTAACGTGCGAGGGTTTAGTGCCTTTTAATTTTAGCATTAATTGCCCCGTTTCTTTATTTTGATTTTGAAAACCCAGAAACGGTTTCTCTTCTTTCGCCCCTTTCGTAATTTCTTCGCTTTTTTCCCTTCATTCTCCCACTTTCAATTTTTCTTTGTGTTGCGACGTTTGTTTGATTTTTCTGAAGCCTCTGCCTGGAGTTCGTGGTTTCGCGTTTCAGCCCAGCGACGTTTCCTTTTGCTCGTGTCTTTTCTTTTGCTTCAAGGTAGTGATTCCAGATTTTGCCATCCCTCTTCACCTTCCCTGAAGTCTGCTGCCTTTTCAGGTTGGTACTAACTTTCTTGCTTCTTTCACAGCTTTTAGTTTTTTGGTGAAGCTTTTGCTTTTGCATGTTTTGAAAGTTTGAACATTTTCGTGATTTTGCATTTGTTTCTCGCTGTAAATGCGTTTTTCTTGGCTTTCTTTTGTGTGTTCCTCTGGCATTTCCGTCGAGGCTTTATACGGTTTTTGTTTGTTGCTTCTGATTTTTTACTATCTGATAGAAACTCTGCATTCGTTCCTTGCTTTGCTTGATTGCTTTTTTTCCCATTTCTCAAAAGTTCGTATTTTTGACGTTTTTTCATTTGGCGTGTTTTGATGTTTGGGGAATGCTTCTTGGTTGACTGTGATGACTTATGCTTCTGGAAATACTTGCTTGTTTGAAGTCTTTTTCTTTTTTGAAAGGTGCTGGGGTGAGAGCTGTAGATTTTCCTGGAAACCTTGCTTTGTTACTGCCTCCAAAGGATACCCCAAGATTTTTGGTTTGAGTCTTGGGGTTTTCCTTTCCTGTGTGTTCACCTGCATCATATTGAGTTGTTTTCTCCCTTTTCCGAGATGTTTTTAGTAATCCCATCTTCTTTTCTTACTTGTAGGATTAGTTGGCCTCATGTCTTCTCGCGATAACATTGTAGAGATGTCTTCCAGAGTTCCCGAGGGGATGTCCGATTGGCTGGACTCCCTTGTTTTGTTGTGTATTTCTATTGTGGATGCTGAATTTTGCACAGAGCTGAGGAAGCGCCATAGGATTTGTGATAACCGTGCCCGCGAGAGTGATTACGAGCTTGTTGCTCCTGATTCTGATGAGAGAGTTTGTTTTCCGACTTCCGTCGAGGGGGAGCGTCCCTCTTTCTATGCTTATGAATACTTCTTCAGCCAATTAACGTTACTTTCCCTTTTACTGCTTTTGAAACTGACTTGTTGTGGTCCTGCAATATTGCTCCGTCCCAGCTCCATCCCAACTCCTGGGGTTTTATCAAAATATTTCAACTTCTTTGTCAGGAGTTGGACATAACACCTTCTGAAACTCTTTTCCTTTATCTTTTTGTCTCGGCCAAACCTGGAGGTTCCTCCAAAAAGAAAGCTTCCTGGGTTTCCTTCAGGTCGGCCCAGGGGCATAAAGTTTTTGCCATGTATAATGAGTCGTTTAAAGATTTTAAGAACTATTTCTTCCGAGTCCGTGCCGTTGAAGGGGTTCGCCCCTTTTTTCTTGATGAAAATGATGAGCCTGCTTTTCCTCTGGAGTGGCAAAAGAATGTAAGAGTGCCACGTTACACATGGGAAATGCTTAGTGAGGTTGAGCGGGCCTTTGTAGTTGTTCTTGAAGATTTGTGAGGGAAGCCTCCCCACCTGGACACGAAGAGATTTTTGAGTGATCCATCTTTGGTTCGGGCTGCTTTGGGTACTGTCTGATTTGTTTTTATACTTGCTCCCGAGCTTTGCTTCTCCTGTGTTGTAACTTGTCTTTGATTTTTGTGTTTTTCAGAGATGTCGAAGAATAATGATTCCATGAGGGCCTATAAGAAGGCGAAGAAGGGGACCGCTGCTTTAAACATCTCGGCCAAGGCGGCCGGAGAGGGATCTTCTCAGCCTCCAGTTAAACCTCCTATATCGAGTTCTCCCGGGCCGAGGAAAGCAATTCCAACTCCTCGGGTCCGTCTGGCCGATCCTCCACAATCTTCTGTTGCAACTTCCGGTGCCCCTCCTAGTAAAAAGCAAAAAACAATTGAGCCTTTCAACCTTGATGCTCCTGACTTTGATGCGGTTGAGTTTGTAGATCAACAAATCGGCCCTTATGGTATCAACAAATCGCTTCTTCATCATTTTGATTATATCACCCGGAGTGGTATCAAGTTGGCACACATGGGGGCGGCCCTATATCGAACTGCTCAAAGTCTTCCTCTCCATGCCACGAAAGCTTTTATGGAGAAGGCCAAACAGGAGTTTGATCGGATGAAGGGCTTGAAGGAGGAACTTTTAGTAAGGGTGGCCAAGTTGGAGAAAGACTTGGAGAATGAAAAGGCTAGCTCTACTTCTCTGGCTGGTTCTCTGAGACTGGCTGAGGACACGGCTATGCGGCATAAGGACAGTTATTTGACGTCTTACCGGGAGGTGTTTCGTCTGAGAGAAGAGTTGGAGAATGCCCGGGCTTATTATTCTGAACTCCAAGGTCATCTTGTTGGCAGTGTAACTGCTGCCTATGAGAACCTGAGGGAACAAGTTCGGGTTATTGCTCCCGAGGCCGACCTGACCCTCTTTAGCTTGGAGAACGTTGTTAGGGATGGCAAGGTTGTCCCTGATGACGAGGATGAGGATGATGTCGATCTTCCCCCTGTAGCCTCTACCAAGGTGTCGACTTCTGCTGTCCCTGTCGACTTCAGGTTCCCCGGCAATGTTCCGGGGGTTACCTGAAACTGGAGGTCGATCTCGGATGAGATCTTCGGTACTGGTCGGAGATAACGTGTCCGGCTGGCTGGAGGCGGCCGGAGCTGTTGTGTCCGACTTGTTGGACTTGCTGCACTGCTGATCCTTGGCCACCGGAAGGTGGGGCATACCTGCAAGAGACTCCGATGCTTAAGTTAGCATGGGTATTAGGCAGGTTTTTATGTAGAATCAGAGTATGAGTTATACCTGGGTGCTCCAGTGTAATTATAGTAGTGTGGGCTGACCTTTCTGATAAGATAAGTTAGTTATCTTATCTTATCTTATCCTGTTTTGGATAAAGTCAGCTTATCTTCAAGGGAACCGCCTTTATCTCTATAGGCTGGGATTGCCTTTGGATTTAGGTCGTGTTCTTCTATTTGGGCCCTTTATTGGGCTTTCCTGTCGATATGGCTGAGTTCTTTATAACGAAGTCGGTCCGCTTGACCTTAACAGGTCGGTCGCTTCATCCTCGATCATCCCAGGTCGGATAGCTCGGCCCAGGGTGTGAACAACACCTTTTCCCCAAAAACTCAAGGGTGGTGTAGAAAAAAGAATATACTCAAAGTTCCTTGATATGTTTGCATCTCTCCATGTAAACATACCATTCATCAAGGCTCTCCAACAAATGCCCTCATACATTAAGTATATGAAAGAGCTACTGACCAGGAAAAGCTCACTCAAAGGAGGGCAAACAATAGTGATGAGTAAGGAGTGCAGTGCTCTCATTCAACCAGAGTTGCCTACAAAAAGGAAGGACCCAGGGAGTTTTCACATCCCCTGTGCCATAGGAGAAACAATGTTTGACAAAGGACTCTGTGATCTGGGAGCAAGCATCAATTTAATGCCTTTATCTCTTATGAAGAAGCTACAGATCAATGAGCTAATACCTACAGACGTAGTCATCAGGCTGGTTGACAAAACTCAAAAATAAGCAGTGAGAGTGGTTGAAAATGTGTTGGTGAAAGTGGGAAACTACTTCCTCCCCATAGATTTTGTCATATTGGAAATGGAAGAAAGTCACACCCACCGAATTATATTAGGAAGACCGTTCCTAGCTACAGCCAGAGCGCTCAAAGATGTGGAGCGAGGAGAGCTAATACTGAGGATACATGATGAACAACTCGCATTCAATGTCTTCAAACCCTCACAAGAGGCAGATCAGGAAAACAAGGAACCAAGGAAAGAGCACGACAAAGCACTGGTGGAAGAATCAAGCATTGAAGCACAGGGAATTCCTTTGGTTAATGAACAAGACATTCAGTAGTTACCACAGCTAAAGGAAACTCAAGTGGAGCCAAAACCACCAGAATCATATGAGACCAGTGATGCACAAAATTGTTACTCTCTTACAATTTCGCACACATGACCAGCAAGTGCACTGGGTCGTCCAAGTAATACCTTACGTGAGTAAGGGTCGAATCCCACGGAGATTGTTGGTTTGAAGCAATCTATGGTTATCTTGTAAATCTTAGTCAGGAAGTCAATTATGTTTATCAATTGAATTGTGAGTAAACAGTAGAGCATAAATTAAAAGTTACTTATTGTGCAGTAATGGAGAATATGTTGGAGTTTTGGAGATGCTTTGTCTTCTGAATCTCTGCTTTCCTCTGTCTTCTTGTTCACGCACGCACGTCCTCCTATGGCAAGCTGTGTGTTGGTGGATCACCGTTGTCAATGGCTACCTTCCATCCTTCCAGTGAAAACTACGCTCACGTGCTCTGTCACAGCACGGCTAATCACCGGTTGGTTCTCGATCCGGTTGGAATAGGATTTACTATCCTTTTGCATTTGTCACTAACGCCCAGCCTTCAGGAGTTTGAAGCTCGTCACAGTCATTCAATCCTTGAATCCTACTCGGAATACCACAGACAAGGTTTAGACTTTCCGGATTCTCATGAATGCTGCCATCAGTTCTAGCTTATACCACGGAGATTCTGATTAAGGAATCTAAGGGATACTCATTCAATCGTATATAGAATGGAGGTGGTTGTCAGGCACACGTTCATGATTTGAGGAAGGTGATGAGTGTCACAGCTCATCACCTCCATCACAGTTAAGCGCAAATGAACATCTTAGATAGGAACAAGCGTGTTTGAATGGAAAACAGAAATACTTGCATTAATTCATCGAGACACAGTAGAGCTCCTCACCCCCAACAATGGGGTTTAGAGACTCATGCCGTCAGAGAATACAAAGTTTAGATCTGAAAATGTCATGAGATACAAAATAAGTCTCTAAAAGTTGTTTAAATACTAAACTAGTAGCCTAGGGTTACAAAATATGAGTGGACTATGATGGATGATGTAGAGGTCCACTTCTGGGGCCCACTTGGTGTGTGCTGGGGCTGAGATTTGAGTGAGTCACGTGCAGAGGCCATTTGTGGAGTTGAACGCCAGTTTTTATGCCAGTTTGGGCGTTCAACTCCAGTTTTTGATCCTTTTCTGGCGCTGGACGCCAGAATTGGGCAGAGAACTGGCGTTGAACGCAAGTTTACGTCATCTATCCTTGTGCAAAGTATGGACTATTATATATTGCTGGAAGGCCCTGGATGTCTACTTTCCAATGCAATTGGAAGCATGCCATTTCGAGTTCTGTAGCTCCAGAAAATCCAATTTGAGTGCAGGGAGGTCAGAATCCATCAGCATTAGCAGTCCTTTTTCAGCCTGAATCAGATTTTTGCTCAGCTCCTTCAATTTCAGCCAGAAAAATACCTGAAATTACAGAAAAACACACAACTCATAGTAAAGTCCAGAAATATAAATTTTTCCTAAAAACTACTAGAAATAGACTAAAAACTAACTAAAACATACTCTAAACTATATGAAATTATCCCCAAAAAGCGTATAAAATATCCGCTCATCACAACACCAAACTTAAACTATTGCTTGTCCTCAAGCAACTAGACAAATAAGTAGAAGACTAATAGGTTGAGAAGCAGTAATATCTCAGAGTTTTTGATTGAAGCTCAGATTCTAATTAGATGAGCGGGACTAGTAGCTTTTTGCTTCTGAACAGTTTTGGCATCTCACTTTATCCATTGAAGCTCAGAGTGATTGGCATCTATAGGAACTCAGAATTCAGATAGTGTTATTGATTTTCTTAGTTCAGTGTGATGATTCTTGAACACAGCTTCTTTATGAGTCTTGGCCGTGGCCCTAAGCACTTTGTTTTCCAGTATTACTACCGGATACATAAATGCCACAGACACATAACTGGGTGAACCTTTTCAGATTGTGACTCAGCTTTGCTAAAGTCCCCAATTAGAGGTGTCCAGAGTTCTTAAGCACACTCTTCTTTTTGCTTTGGACCTTGACTTTAACCGCTCAGTCTCAAGTTTTCACTTGACACCTGCATGCCACAAGCACATGGTTAGGGACAGCTTGGTTTAGCCACTTAGACCAGGATTTCAGTCCTTTAGGCCCTCCTATCCACTGATGCTCAAAGCCTTGGGATCCTTTTTAATTGCCCTTGCCTTTTGGTTTTAAGGGTTATTGGCTTTTCTGCTTGCTTTTTTTTTTTTTCTGCAAGCTTTGTTCTTTGCTGCTTTTTCTTGCTTCAAGAATCATTTTTTATGATTTTTCAGATTATCAATAACATGTCTCATGTTCATTATTCTTTCAAGAGCCAACATATTTAACAGTCTTAAACAACAAATTCAAAAGACATATGCACTGTTCAAGCATTCATTCAGAAGATAGAAAGCATTGCCACCACATTTAACCAATTAGAATTTGTTTTATTGAAACTCGAAATTTTATTGCTTCTTATTCAAAAGATCTACTATTTTATTCATGTTTAATGATGATGAGAAAAATAAACTATAGCTTAATTGGAGATAAAATCAAAATAGATACTAATTACTACTATATGACTTCTAAGGTACTTTTATAAGGACACTGTCACAGAGTTAAGGCAGAAATTGGAAATTAACAACCTTTATTCTGGGGGTATGGGGGTTCCTCTGATCCTTGGGAGGCTTGGTATCACAGAAGATTTTTGGCGCTTCAGTTCCCTTAAGTTACGTCCCTGCTCCTCTTGTTCTTTAAGCATATGGGTCAGCATTTGACTGTGTTCCTTTTGTTGTTTTATTATTTGCTCCATAGCTTCCTGTATCTTGGTGATAGATGTCTCAAGATATTCCCAATATTCTGCTTGAGGAATCTCTGGGAGGAATTCCAGTGCTCTCTTCTTGATAAGATCCTCCTGTGCTTGTTGTCTCTCCATTGATGCTTTGGTGATTGACTTTTCAATTAGGATATATTTAGTTATTCCCATCTTGACTCCAGCATCCTTGCAGAGCAGAGAGATCACGCTTGGATAAGCCAACCTGGCTTCTTTTGAATTTTTGTTAGCAATCTTATAGAGCTCTGTTGAAATCAGCTGATGAACCTCCACTTCCTTTCCCATCATGATGCAATGAATCATCACTGCTCTTTTAACTGTGACTTCAGAACGGTTGCTAGTGGGCAACAGAGAACGCCCAATGAAGTCCAGCCAACCTCTGGCAACTGGTTTGAGATCCTCTCTCTTGTGTTGATTTGGGACGCCCTTTGTGTTGGTGGTCCACCTGGCTCCAGGGATACATATGTCCTCTAGGATCTTATCCAGGCCAATGTCTACTCTCATCATCCTCCTGTTGAAGGAGTCTGGATCATCCTTTAGCTGAGGTAGCTTTAATATCTCTCTGATCTTGTCAGGGGTGGTATGAACAATCTTTCCCCTGACCATGGTCCGAAATTCGTAGCAGGCTGTTCCAGATAGTCTTTGCTTGTCAGTCTGCCACATATTAGCATAGAACTCCTGGACCATGTTCCTTCCTACTTTCGTTTCAGGATTAGCTAGGACTTCCCAGTTCCTGATTCGAATTTGCTCCTGGATCTCCGGATATTCGTCTTCTTTCAGATCGAATCTAACTTCCGGAATCACTGATCTCACACCCATTACTTTAAGATAATGGTCTGAATGTTCTTTAGATAAGAACTTCCCTTGATTCCAAAGTGGTTTTGGAACGCTTTCTTTCTTGCCTCTTGGATTGGATTGTTTTCCTTTGGGAGCCATGATCTTAGTGATCTCGGAAAAACACACTAAACTTAGAAGTTTGCTTGTCCTCAAGCAAAGGAAAAGAAAGGAGAGGGATAGAAGGAGATCGAGGTGCACTTGTTGATGGAGGAGGGGGGAGGCCGAACCCAATTATAAAGGGGTAGGGGGTGGGTTTTCGAAAGATTGGAAAAGATAAGATAGAAAGATTGAGTTGAAAAAGATAAGATAGAAGATATAGTGTAATTTTGAAAAGATAGGATAGATTTTTGAAAAAGATAAATTTGGATTTTGAAAAAGATAATATGAAGATTTGAAAAAGATATGGATTAGTTGAAAAGATTTTTGAGTGAAAAAGATAGATTTGTTTCAGAAAAGATTTTGAAAAGAGTTGGATTGAATTTGGAAAGATGGATTTTTAGAAATTAAGGATTTTAGAAATCAGGGTTCTTGATATGTTCATGTAAAAATCATGCATTGAAGCATAGAATTATAAATTAGAATGGAAATACGTGTGGGATAAATGGATTTGGCTCCTCCCTGGCTTCCTGGCGTTTGAACGCCCAAACACTGCTTGTTTTGGGCGTTCAACGCCCAAATGCTGATCTCCTGGGCGTTCAGCGCCCAATTGCTGCCATTCCCGGCGTTCAACGCCCAGTGGGTGGCCATTTCTGGCGTTGAACGCCCAATTGCTGCCATTACTGGCGTTCAGCGCCCAGTGGATGCCCATTTTGGGCGCTGAACGCCCAAAATGCCCCGTTACTGGCGTTTTCTTGCCATTGAGCTCTCTATCTCTGTTTTGTGTGCAAATTCCTTCTGTAACCCTGTAAACTTATGCAATTGATCCTTTACCTTAGTGTCAGTAAACTTTATATAAACAAATAAAAAAAGAAAAAAATAGGGCAAAATGCTTAGAGGATTAATACCCCATGGCTGGGTTGCCTCCCAGAAAGCGCTTCTTTATTGTCTTTAGCTGGACCTTGCTGAGCTTTTAATCTAGCATCAGCCTTGAGCATTCTTGCTCAATGTTGCCTTCAAGATAATGCTTGATTCTTTGTCCATTGACAATGAACTTCTTATCAGAATCAATATCTTGAAGTTCCACGTAACCATATGGTGACACACTTGTAATCACGTATGGTCCCCTCCACCGGGATTTCAGTTTCCCAGGGAATAGCCTGAGTCTAGAGTTAAACAACAGGACCTTCTGTCCTGGTTCAAAGATTCTAGATGACAGCTTTCTGTCATGCCATTTTTTTTATTTTTCTTTATAAAGCTTGGCATTTTCGAAAGCTGTGAATCTGAATTCCTCTAGCTCATTTAGCTGGAGCAATCGTTTTTCTCCTGCTAATTTGGCATCTAAGTTTAGGAATCTGGTTGCCCAGTAGGCCTTATGTTCCAGTTCCACGGGCAAGTGGCATTCCTTACCATACACGACTTGGTATGGAGAGGTCCCTATAGGGGTCTTGAATGCTGTTCTGTAAGCCCACAGAGCATCATCCAAGCTCCTTGCCCAATCCTTTCTACGGGTATTTACTGTCCATTCCAGGATTCTCTTTAATTCTCTGTTAGAGACTTCAGCTTGCCCATTGGTTTGTGGATGATATGGAGTGGCCACTTTGTGGCGAATTCCATACCGAACCATGGCAGAGTAAAGCTGTTTATTGCAGAAGTGAGTGCCCCCATCACTGATTAACACTCTAGGGACACCAAACCTGCTAAAGATATATTTCTGGAGGAACTTCAGCACTGTTTTAGTATCATTGGTGGGTGTGGCAATAGCCTCAACCCATTTTGATACATAATCCACTGCCACCAGAATATAAGTGTTTGAGTATGATGGTGGGAAAGGTCCCATGAAGTCAATTCCCCATACATCAAACAACTCTATTTCCAAGATCCCTTGTTGAGGCATGGCGTAACCATGAGGCAGGTTACCAGCTCTTTGGCAACTGTCACAATTACGTACAAACTCTCGGGAATCTTTATAGAGTGTGGGCCAATAGAAGCCACATTGGAGGACCTTGGTGGCTGTTCGCTCACCTCCGAAATGGCCTCCATATTGAGATCCGTGGCAATGCCATAGGATTCTCTGTGCTTCCTCTCTGGGGACACACCTACGGATAATTCCGTCTGCACATCTCTTAAAGAGATAGGGTTCATCCCACAAGTAGTACTTTGCATCAGTAACTAATTTCTTCTTTTGTATTCTATTGTACTCCTTGGATATGAACCTTGCAGCTTTATAGTTTGCAATATCGGCAAACCATGGTGCTTCCTGAATGGCAAATAGATGCTCATCAGGGAACGTCTCAGAGATCTCAAGAAAGGGGAGGGACGTCCCTTCCACTGGCTCTATCCGGGACAGATGATCAGCCACTTGGTTCTCTATCCCTTTTCTGTCTCTTATTTCTATATCAAACTCTTGCAGAAGCAATACCCATCTGATGAGCCTGGGTTTTGAATCCTGCTTTGTGAGTAGATATTTAAGAGCAGCATGGTCAGTATACACAATCACTTTTGATCCTACTAAGTATGATCTGAACTTGTCAATGGCGTAAACCACTGCAAGTAGTTCTTTTTCTGTGGTTGTGTAATTTTTCTGGGCATCATTTAGAACGCGACTGGCATAATAAATGACATGCAGAAGCTTGTCATGCCTCTGTCCCAATACTGCACCAATGGCATGATCACTGGCATCACACATTAACTCAAATGGCAATGTCCAGTCTGGTGCAAAAATGACTGGTGCTGTGACCAGCTTAGCTTTCAGCGTTTCAAACACCTGCAGGCATGCTGTGTCAAACACAAATGGCGTGTCAGCAGCTAGCAGATTGCTTAGAGGTTTTGCGATTTTTGAAATATCCTTTATAAACCTCCTATAGAATCCTGCATGCCCCAGAAAGCTTCTGATTGCCTTAACATTGGCAGGTGGTGGTAATTTTTCAATTACCTCTATTTTTGCTTGATCCACCTCTATTCCCTTGTTTGAGATTTTATGCCCAAGAACAATTCCTTCAGTCACCATGAAGTGACACTTTTCCCAGTTTAAAACTAGGTTGGTTTCTTGGCATCTTTTCAGAACAAGTTTCAGGTGATCAAGACAGGAGCTGAATGAGTCTCCATATACTGAGAAGTCATCCATGAAGACTTCCAAAAATTTTTCCACCATGTCAGAGAAAATAGAGAGCATGCATCTCTGGAAGGTTGCAGGCGCATTACATAGCCCAAATGGCATCCTTCTATAAGCAAACACTCCTGATGGACATGTGAATGCTGTTTTCTCTTGATCCTGGGGATCCACTGCAATCTGGTTATAGCCTGAATAGCCATCCAAAAAGCAGTAATAATCATGACCTGCTAGTCTCTCTAGCATCTGGTCTATGAATGGTAAAGGAAAATGATCCTTTCTGGTGGCTGTATTGAGCCTTCTGTAGTCAATACACATGCGCCACCCTGTAACTGTTCTTGTAGGAACCGGTTCATTTTTTCATTATGAATCACTGTCGTGCCTCCCTTTTTTGGGACGACTTGAACAGGGCTCACCCAGGGGCTATCAGAAATGGGATAAATAATCCCAGCCTCTAGTAATTTGGTGACCTCTTTCTGCACCACTTCCTTCATGGCTGGATTTAGCCGCCTCTGTGGTTGAACCACTGGTTTGGCATTATCCTCCAATAGGATTTTGTGCATGCATCTAGCTAGGCTTATGCCCTTAAGGTCACCTATGGACCACCCAAGAGCTGTCTTGTGTGTCCTTAGCACTTGAATAAGTGCTTCCTCTTCCTGTGAATTTAAAGCAGAGCTTATGATCACTGGAAAGGTGTCACCTTCTCCTAGAAATGCATATTTCAAGGATGGTGGCAGTGGCTTGAGCTCTGGTTTAGGAGGTTTTTCCTCTTTCAGAAGAAAGTTCAGAGGCTCTTTCATGTCCCCTGAATCCTCCAAATCGGGCTGAACATCTTTAAAGATGTCTTCCAACTCTGATTCGAGACTCTCAGCCATGTTGATCTCTTCTACCAAAGAGTCAATAAGGTCAACTTTCATGCAGTCTGTTGATGTGTCTGGATGCTGCATGGCTTTGACAGCGTTCAACTTGAACTCGTCATTGTTGACTCTCAGGGTTATTTCCCCTTGTTGGACGTCAATGAGGGATCGTCCAGTTGCTAGGAAGGGTCTTCCTAGAATGAGAGTAGCACTCTTGTGCTCCTCCATTTCCAGCACAACAAAGTCAGTGGGAAAGGCGAATGGCCAAACTCTGACAATCATGTCCTCAATCACGCCTGATGGGTATTTAGTGGAACCATCAGCAAGTTGGAGACATATCCGGGTTGGTTTAACTTCTTCAGTTAAGCCAAGCTTTTTGATAGTGGATGCAGGTATCAGGTTGATGCTTGCCCCAAGATCGCATAAAGCTGTCTTGGTGCAATCACCTTCTAATATGCATGGTATCAGAAAACTCCCAGGATCTTTAAGCTTTTCAGGAAAGCTTTTCAGAATGACTGCACTGCATTCTTCAGTGAGGAGAACTCTTTCTGTTTCTCTCCACTCCTTTTTATGACTCAAGATCTCTTTCATGAACTTGGCATAAGAAGGTATTTACTCAAGTGCCTCTGCAAATGGAATCTTTATTTCAAGAGTCCTTAGATAATCTGCAAAGCGAGCAAATTGCTTATCCTGCTCCTCTTTCCGGAGTTTTTGAGGATAAGGTATCTTGGCTTTATATTCCTCAACCTTAGTGGTTAAAGAAGCCTTTTTAGAGGGGTTGTTGTCAGCACTTGTGTGTGTCTGATCCCTCACTGGCAATTGAATGCCAGAGTCAGAAGCTGGAGTGACGTTAGATGCCAGCTCACTGTCTGTTCCTGGCGCCTGAACGCCAGAAATGTGCCCCTGTTGGGCGTTCAACGCTGGATTCTGCCCCATTTGGGCGTTCAACGCCAGATTCTTGCCCATTTCTGGCGTTGAACGCCAATCCTGCCTTGTTTCTGGCGCTGAACACCAGTTTTGGGCATGGTCTGGGCGTTCAGCGCCAGCCTTCCACCCATTTTCTGGCGTTTTAGTGCCAGAATTATTTTTCCCTGGGCTTACTATCCTCAGGGGAATCTTTGGTGGGTTGCTCATTTCTTGAATTTTTGATGCCTTGAGGTGGGGTATTTAATGTTTTCCCACTTCTTAATTGAACTGCTTGGCATTCTTCTGCTATTTGCTTTGATAGCTGCTGCTTTGTTTGCTTAAACTGTTCGTCCATATGTATATTAGCTATCCTTGTCTCCTGTAACCTGTCTTTGAATTCAGCTAGCTGCTTTGTTAGAAAATCTAATTGCTGATTGAATTCAGCAGCTTGTTTTACAGTACTGAATTCAGCAGTTACTGTTTTAACCTCTTCATTCATGGAAGGGTTGCTACTGAGATACAGATGCTGATTCCTGGCAACTGTATCAATGAGCTCTTGAGCCTCTTCGATTGTCTTTCTCATATGGATAGATCCACCAGCTGAGTAATCTAAAGACATCTGAGCTCCTTCTGCAAGCCCATAGTAGAAGATGTCTAACTGAACCCACTCTGAAAACATTTCAGAGGGGCATTTTCGTAGCATCTCTCTGTATCTCTCCCAGGCATCATAAAGAGATTCATTATCTCCTTGTTTAAAGCCTTGGATGTCCAGCCTTAGCTGTGTCATCCTTTTTGGAGGGAAATATTGATTCAGGAATTTTTCTGTCAGCTGTTTCCATGTTCTTATGCTGGCCTTAGGTTGGTTATTTAACCACCTCTTGGCTTGATCTTTTACAGCAAATGGAAACAGTAATAGTCTGTAGACATCCTGATCTATTTCCTTATCATGTACTGTGTCAGCAATTTGTAAAAATTGTGCCAGAAACTCTGTAGGTTCTTCCTGTGGAAGACCGGAATACTGGCAACTTTGCTGCACCATGATAATGAGCTGAGGATTCAACTCAAAGCTACTGACTCCAATGGAGGGTATGCAGATGCTACTCCCATATGAAGCAGTAGAGGGGTTAGAATATGACCCCAGAGTCCTCCTGGACTGTTCATTTCCACTTATGTCCATGATGGATCTATGGATATAACTTGGACTGATTTACCTTTTTATTTATTTTATTTTATAAGAAGTAAATACTTAAATAAAATAAAATAACTAAAAAGAATTTGAATTTTGAAGTTAAAAATTTTAATTTTTTTTTTAAAAATAGAAATTAATTAGTTAATAAAAAAGAAATTTTTGAAAAAGAGGGAAGATATTTTCGAAATTTAGAGAGAGGGAGAGTTAGTTAGGTAGTTTTGAAAAAGTTAAGAAACAACAAAAAGTTAGTTAGTTAGTTGAAACAAATTTTGAAAAGATAAGAAGTTAGGAAGTTAGAAGAGATATTTTGAAAAGATATTTTTTTTTTTTTTGAATTTAGTGAGGAGAGAGAAAAACAATAAGATAGTACAAGATTTAAAATTTTTAGATCTAATGCTCCTTGTTTTCGAAAAATTTGGAGGGAAAACACCAAGGAACACCAAACTTAAAAATTTTAAGATCAAGACACAAGGAAAACTCAAGAACACTTTGAAGACTCACAAGAACACAAGAACATGAAGAAAGAACACCAAACTTAAAATTTTTAGAAAACCAAACCAAAATTTTTGAAAACCAAAGGGAAATCAACAAGAAAACACCAAACTTTAAGTTTGGCACAAAATCTAATAGAGAAAATATTATTTATGAAAAAGAAGGTTTTGAAAAGAAAATAAAAGACTCTAACCCAATTACCAAGAACACAGATTAACGCTCTAGCCAAATGAGTTATGGGACCTTCAAAAATTTTAAGAAAGATTATTTTTGAAAACACCAAACTTAAAGTTTGGCACAGGATTTAATAGAAAAATTATTTTTGAAAAAGGTTTTAAAAATATGATAGCCAATTATCATGAACATAAACACCACGTTCTAAATAACTGAGCTATAAGTTTAAAGTATTTTAACAAGGGATAAATAATAAAAGACTCTAAACCACAAAAAAAAGAAAGATTTTTCCTAATCTAAGCAACAAAATAATCCGTCAGTTGTTCAAACACGAATAATCCCCGGCAACGGCGCCAAAAACTTGATGCACAAAATTGTTACTCTCTTACAATTTCGCACACATGACCAGCAAGTGCACTGGGTCGTCCAAGTAATACCTTACGTGAGTAAGGGTCGAATCCCACGGAGATTGTTGGTTTGAAGCAATCTATGGTTATCTTGTAAATCTTAGTCAGGAAGTCAATTATGTTTATCAATTGAATTGTGAGTAAACAGTAGAGCATAAATTAAAAGTTACTTGTTGTGCAGTAATGGAGAATATGTTGGAGTTTTGGAGATGCTTTGTCTTCTGAATCTCTGCTTTCCTCTGTCTTCTTGTTCACGCACGCACGTCCTCCTATGGCAAGCTGTGTGTTGGTGGATCACCGTTGTCAATGGCTAACTTCCATCCTTCCAGTGAAAACTACGCTCACGTGCTCTGTCACAGCACGGCTAATCACCGGTTGGTTCTCGATCCGGTTGGAATAGGATTTACTATCCTTTTGCATCTGTCACTAACGCCCAGCCTTCAGGAGTTTGAAGCTCGTCACAGTCATTCAATCCTTGAATCCTACTCGGAATACCACAGACAAGGTTTAGACTTTCTGGATTCTCATGAATGCTGCCATCAGTTCTAGCTTATACCACGGAGATTCTGATTAAAGAATCTAAGGGATACTCATTCAATCGTATATAGAACGGAGGTGGTTGTCAGGCACACGTTCATGATTTGAGGAAGGTGATGAGTGTCACAGCTCATCACCTCCATCACAGTTAAGCGCGAATGAACATCTTAGATAGGAACAAGCGTGTTTGAATGGAAAACAGAAATACTTGCATTAATTCATCGAGACACAGTAGAGCTCCTCACCCCCAACAATGGGGTTTAGAGACTCATGCCGTCAGAGAATACAAAGTTTAGATCTGAAAATGTCATGAGATACAAAATAAGTCTCTAAAAGTTGTTTAAATACTAAACTAGTAGCCTAGGGTTACAAAATATGAGTGGACTATGATGGATGATGCAGAGGTCCACTTCTGGGGCCCACTTGGTGTGTTCTGGGGCTGAGATTTGAGTGAGTCACGTGCAGAGGCCATTTGTGGAGTTGAATGCCAGTTTTTATGCCAGTTTGGGCGTTCAACTCCAGTTTTTTATCCTTTTCTGGCGTTGGACGCCAGAATTGGGCAGAGAACTGGCGTTGAACGCCAGTTTACGTCATCTATCCTTGTGCAAAGTATAGACTATTATATATTGCTGGAAAGCCCTGGATGTTTACTTTCCAATGCAATTCGAAGCATGCCATTTCGAGTTCTGTAGCTCCAGAAAATCCAATTTGAGTGCAGGGAGGTCAGAATCCATCAACATTAGCAGTCCTTTTTCAGCCTGAATCAGATTTTTGCTCAGCTCCTTCAATTTCAGCCAGAAAAATAACTGAAATTACAGAAAAACACACAACTCATAGTAAAGTCCAGAAATATGAATTTTTCCTAAAAACTACTAGAAATAGACTAAAAACTAACTAAAACATACTCTAAACTATATGAAATTATCCCCAAAAAGCGTATAAAATATCCGCTCATCAACCAGCAACAAAGTCTCCCTAGGAAAAGAGACCACAAAGAGCATGGCAACAGCAAAAGAAACAAAGAAGAAGGCACCAAGGAGATGGAGGAACAAGAAGATCCCTACAGAGGATTTCTCTCCAGGGGATAAAGTGATCTCAGCCTACTTCCTAGACATCCCACCTCATCTCCCCACCATCCCATCTCAGTTACCTAAGGTTTTCACCATCAACAAAGTTTTCTCCCTAGAACATGTGGAGATCCTTGATGAAGCCAATGGATATAGGTTTACTGCAAGAGGGGAAGATCTGAAGCATTACCAACCACCCTGACAAAGGCAGAACGTCAAGCTAGTGACGCTAAAGAAGCGCATCATGGGAGGCAACCCATGTTTTACATGCTTTTAAAGTAGTTAATAAAGCAAGGTTCATGAATTTTAAATCGACTTTGACATGCACTTGAATGAATCCTTTTATGCAACATATAGTGAAGAACAAGTTTGGTGTTCAAGGCACACTAAGAGAACATAAATGTAACTCATATCATGTCACTCTTAGAGCCTTGAACAAGTCATTTACACCACATAGCCCAAAACTAAGTTTGGTGTCACCAATGTTGCATACATGAATATTTAGTTGGTTAGTTTGTTTGCACTCATGAATAGCACTTAGTAATTAGAAACAAACATTTTTAAAAAGTAGTTACCCCACTTTTTAAATTTTGCCACCACTTTCTACAATTTTATTAATCACATTTCTTTTATTTGGTAGGAAAATTGATGGGACAATTGAAGGAGGGTTCGGCCAACACAAAAAGAGAGGACTATACAAGTGTCTTCAAAGGAATTGCGTTGGGAATTGTTGCCATGCAATATTGGAAGAAGAACACACTTGGAAACTGAACTAACCCCATCATAAAAGTGATGATCCTTGTGCCCATCTCATGCTAAACCCCATCCGTTCATCATACACCCACTCCATCAATCCACACCTTTCATTCACTCACCACTTCCCTATATAAGTGGTTCTTATTCCATACTTCCTTTTACATTCCAATTTCCATCCTTTACACCTCCCACTATTGGCACCCAACTCCTCTTACCCCATCAAAAACACTTTCACTCACTCCCCTCACTACACGCCATCTTAACCGACCGAAGCCAATTATCCACACCCTTTACACCTTCACATATCAACAATCACTTATGGCATCATCAAGCTCTAAGAGAAGAAAAGGGAAGGAGCCTATGGAGCAACGCCCTTTCGATGAGAAGAAAGTCAAAACCTTTCACCATGCATTGCAATATGGATGGATGGTTGATAAGGAGATCATATATGAGCTAGGCTTTCAAGTCATAAAAACTGAGTGCCCCGAAATCACAAAGAAGGTGGAGAAGAGAAGATGGGAGCTCCTTACTGATCCAGTCATAAAAGTAAATGCAACTCTTGTAAGAGAGTTTTATGCAACTGCAGTCAGGTATGATAAGGCAAATGACTCCTATATAAGCTTCGTGAGAGGGGTAACCATGGACTTCAGCCTCATGAGCATTATGAGAGCATTAAAGCTGCGAGCCATACCATTTGCAGAAGAAAGCTATCACTCCAGAATAGATGGCAGTCCCAATCATGACCAGATTGTACAAGATATATGCGTGCAAGGAGCTGATTGGGTACGAGATCCTCAGGGGAAACCCAAGTTCATCAAGAGAGGAGACGTCACCCCTGAGGCAAAGGGGTGGTTTGAAATTATAAGGAGATCCATTCTTCCTTCTGGGAATAACTCAGAGATGAATCTTAAGAGAGCAACAATGGTGCAATGTATACTTAAAGGGGGAGAGGTCAAGGTCCATGAACTTATAGCTCAAGGTATTAGGAAGATGGCTGAAAAGAGCGATTCTGGAGGAAGGTTAGGCTACCCCAGCACTATTTTTCGTCTGTGTGACAGGGCTGCGGTGGTGCTCGAAGATGAGGACCCCGAGTGGATAAAAGTGGGCATCCCAATTACTGTTCGACGGATGCATGCGGTTGCATCTCCCCTACCTAAACGAAAGCCAAGAAAGAGGCCAGCCCATCAAGTAGTAGAAGGACAAAATTTAGAGGAGCAAGCCCCTTTAGACATGCACCAGCTACAGGAAGCCATTGATGGCTTATCTAGACAATACTTGGAAAATCAAGGGGAACAGAAAAAATTGCAACTACAGTTGGTAAGCCGTCAAGAAGAATTACTCTCTGGATGGATGAATCAACATGGGGAATGGCAAAAGAAATTGATGGAGCAGCAATTGGAACAAGGGAAACAGTGGGATGAATCCTTCCACAGGATAGAGCAAAGGCAAGATCAACAATAAGAAGCCATCCAAAAGCTAATCAACATCCAAGCACATCAAGGTGCACACATACATGAAATGCATCGGAAACAACTAGAACAGGCAGAACTCTTTGACGAATACAGAGCGTTTACAGAAGAAGTTTACATGAATGAGACTGGACATCATGTAAACACTCAAGCCAGGCTCGGGTACTTAGTTGGACAACTACTTGTACTGCACCCGGGAATCACAAGATATGACAAAGTAAAGGATGAATTAGCACGAGAAGAAAGAGAGAGGGTATAAAAGAGTCATGAATCAGTAAGGAAGGCACTTGAGGAGTGGAAGAAAGCCAGGCTAGCACGGATACGAGGAAACACAAGTGGACACAAAGAGGACAAACAAGAGGGAGAGCATGAGCAACCCTATGAGTAAAAGGTGGTGGAGTTCCCTCATTATCCCATCTTTTTCAAGTTTTAAATAAGGAAAATCATGTATGAAATAGAACATGCTTCCATGGTAGTTTAGGGTTTTCAATTCTGTCTTTAGTATTTTCCTTGCTTTTGTCATATGTGTGCTGGTTCAAGTTACCTGTTTTCATCTGCATCTTGCTTATTGTATGTTTGTCCCTTTAAACCAAATAAAAAGAGATGGTATGAAAGACCAGAGTGATGTTCAAATTGTGGAGTAGGTCCTTAAATTTGTGGTGTAGTAATCACTTAGCTAAGTTGGTTCACCAACAAGGTAGGAAGGCAACTATCTGTCCTGAATCATATGCTTGAAACACACCCCATGAGACTAGCTAAATAACAAGATCCTAATAAGAAAAAGGAAAAGAACAATAAGAGTTGACAAAGAAAAAAAAGTAATAAGAAATAAGGCTAGGCACCAAGGGCTTGAATCTTGAGGGATGTGTCTGTGGTGCTCTTGTACCAAGGATTTGCTTGGATGAATAAGTTCTTAGGAGTGCTTCATCACTTGGTAACTTGGGTTAACTAACCCGGGATTATCAACTGAAAATCCACTATCAAGAGCAACCTTGGTACAGAACATTTAGTAACCCAAAGAGGTGCTGGACACCAAGGCCTCAAGGAAAGAAAATAACAAACCATGTGCTTGTGGTGTGCATGTATGGGGGAGAGAGACTTGAGGGAGTAAGTCCTTAGGGGTGTTTCAACACCTAGCACCTTGAACCAACTGGTTCGGGAATGTTGGCTGAAAGCTTATTTTAAAGAGTCGCGCCCTCACAGAGTACTGAGCCTAAGGATGCAATAAACCTTGAAAAGACAAAGGGATCAATAAATAAAAGTCTCCAAGGATGAAATCAAGTGAGTATTCCAGGGCATGGTAAAGGTCTGAAAACCAATAAAGGAATGAACCTAAGTTGCTATGCATGAAACCCCATAAAATCAAGGACATGACTTCCACAATAATGATTCATTTCTCTTGTCATTTCATTCATCATTCTCTTGTTCCAGTACTTGCTTAGGGATAAGCAAGCTTTAAGTTTGGTGTTGTGATGCCAGGGCATTTTGGCCAGTTTCACTGACCTTTTCTTTATGGTTTTAGGGTAGTTTCATGCACTTTCTTAGGAAATAAGCAAGTTTTGGGTAAATAATCATTTACATCTTGATTCAAGCAAACATTGTGAATTTTATATGATTTCATGAGAATTATGCATGAATTGAATGATAAATTGAATGATGCATGATCTCATGGGTTAGAACCTAGCTTTGATGCACTTTTTTTGCTTGATTTCAGGACAAAGGAAGCAAGGAAGATGCCACGTTAATAGCCACATTAGTCCAACTAACGTGACCATTAACATGGAAAGAAGGCTAGCTTACAATGTTAACAAGAAAAGTGAACACCAATAACGCTTTCGTGAGCCATCATAGCCCACGTTAGTGTCCACATTAACTATGTTAACGTGGAAGCTAATGTGGAAGAGAAGTAAAGCTCCAACGTTAGTGGTAAAAGTGAATGCCACTAACATTGGAGAGAGGGGCACACTTAGCCACGTTAAGAGTCACGTTAACTACATTAACGTGAACTCTAACGTGGGAGAAGCAATGAAGAGCCAACATTAGTAACACTCACCTTTGTTACTAACGTTGGACTAAGCCTCTATTAGCCACGTTAGTTGCCACGTTAATTGCATTAACGTGGAAGCTAACGTGGAGGAAAGGAATGATGAGCCAACGTTAGTGACACTCACCTTTGTCACTAACGTTGGAGATGGCTATCACTACCATGTTAGAAGTCACGTTAACCTAAGTAACGTGAACTCTAACATGGGAAGAAGGGTGTTTGGAGCGTTAGTGACAAAGGTAAGTGTCACTAACGCTCTCGAAGTTGAGGCATACCCATGTTAAGAGTCACGTTAGCTACACTAACGTGGACTCTAACGTAAGGAAGAAGGGGCCAAGGGCAACGCTATTGGCAAAGGTAAATGCCAATAACACTCGTGATGGATCAAGAGGCAACGTTAGTGGTCACGTTAGTACCACTAACATTGAAGTTAACGTAACTCATCTTGGGCTAGGAACGTTAGTGCAAAAGGTGATTGTCACTAACGTTCTCAAACCCACATTTTCACTTAATGTTAACGCCACTAACGTCCTAGCCAAAGTCCATGCCTACTTCACACTTTCTCTACAAGTAAAGCTGAGCCCACTGAAGATTCCAAACTGCTTCAACTCAAGATCCAAAGGCCCATATCCAAGACTTGAAGAGCCAACTGGAAGATCAGAAGAGTAGTATATATAGTGGTAGTTTTGAACTAGAGAAAAGCTTTTGGGGGGGAATTGAGAGGACTAATCTTTGTATAATTTTACTTTCAGAATGTACTCTCCATCTTTGCTTTCCATTCCCAGAGCCATGAACAACTAAACCCCTTTCATTGGGTTAGGGAGCTCTGTTGTAATTTGATGGATCAATAACAGTTTTCATTATTCTTCTTCTTTCTTTTCTCTTGATTTTACTTGAAAGCTTTCAATCTTCATCCAATTGGATAGTTGTCTTGGAAAAGAAACTATTCATACTTGGATCTCTTCTGAACCTTGGAAGAGGAATGAAGAGATTATGCTAGAAATACTTTCTCATGTTGGACCAAATTGGGGTTTGGGTGGATATGGTGACATATAACTCTCCCAATACTTTGATTTGGAAATACATGTGGTATAATCAGTGACCACACCTCATCTCTTCTCCTGAGCAATTAGACTAAGGAATTGGCTATTGATCAAGATTTGAGAGATTGAGTTACCAAGGAATTGGAATTCAATCACTTAAGATTGCCAAGGAGATCAATGAATGCATTAATTGAGGAAGAGATGAAAATGAACTTGATCCGGAGAATGCTACATCTCCTAAGCCCGATGAATTCCCCATTTCTGATCTTACCCATTCTCTTTACTTTATGCCATTTACTTTCATGCTCATTTCCCCAAATCCCCATTTAAGATTCTGCAATTTACTTTCCGTCATTTACATTCCGTTCTATATTTCCAGCATTTACATTTTCTGCCATTTACTTTGCCGCCATTTAATTTCCTGCAAATCTCATATCAAATTCTGCTTAGCTCAACTAGAACACTCCTCCAATTAAAGTTGCTTGACCAATCAATCCCTGTGGGATTCAACCTCACTCTATTGTGAGTTTTTACTTGATGACAATTCGGTATACTTTCCGAGGGAAATCTGTTGAGAGACAAGTTTCCGTGCATCACAACTTGGGTTAACTAACCCGAGAACGCCAACTGAAAGTCCACCATCAAGAGCTACTTTGAGACAAAGCATTTAGTAACCCAAATAGGTGCTGGGCATCAATTTCCAAAGAATAAAACAAAGCTAAATGCCCGTGATGTGTGTGTGCTAAGGAGAGGCTTGAGCAAGTAAGCCCATAAGGGTGTTTCAACACCTAGCATCTTGAATCAACTGGGGCGGGAATGTTGGCTGAAAGCTTACTCTAAAGAGCTGCCTTAACACATAGCATTTAGCCTCAGCAAGTAATAAAGTTCAATAAAAAGAAAAACCAGAAAAAAAGGACCAAGCGATAACAAGTCTTATTTTTTTTTGTAATTCAAGTAAGGATCCAAAGGAGTGTTGATACCTTGACCACAGAACAAAAATCACTAAGGCACCACGCATGGAAACTCCATTAACCAGTATTCAATGTTCCCCAATAAAGGGCTTATACCTCTCTCCGTTTTCATTCAATTTCCTTATGTTTTAGTGCTTGCTTAGGGACAAGCAAGATTTAAGTTTGGTGTTGTGATGACAAGTCATCCTATGCTACTTTCACAAATATTTTTTAATTGTATCATTCGGTTTTATGCACTTTCTTGCACAATAAGTAAATGGTTGGAGTGGAATTTCATGATTATTGTGATTCAATCAAACATCATTTATTTTATGCAAAATCATGAGATTTATGCAAGAATTAAGGGATTATTATGAATGATGTAAATTCTTATGATTTTGGTGAGACTTTCATTGCTGTTTTGATTGAATACAGGTGGGAAAATGAAGAGAAAAAGGGTTAGTACAGAGCAACGTTGCGTTCAAACAAAGAATGCCATGCTCAGTAAGCGACGCACACGCGCATGGGACGCTTATGCGTCAGGAGCAATTTTCGAAGACCCACGCGTACGCGTGCATGACGCGTACGCGTGGAAGTGTTTGGTGCTCATTTTCAAAAGAGAGCACCACGTTCACTAAGCTAGCATTTTCGGGGAACTTCAAAATTGAAGGCAAAGTTTTGCAATCGACGCGCACGCGTCGATGGGTCATCTGGAAAGAATCATGCTCACACGTGGCTGGTGCTAAAGCCTGGATGTGATATTTGGCTACCCACGCGCACGCGTAGATGACGCGCACACGTGGGGTAGCATTCACTAAGCTAAAATACTGCTCGATAAGAAAACGCTATCAACGACGCATACAGGTGAAAGGAGTGCGCGAGCTTTGGGAGCTGAAGATTGATAATGACGCGTACGCGTACATGAAGCGTACGCGTCGATGAGCAAAAAGCGCAAAAGGACGCACACGCGTCAGAGACGCGCACGCGTTGATGAATGAATGTTGCGCTCACTTTGAGAATGCAACGTCCCCCTGGAAGCAGCACTAGTGCAAGAATTGTAAATCACACTTTTCACAACTCGTACCACTAACCAGCAAGTGCACTGGGTCATCCAAGTAATACCTTATGTGAGTAAGGGTCGATCCTACGGAGATTTTTGGCTTGAAGCAAGCTATGGTTATTCTGTAATTCTTAGTCAGGAAATTAATAATAAAAATAGTTGGGTTTATGAAAAGTAATTAACCTAAAATAAATAATACTTGTTATGCAGTAATGGAGAACAGATTGAGGTTTTGGAGATGCTCTGTCTTCTGAATCTCTGCTTTCCTATTGTCTTCTTCTTCACTCACGCAGGTCTCCTTCCATGGCAAGCTGTATGTTGGTGGATCACTGTTGTCAATGGCTACCATCCGTCCTCTCAGTGAAAATGGTCCAAATGCACTATCACCGCAAGGCTAATCATCTGTCGGTTCTCACTCATGTTGGAATAGGATCCATTGATCCTTTTGCGTTTGTCACTACACCCAGCACTCGTGAGTTTGAAGCTCGTCACAGTCATCCCATCCCAGATCCTACTCGGAATACCACAGACAAGGTTTAGACTTTCCAAATCTCAGGAATGGCCGCCAATAATTCTAGCCTATACCACGAAGACTCTGATCTCAAGGATTCGAGTGCTCTGTTGTCAGGAGATGCAATCAAACACATGAACCAGGAATCAAAGAGATACACACTTAATCTAAGGTAGAACGGAAGTGGTTGTCAGGCACGCATTCATAGGTTGAGAATGGTGATGAGTGTCACGGATCATCACATTCATCATGGTTAAGTACGAGCGAGTATCTTAGAACAGAAACAAGCGTGATTGAATAGAAAACAGAAGTAATTACATTAATCCATCGAGACACAGCAGAACTCCTCACCCCCAACCATGGAGTTTAGAGATTCATTTCATAGAGGATACAAAATTCAGATGTGAAATGTCATGAGGTACAAAATAAATTTCTAAAAGTAGTTTTTATACTAAACTAGTAGCTAGGGTTACAGAAAGTAAGTAACTAAGTGCAGATAGTGCAGAAATCTACTACCGGGGCCCACTTGGTGTGTGCTTGGGCTAAGCATTAAGATTTACACGTGTAGAGGCTTCTCTTGGAGTTAAACACCAGGTCGCAGCCTGTTTGTGGCGTTTAACTCTGGTTTGTAACCTGTTTCTGGCGTTTAACTTCAGAATAGGGCAGGGAGTTGGCGTTAAAATGCCAGTTTGTGTCGTCAAAACTTGAGAAAAGTATGGACTATTATATATTGCTGGAAATCCCTGAATGTCTACTTTCCAACGCAATTTAGAGCGCCCCAATTGGGTTTCTATAGCTCCAAAAAATCCATTTCGAGTACAGGGAGGTCAGAATCCAACAGCATCTGCAGTCATTTTTCAGCCTCTGAATCAAATTTTTGCTCAGGTCCCTCAATTTCAGCTAGAAAATACCTAAAATCACAGAAAAATACACAAACTCATAGTAAAGTCTAGAAATATGATTTTTGCATAAAAACTAATAAAAATATACTAAAAAATAGCTAAATCCTACAAAAAACTATATGAAAATACCCCCAAAAAGCGTATAAAATATCCGCTCATCACAACATCAAACTTAAATTGTTGCTTGTCCTCATAAAACTAGACAAATAAAATAGGATAGAAAGAAAATCAAGAGGAAATAACATCTCAGAGTTTTATATGAAGCTCAAATTCTCATTAGATGAGTGAGACTAGTAGCTTTTTGCTTCTGAACATTTTTGGCACCTCAATTTATCCTTTGAAGTTCAGAATGATTGACATCTATGGGAACTCAGAATTCAGATAGTGTTATTGATTCTCCTAGTTTAGTATGTTGATTCTTGAATACAGCTACTTTATGAGTCTTGGCCGTGGCCCTAAGCACCTTGTTTTCCAGTATTACCACCGGATACATAAATGCCACAGACACATAACTGGGTGAACCTTTTCAGATTGTGACTTAGCTTTGCTAAAGTCCCCAGTTAGAGGTGTCCAGAGTTCTTAAGCACACTCTTTTTTTGCTTTGGATCACGACTTTAACTGCTCAGTCTTAAGCTTTTCACTTGACACCTTCACGCCACAAGCACATGGTTAGGGAAAGCTTGGTTTAGTCGCTTAGGCTAGGATTTTATTCCTTTGGGCCCTCCTATCCACTGATGCTCAAAGCCTTGGATCCTTTTTACCCTTTCCTTTTGGTTTAAAGGGTTACTGGCTTTTTGCTCTTGCCTTTTGGTTTAAAGAGCTCTTGGCTTTTTCTGCTTGCTTTTCTTTTTTTCTTTCTCTCTTTTTTTCTCTTTTTTTTTTCGCAAGCCTTATTCTTCACTGCTTTTTTTTGCTTCAATAATCAATTTTATAATTTTTTAGATTATCAATAACATTTCTCCTTTTTCATCATTCTTTCAAGAGCCAACAATTTTAACATTCATAAACAACAAATTCAAAAATATGCACTGTTCAATCATTCATTCAGAAGATAAAAAGTATTGCCACCACATATAAATAATGCGAATTTTTCTTATTAAGAACTCGAAAATAAAACTGCCTCCTTATTCTAAAAATTTGCTATTTTATTCATGTTTAATGATGATGAGAAAAATAAATTATAGCTTACTTGGAGATAATAAAATAAAAACTAAAAATAAAGATACTAATTACTATTATTCATGTGACTCCTAAGGTAGATATCTAATAGCAAAAGTTATCACAACATTAAGATTAGGACTCAACAACCTTTATTTTGGGAGATGGATGCTCTTTTAATCTGTGGGGTGTCTGGCCCTTCAAGAGACAGCTTCTGGCGCTTCAGCTCCTGTATCTCATGCCCTTGCTTCTCATGTTCCTTCAGTAGTTTGCAGAGCATGCTATTTTGAACTTGCTGTTCTTCTTTCAGTTGATCCATACCTTCTTACAGCTTGGTGACAGAGGCTTCTAGGCGGGTCCAGTAGTCAATCTGAGGGATTTCTGGGAGGAACTCCTGTGCCCTCCTTTTGATGGAGTTATCTTGCACTTGTTGTCCTTCTATTGACCTTTTGGTGATTAGGTGCTCAACTAAGATATATTCATCTACTCCCATCTTTACCCCAGCATCCTTGCATAGCAGAGATATTAAGCTTGGGTAAGCCAATTTGGCTTCTTTGGAGTTCTTATTTGCAATTGTGTAGAGCACACATGAAATTAGATGATAAACCTCCACTTCGTTTCCCTGCATAATATAATGGATCATTATTGATCTTTTGAGAGTAACCTCATAGCGGTTACTGGTGGGCAGTATGGAACACCCAATGAAGTCCAGCCAGCCCCTAGCGACTGGTTTGAGATCCCCTCTCTTGAGTTGATTTGGGACACCCTTTGTGTTGGTTCTTCACTTGGTTCTAGGGATGCATATGTCCTTCAGAACTTGGTCTAAGTGCTTATCTGATCTCACCATTCTCTTACTGCAGGAGTCCGGGTCATCTTGTAGTTGCTGCAGCTTGAAGATCTCTCTTATTTTGTCAAAGTGGAAGTAAATAGCTTTCCCTCTGACCATGGTTCAAAAGGTGTAAAAGGCGGTTCCAGTCCTTCTCTGCCTATCTATTTGCCACACATTTGAGTAGAATTCCTGAACCATGTTTCTTCCCACCTTTGTCTCAGGATTAGCTAGGATTTTCCAGCATCTTTTTTGAATTTGCTCTTGGATCTCCGAATATTCGTCTTTTTTTAGATTGAATTTAACTTCCGGGATCACTGATCTTAGACCCATTATTTTGTAGTAATGGTCTGCATGTTCTTTCGTTAAGAACTTCTCTCGATTCCAAAGTGGTTTTGGATTATTCTCTTTCTTCCCTCTTGAAGTGGTTTGTTTTCCCTTGGGGGCCATTATCTTAATGAGTCTTGGCTTGGTGATCACGGAAAAACACACCAAACTTAGAGGTTTTCTTGTCCTCAAGCAAAAGAAAGGAAAGGAGAGGAATAGAAGGAGAGCCAAATTCGAATAGTGGAGGAGAGGGGTTGGCCGAATGGCAATTTAAAAGGGAGGGGGTGGGCACAAAAATTTTGAAAAAGATATGATATAAGATATGATTTGTAAAAGATAAGTATGATATTCGAAAAATGCACTTTTAAAATTGAAAAGATATGAGAGATTTGAATAAGATAAATTTGAATTTGAAAAGATAAGGAGTTAGAAAAGATTTTGAAATTAAGTTTTGAAAAAAATATAATTGAAATTTATTTTGAAAAAGATTTAAAAAGGAAATTGAAAATATTTGATTTTTGAAATTAAAGTTGATTACTTGACTAACAAGAGACTAAAAGATATGATTTTAAAATTTAGAGATGGAACATTTCTTAATAGGCATGTAACAACTTGAAATCTTTGAATTAAAACATTGATTGTTAGTAAGTTTTCGAAAATCATGAAGCAAAATAAGAAAAAGATTTTGAAAATCAAATTTTTTTTAAATTGAAATTGAAGGATGATAGTTTGTAACATGTTTATGCAAGAAATTGTTGATGGAACCATGAAAATTTGAAAAAAAAAATTTGAGTTGGAAACAAAACTTCCTCCCCACCACATTCCTGGCGTTAAATGCCCAGAATGGCACTCATTCTGGAGTTTAACGCCCATTTGTTGCTTGTTTTGGGCGTTTAACGCCCAGTTATTGCTTCTGGCTGGCGTTAAACGCCAGAAATCCTTTGTCACTAGGCTTTTTTCTAAACGCACAGGATGCTGCAATACTGGCGTTAAACGCCCAGAATGGTACCCATTCTGGCGTTTAACGCCCAGTTGATGCTTCTTTTGGGCGTTTAACGCCCAAAAACACCTCTTACTGGTGTTTTCGTGCCAGCGAGCTCCTTTTCTCTGTGAATCCTCTGTATCCTTCTATAACTCTGTGAACTTCTGTAATTCAGAATTAATCATGAAGATAATTTATATTAAACTCGTATAATTATTATTTGAATAACAAATAAACCTTGCTAATGGCTGGGTTGCCTTCCAGCAAGTGCTTCTTTATTGTCTTTAGCTGGATCTTACTGAGCTTTTAATCTAGTCTCAGCCTTGAGCATTCTTGCTCAACATTGCCTTCAAGATAATGTTTGACTCTCTGTCCATTAACAATAAACTTCTTATTAGAATCAATGTCTTGAAGGTCCATATAGCCATATGGTGACACACTTGTAATTACATATGGTCCTTTCCACCGAGATTTCAGTTTCCCGGGGAATAATCTGAGCCTAGAGTTAAACAGCAGAACCTTTTGTCCTAGTTCAAAGACTCTGGATGACAGTTTTTTATCATGCCACCTTTTTGCTTTCTCTTTGTAAATCTTAGCATTTTCGAAAGTATTGAGTCTGAATTCCTCTAGCTCATTCAGCTCGAGAAATCTTTTCTCTCTAGCTAATTTGGCATCAAAGTTTAGGAATCTGGTTGCCCAGTAGGCCTTATGCTCCAGTTCCATGGGCAAATGACAGTCCTTACCATACATAAGTTGGTATGGAGAGGTCCCTATAGGAGTCTTGAATGCTGTTCTGTATGCCCACAGAGCCTCATCCAAGCTTCTTTCCCAATTCCTTCTACGGATACTTACAGTCTGTTCCAAGATTCTTTTTAGTTCTCTATTAGAGACTTCAGCCTGCCCATTTGTCTGTGGATGATATGGAGTTGCTACTTTGTGGCTAATTCCATATCGGACCATAGCAGAGTAAAGCTGTTTATTGCAGAAGTGAGTGCCCCAATCACTGATTAGTGCTCTAGGGACACCAAACCTACTGAAGATATGTTTCTGGAGGAACTTCAGCACTATCTTAGTATCATTAGTGGGTGTTGCAATGGCCTCTACCCATTTGGATACATAGTCGACTGCCACCAGAATATAAGTGTTTGAGTATGATGGTGGGAAAGGCCCTATGAAGTCAATACCCCATACGTCAAACAACTCAATCTCTAAGATCCCTTGCTGAGGCATGGCGTAACCATGAGGCAGATTACCAGCTCTATGGCAGTTGTCACAGTTACGCACAAACTCTCGGGAGTCTTTATAGAGAGTAGGCCAGTAGAAGCCACATTGGAGGACTTTTGTGGCTGTTCGCTGATGACTTGCATCATCTACCTTTCTTTCTTGCATAAAGAAGATCATAAAAGAGCATAAATCTCATTTGATCAGTACAATTCATGCATTAATTGATGAATATTATGGTACACTACTTCGAGATGAGTTGTGCTGAATTTCAGGTGAGAAAAGCATCAAAAATGGGGTAGAAGACAAACAAGAAGCTAGGCATGTGAAACTGGCATGACACTTGAAGCAAACGCCATAAAAATGCACTGGCGTGGCACGCCAGGAGCTGGGCGTGGCATGCCAGTACTAAAGTCCAGAGAAGAGATTCAAAGCATGCATATGGGCATGGCACGCCAGAGATTTGGCATGGCACGCTGATACAAAATTCCAGAGAGCTACATTCAAGGACACAAAAGAGGCGTGGCACGCCAAGCTGGGTGTGGCACGCCTGACCCATCAACTACTATGGGCATCCCACTTGAGCGAAGGGGCGTGGCACGCCAACTTTCCATCCCAAGAAGAATCTTCACTATGGTGTGCCACTTGGTATCGATGGCGTGGCATGCCAGCCCCAAGAAGTCACTTAGGCGTGCCACTTGAGAACCCAGGCGTGGCACGCCAAGATTGAAGAGTTCACAAACCCATGGGCGTGCCACTTGAGCAGCATGGCGTGGCACACTGGTACAACAATCCAGAGAAGGGGCTGAAGGCAATTGAAGACTGGGCATGCCACTTGAGCAACCAGGCGTGGCACACCAATGCACAAAGGATCAAAAGCAAGGACTGGGCGTGCCATTTGGTATCAAAGGCGTGGCACGCCAACCTTAGCATTTCACTATGGCGTGCCACTTGAAGGCTGAGGCCTGGCACGCCAACTACTGGAACTAAGACAAGATCATGGGCGTGGCACGCCAGCCTTTAGGCGTGGCAAGCTGGTATAAGCTTCCTGAGAGGATGAAGGAGGCCAATTACATGTGGCGTGCCACTTGAGTTCGAAGGCATGGCACGCCATTCACCATTCTTCAATTAGGTGTGCCACTTGAGTTCGAAGGCGTGGCACGCTAGTGTCATTCAGAAGAGGAACATTGGGGCGTGCCACTTGGATTCGTGGCGTGGCACGCCAAACAGAGCAACCATTCACTCACAAGAGGGGCGTGGCACGCCAGACCTTGGGCGTGCCACGCTAGTTCAACTATCCAGAGAAGCCTAGCCAAACATAAAGCAAGGGCATGGCACTCCGAACCTTGGACGTGGCACGCCAGTACAAGTTTCCAGAGGCAAAGAGAAGTGAGAAAGGCAAGGGGCGTGCCACTTGAGTTCGAAGGCGTGGCACGCCAACACAAGAAATCCACTATGGCGTGCCACTTGAGCTCGAAGGCGTGGCACGCCAAGGTTGAAAGAGGGACGAGCGTTCCACTTGAAGGACTAGGCGTGGCATGCCAAGCTAGAAATGAAGAGCACGTGACACGCCAGAGGCACGCCAGCCACACGCCAGCTGAGAAGTCATGCTTATTGAGTGTTTTCTTTTCCCTCTAAAATGTAATTTTCCTTTTTCACTTTTGTAATTCTTTTATTTTACTAGGAGCAGTATAAATACCCCCAAAGAGTACTGAAGAAGGGGTTTTAAGCAGTCAGTTTTAGATCCACTTTTATACTTCACTTTTGAGTACTTTTTGAGCTATGAGTAGCTAACTTCCCTCTCATTGAGAGAGGGAGCTCTGTTGTACTTGATGGATGAATGATAGTGAAATCCTTCTTCTCTTCATCTTCTCTTTGATTTGCTAGAAGGAATTTCGTTCTTAATGCTTAGTGTTCAATTATCTTGAGAAAGAGATTGAATACAATTGGGTTTCATGGGAACCTTGGGAAAGGAAACATGAAACCATTTTTGAAATCCCTTCTCACACTAGAGTAGAATCTGGGTTTTGGTGTTTGGATATGTGACATATAATCCTCCCTCTACTTGGACCTATGATGGTGTGTGGTATAATCAGGGACCAAGCATATCTCTCTTTATGAGCAATTAGACCAAAGAATTGGCTATTGATCAAGATCTGAGAGATTGAGTCACCAAGGGATTGGGGCTCAATCAATCATGATTGCCAAGAGGTCAATGAGTTGCATGATTGAAGAGGATATAAGCTAGATTTGATCCAAAGAGACAACATCTCCCAATCTCAATGAATTTCCCCATTTTTATCTATCCAATTCTTTATAGCTTATTTTTACATTCAGCAATTCTCTATTCCCATTTATATTCAAGTCATTTATGATTCTGCACTTTACTTTCTGCCATTTATATTTCTGCACTTTATTGCTTTTCTTTATATTCTAGTCATTTACATTTTTGTCATTTACAATTATGCACTCTACAATCCTATTGATCCGCTTGACTAATCCATCAATCAATTAAAACTGCTTGAATTTGCCAACCTCTGTGGATAAGATCCCACTCCACTATGGGTTATTACTTGACGATAATTTTGGTGCGCTTGCCAAAAGGACTAATTCACCAATTTTGAATGGGGTGTGAATTTCGGTCATCAAGTTTTATGGCGCCGTTGCCGGGGATTAGCTTAAATTTGACAGTGATTAAATCAATTGGAGAGCTAGATTAAGCGATTTAAATTCCTTGCTATTTTATCTTGTTTTGCATTTTTTTTTATTTTGAGATCTATTTCTTTCTTCTTTGATTATTTTTTTTTTTCATTCGTATTTTGACTCTTCTAACTGTTTGATTAATTGCACCACTCACACTAACATCCACTCTAATAAGAATAACTTCCTTATTGAATTTTCTTTCTTTTTTTCTTTCTTCCCTTGTTTTGCCTTGCTAGTTGTATGACAGGTAGAAGAAGCGGGGCTTCAACTTCCATTGATTCTGAACCTGAGAGGACCTTCCTTAGATTAAGGAGGGAAGCAAGAGAGAAAAGAGTCGTTGGTGCTGAGGAAGAGGAATAGTATTTTGAAACAAACATGGAGGAGAATATGGAGAACCATCATGAAGAAGAAGCTCATAACCATGCCAGAGAAGGTCCAGTAAATCATGATGGGCAAGAGAGGAGAGTCTTAGGCTCCTACATCAACCCAAATCCAGGAAATTGTGGTAGCAGCATTTTAAAGCCAACAATTCATGCCAACAATTTTGAGCTGAAACCTCAGCTCATCACACTCATTCAGAACAACTGCTCATATGGAGGAAGTGCCCAAGAAGACCCTAATCAACATCTCAGCACATTCTTGAGGATATGTGATACTGTAAAGTCCAACGGGGTAAATCCTGACATCTACAAACTACTCTTGCTCCCTTTCTCACTCAGAGATAAGGTAGCAAAGTGGTTGGAATCGTTTCCCAAGGACAGCCTGACTACATGGGAGGAGGTCGTGAACAGATTCCTTGCAAGATTTTACCCTCCACAAAGAATCATTAGGCTGAGAGCTGAGGTACAAACTTTCAGACAACAAGATGGAGAAACACTCTATGAGGCCTGGGAGAGATTCAAAGATCTGACAAGAAGATGCCCACCAGAAATGTTCAATGAATGGGTACAACTACACATCTTTTATGAGGGACTATCCTATGAAGCAAAGAAGGCTGTGGATCGTTCTTCAGCAGGCTCACTCAACAAGAAGAAAACCATTGAAGAGGCCATAGATGTCATTGAAACTGTGGCTGAAAATGAGTATTTCTATGCTTCAGAAAGGACTCAGAAAAAGGGAGTGCTAGAGCTCAACACTGTAGATGCTTTGTTAGCTCAGAACAAAGCAATTGCAGCTCAAATAGTAGCTCTAACAAAAAGGATGGAGGCCAACCAAGCCTCAGTCATTCAGGACCAAACCCCTCAACAAGAAGGGAATGCACCAGGATCTGAAGGTGACTGGAAACAAGCTAATTATGTGAACAATTCATCCAGACCACCATATGACCCACACTCTAAGACATACAACCCAGGTTAGAAGAATCACCCAAGCTTTGGGTGGGGAAATCAACAAAACCACAACTAGGACCACAAGCCTTATTCATCAAATCAGCATTTCAACCACAACCCCAACCATTAGACAGGGAACCATAGACTCTACCATAATTCACAAAACACATCATACCATAGTAACCAGCCCACACACAACAACCTCAACCAAGATGCACCATCCTCAACTATGCAACCATGTGAAATCAAGAGCAACTTTGAGAAGATGGAAGCTGCAATAGCACAACTATCCTCACAAATTACAGGAGCAGTCTCCACCCTCATGGACAGACAACCACAAACTGACAAGAGGATAGATGCTAATCAAGAAGAATACAGGTCAAATATGAAAAATCAAGGCGCAGCAATCTCATAGTTGGAAGCACAAGTGGGGATTTTATCCAAACAAATGCTACTGCCCACATACACATTTCCTAGTAATACTATGGCCAACCCAAGAGGGGAATGCAAAGCCATTACTCTAAGAAATGGGAAGGTTGTAGAAGAAGGAACCTCAAGTAAAGACAAGCATGAAGAAGTTGCAACAAAGCATGGGAACAAGGATGAAGAAGAAATCCCTGCCCCACCTCCACAAAAACCAGTCTTGAAGCCTTATGTGCCAAAGGCACCATACCCACAAAGACTGGGAAAAGATGGGAAGGATGGCCAGTTTTCTAAATTCCTAGAGATCTTCAGGAGGCTCCAAATCATCATACCATTTGTTGAGGCATTGGAACAAATGCCACTCTATGCTAAATTTTTGAAGGAGCTTATAACCAAAAAGAGGAATTGGGAAGCAAAAAAAACCATAATATTGACTGAAGAATGCAGCGCCATCATACAGAAGAAGCTGCCTCAAAAGCTGAAGGACCCAGGGAGCTTCCAAATTCCCTGCATCATAGGAGACATCACCATTGAAAAGGCTTTGTGTGATTTGGGAGCTAGCATAAATCTTATGTCCATGACCATGATGAGAAGGATGAAGATTGAGGAAGCCAAGCCAACAAGAATGGCACTCCAATTGGCTGACAGAACATTTAAGTTTCCACATGGGGTGGTGGAAGACTTGTTAGTGAAAGTAGGAGAGTTTATCTTTCCTGCTGATTTCGTTGTATTGGACATGGAAGAAAAGGCCAACACGTCAATTATTCTAGGAAGACCATTCCTAGCTACTGCTGGAGCCATCATCGATGTGCAAAAAGTGGAACTAGTCTTGAGGTTGCATGAAGAGAAAATGGTCTTCAATGTCTTCTAAGCAATGAGTTACCCTAAGGAATCCATAGGAGAATGCATGCTGGCAGACACCATGGAACAAATAGTTCAAGAAGTCTTGGAAGAAGAACAATGTGGAGAAACCATTGAGCTGGAACAAGCATCAGATGGAGAATCACCACAAGCAACCATGAGAAACTCAATCATGCCAATCAGTACAAGAAACAAAGATGCAGAGCCACCAAAATTGGAACTGAAAGCACTACCACCCAGCCTGAAGTATGCATATCTTGATGCTAACAACACCCAACCAGTGATCATAAATTCAAGTCTGAGTAAGGAATAAGAAGAGGAGCTCATCCAAGTGCTGAGATAACACAAGGATGCCATAGGTTGGACACTTGCAGATTTAAAAGGGATTAGTCCTTCAATGTGTATGCATAAGATCTTGCTTGAAGAAGATGCCAAACCTTCAAGACAACAACAAAGGAGGCTGAACCCAACTATGAATAAAGTGGTTCAGAAAGTAGTATTAAAACTATGGCAAGCAGGGGTGATATACCCTATCTCAGACAGCCCTTGGGTAAGCCCGGTGTAAGTAGTCCCTAAGAAGGGAGGGATCACTATTGTTGCAAATGAGAAGAATGAATTGATACCCACAAGGACAGTGACCGGATCGCATATGTGCATTGACTACCGGAAACTTAACGAAGCCACCCGGAAGGACCACTTTCCCTTACCTTTCATGGACCAGATGCTTGAAAGATTGGCAGGACATGAGTACTGTTGTTTCCTAGATGGGTATTCGGGCTACAACCAAATTGTTGTAGACCTCAAGGACGAAGAAAAAACTTTATTTACCTGTCCATATGGTGTTTTTGCTTATAGGAGAATGCCCTTTGGATTGTGCAATGCACCTGCAACATTCCAAAGGTGCATGCTCTCCATTTTTTCAGACATGATTGAGAAATTCATAGAAGTATTCATGGATAACTTCTCTGTATTTCGGAACTCATATTTTGATTGCCTATACCATCTTGCTCTTGTGCTAAAAAGGTGTCAAGAAACCAACCTAGTTTTAAACTGGGAGAAGTGCCATTTTATGGTGACTGAAGGGGTGGTTCTTGGTCACAAGATTTCAAAAGACGGTATAGAAGTGGACAAGGCAAAAGTGGAAGTAATTGAAAAATTACCTCCACCTGGCAATGTCAAAGCAATCAGAAGCTTTTTGGAACACGCTGGGTTCTATAGGAGATTTATCAAAGATTTTTCAAAAATTGCAAAACCCCTTAGCAACTTACTTGTCTCAAATACTCCCTTTGTTTTTGATAGAGACTTGATGAGCGGATAATTTATACGCTTTTTAGCATTGTTTTTAGTATGTTTTTAGTATATTTTAGTTAGTTTTATTATGTTTTTATTAGTTTTTAAATAAAAATCATATTTTTGGACTTTACTATGAGTTTGTGTATTTTTCTGTGATTTCAGGTATTTTCTGGCTGAAATTGAGGGACCTTAGCAAAAATCTGATTCAGAGGCTGAAAAAGGACTGCAGATGCTATTGGATTCTGACCTTCCTGCACTCGAAGTGGATTTTCTGGAGCTACAGAAGCCCAATTGGCGCACTCTCAATTGCGTTGGAAAGTAGACATCCCGGGCTTTCCAGAAATATATAATAGTTCATAGTTTGCCCAAGATTTGATGGCCCAAACTGGCGTTCAAAGTCATCATAGAACTTTTGGTGTCAAAACGCCAGAACTGGCATAAAAGCTGGAGTTAAACGCCCAAACTGGCACAAAAGCTGGTGTTTAACTCCAAGAAAAGTCTCTACACGTGAAAGCTTCAATGCTCAGCCCAAGCACACACCAAGTGGGCCCAGAAGTGGATTCTGCATCATTTACTCATTTCCGTAAACCCTAGGTTACTAGTTCTCTATAAATAGGAACTTTTGCTATTGTATTTATAGACTTTTGATCTTTGATTAGTCTTATGCTATCTTAGACCTTTATGAGGGCTGGCCATTCGGCCATGCCTAGATCTTGTTCTTATGTATTTTTAACGGTGGAGTTTCTACACACCATAGATTAAGGTGTGGAGCTCTGCTGTTCTTCATGAATTAATGCAAAGTACTACTGTTTTTCTATTCAATTCACGCCTACTTCTTCTCTAAGATATACACTCGTTCTTCAACTTGATGAATGTGATGATCCGTGACACTCATCATCATTCTCACCTATGAACGCGTGCATGACAACCACTTCCGTTCTACATGCAATCAAGCTTGAATGTGTATCTCTTGGGTTTCTAATCTAAGATTAGAACCTTCGTGGTATAGGCTAGAATTATTGGCGGCCATTCCTGAGATCCGGAAAGTCTAAACCTTGTCTGTGGTATTCCGAATAGGATCTGGAAAGGGATGACTGTGACGAGCTTCAAACTCGCGAGTGTTGGGCGTGTGACAGATGCAAAAGGATCAATGGATCCTATTCCAACATGATCGAGAACCGACAGATGATTAGCCGTGCGGTGACAGCGCATTTGGAACATTTTCACTGAGAGGACGGGAAGTAGCCATTGACAACGGTGATGCCCAACATAAAGCTTGCCATGGAAAGGAGTATGAATGATTGGATGAAGGCAATAGGAAAGCAGAAGTTTAGGAGGAACAAAGCATCTTCATACGCTTATCTGAAATTCTCACCAATGAATTACATAAGTATCTCTATCCTATTTTATGTTTTATTCATATTTTAATTATCAATTCTCTATAACCATTTGAATCCGCTTGACTGAGATTTACAAGGTGACCATAGCTTGCTTCAAGCCGACAGTCTCGGTGGGATCGACCCTTTTTCACATAAGGTTTATTACTTGGACGACCCAGTGCACTTGCTGGTTAGTTGTGCGGAGTTGTGATAAAGAGTTGAGATTACAATTGTGCGTACCAAGTTGTTGGCGCCATTGAAGATCACAATTTTGTGCACCAAGTTTTTGGCGCCGTTGCCGGGGAACAAGCAATCCCCGCGCAACCAAGTTTTTGGCGCCGTTGCCGGGAATTTTTCGAGTTTGGACAACTGACGGTTCATCTTGTTGCTCAGATTAGGTAATTTTATTTTATGTTTAAGCTTTTTACCTTTTAATTTTCGAAAAATTTAAAAAAAAATATTATTTCTGTTTTGTTCTTCAAAACTTTTCAGAATAAATTCTAGAGTTTCATGATGATTTGTTGAAGTCTGGCTGGCTGAGAAGCCATGTCTAATCTTTTGGACCGAGGTTTCAACTTATCATCACAAGGGCTTGTTGATTTCTATCAATTTTGCTGTTGAAAGTAATGATCTGCTAAAGCTTAGCTGGCCATTGGCCATGTCTAGTGTTTTGGACCGAAGCTTTCACTGAAAGCTTGGTTGGCTAGTAAGCCATGTCTAATTCCTGGACCGGAGTTTTAGACTAACATTGCAATGATTCCTGGAATTCTCATTAAAAATTTTGAATCCCTTTATTTTCCTTTCCATATAGTTTTCGAAAAATCACAAAAAATTTTATAAAATCATAAAATAAAAAATATTTTATGTATCTTAGGCGTGCCACTTGAGAACCCAAGCGTGGCACACCAAGATTGAAGAGTTCACAAACCCATGGGCATGCCACTTGAGCAGCATAGCGTGGCACGCTGGTACAACAATCCAGAGAAGGGGCTGAAGGCAATTGAAGACTGGGCGTGCCACTTGAGCAACCAGGCGTGGCACGCCAATGCACAAAAGATCAAAAGCAAGGACTGGGCATGCCACTTGTTATCGAAGGCGTGGCACGCCAACCTTAGCATTTCACTATGGCGTGCCACTTGAAGGCTGAGGCGTGGCACGCCAACTACTGGAACCAAGACAAGATCATGGGCATGGCACGCCAGCCTTTAGGCGTGGCACGCTAGTATAAGCTTCCAGAGAGGATGAAGGAGGCCAATTACATGGGGCGTGCCACATGGGTTCGAAGGCGTGGCACGGCATTCACCATTCTTCACTTAGGCGTGCCACTTGAGTTCAAAGGCGTGGCACGCCAGTGTCATTCAGAAGAGGAACATTGGGGCGTGTCACTTGGGTTCGTGGTGTGGCACGCCAAACAGAGCAACCACTCACTCACAAAAGGGGCGTGGCACGCCAGACCCTGGGCGTGCCACGCTAGTTCAACTTTCCAGAGAAGCCTAGCCAAGCGTAAAGCAAGGGCGTGGCACGCCGAACCTTGGACGTGGCACGCCCGTACAAGTTTCCAGAGGCAAAGAGAAGTGAGAAAGGCAAGGGGCGTGCCACTTGAGTTCGAAGGCGTGGCACGCCAACACAAGAAATCCACTATGGCGTGCCACTTGAGCTCGAAGGCGTGGCACGCCAAGGTTGAAAGAGGGATGAGCGTGCCACTTGAAGGACTACGCGTGGCACGCCAAGCTGGAAATGAAGAGCACATGACACGCCAGACGCACGCCAGCCACACACCAGCTGAGAAGTCATGCTTATTGAGTGTTTTCTTTTCCCTCCAAAATTTAATTTTCCTTTTTCACTTTTATAATTCTTTTATTTTACTAGGAGTAGTTTAAATACCCCCAAAGAGTACTGAAGAAGGTCTTTTAAGCAGTCAGTTTTAGATCCACTTTTACACTTGACTTTTGAGTACTTTTTGAGCTATGAGTAGCTAACTTCCCTCTCATTGAGAGAGGGAGCTCTGTTGTACTTGATGGATGAGTGATAGTGAAATCCTTCTTCTCTTCATCTTCTCTTTGATTTGCTAGAAGGAATTTCGTTCTTAATGCTTAGTGTTCAATTATCTTGAGAAAGAGATTGAATGCAATTGGGTTTCATGGGAACCTTGGGAAAGGAAACATGAAACCATGCTTGAAATCCCTTCTCACACTAGAGTAGAATCTGGATCTTTGTTTTTTGATATGTGACATATAATCCTCCCTCTACTTGGACCTATGATGGTGTGTGGTATAATCAGGGACCAAGCATATCTCTCTTCATGAGCAATTAGACCAAGGAATTGGCTATTGATCAAGATCTGAGAGATTGAGTCACCAAGGGATTGGGGCTCAATCAATCATGATTGCCAAGAGGTTAATGAGTTGCATGATTGAAGAAGATATAAGCTAGATTTGATCCAAAGAGACAACATATCCCAATCTCAATGAATTTCCCCATTCTTATCTATCCAATTCTTTATAGCTTATTTTTACATTCAGCAATTCCCCATTTCCATTTACATTCAAGTCATTTATGATTCTGCACTTTACTTTCTGCCATTTATATTTCTGCACTTTATTGCTTTTCTTTATATTCTAGTCATTTACATTTATGTCATTTACAATTCTGCACTCTACAATCTTATTGATCCGCTTGACCAATTCATCAATCGATTAAAACTGCTTGAATTTGCCAATCTCTGTGGATACGATCCCACTCCACTGTGGGTTATTACTTGACGATAATTTTGGTGCGCTTGCCAAAAGGACAAATTCACCAATTTTGAATAGGGTGTGAATTCCGGTCATCATTCGCTCACCTCCGAAATTTCCTCCATATTGTGATCCATGACAATGCCATAAGATCTTCTGTGCTTCTGATGCAATATATCAAACAGTTAGTGGGTTAGTGAACTGAATGGTAAATAACTAAGAAAAAGGAGTAGGGGGGAAGGGAGGAAAATAACTAAAACTGAAAGTAATTAACTCAAACAGAAATTTAAATCAAACAAAAGAAAAATGCTCAATCTAGTTATTCTCCAATTTAGTCATTGTTGATACAAAATCAATCCCCGGCAACGGCGCCATAAACTTGATAGCACAGAAACTTGTCTCTCAACAATTTTCCTTCGGCAAGTATACCGAATTATCGTCAAGTAAAAACTCACAATAGAGTGAGGTCGAATCCCACAGGGATTGATTGGTCAAGCAACTTTAATTAGAGGAATGTTCTAGTTGAGCGAAGCAGAATTTGGTTTGAGAGTTACAGGAAATTAAATTGCGGAAAAGTAAATAGTAGAAAATGTAAATGCTGGAAGTAAAGAGATGAAAGTAAATGACGGAAAGTAAATTGCAGAATTGTAAATAGGAATGGGGAAGATGCTCATAAAAGTAAATTGCAGAAATTAAAGAGAATGGGTAAGATCAGAAATGGGGATTCATTGGGCTTAGGAGATGTTGCATTCTCCGGATCAAGTTCATTTTCATCTCTTCCTCAATCAAAGCATTCATTGATCTCCTTGGCAATCTTAAGTGATCAAATTCCAATTCCTTGGCAATTCAATCTCTCAAATCTTGATCAATAGCCAATTCCATGGTCAATTGCTCATGAGAAGAGATGAAGTATGGTCACTGATTATACCACAAGCATTCCCAAATCAAATGTTGGTAGGATTATAGTCACCATACCCAACCAAACCCAATTTGGTCCAACATGAGAAAGTATTTCTAGCATGATCTCTTCATTCCTCTTCCAAGGTTCAGAAGAGATCCAAGTATGAATAGCTTCTTTTCCAAGATAACTACCCAATTGGATGAAGATTGAAAGCTTTCTAGTAAAATCAAGAGAAAAGATAGAAGAAGAGTAATAAAAATTAGTATTGATCCATCAAATTACAACAGAGCTCCCTAACCCAATGAAAGGGGTTTAGTTGTTCATAGCTCTGGAAATGGAAAACGAAGATGGAGAATACATCATGAAAAATAAAACTAGAAGTGCAGAGAAAGTAAATTATACAAAGAGTAGTTCTCAATTTCCCATCCCCCAAAAGCTACTTTCTAATTCAAAACTCCCCTATATATACTACTCTTCTGATCTTCTAGTTGATTCTTCAAGTCTTGGATATGGGCCTTTGGATCTTGAGTTTAAAGCAGTTATCTTCCGCAGTGGGCTTAGCTTTACTTCCAAAGAAAAAGTGTGAAGTAGGCAGGGTCTTTAGCTCAGGACGTTAGTGGCGTTAACGTTAAGTGAGAGTGTGGGTTCGAGAACGTTAGTAACAATCACCTTTTTCACTAACGTTCCTCACCCAGGGATGATCCACGTTAACTTCAACATTAGTGGCATCAACGTGACCACTAACGTTGCCTCTTGATCCTTCGCACACGTTATTGAGGCTCACCTTTTCCAATAACGTTGAGAGTCCTCCATCCCCCTATGTTAGAGTTCACGTTAACTTAGTTAACGTGGCTCTTAACTTAGGCTTGCCAATTCTTCAAGAACGTTAGTGACACTTACCTTTGTCACTAACGTTCCAAGGTGCCCCTACTTCCCACGTTAGAGTCCACGTTAACTAAGTTAACGTGGCTTCTAACGTGGTAATGATAGCCATCTCCAACGTTAGTGACAAAAGTGAGTGTCACTAACGTTGGCTCATCATCCTATCCTCAACGTTAGCTTCCACATTAACTAAGTTAACGTGGGAGTTAACGTGGCTCATAGTGGCTCATTGTGGCTCATTCCAACGTTAGTGACAAAGGTAAGTGTCACTAACGTTGGCGATCACTTGCTTTCTCCACGTTAGCTTCCATGTTAACTAAGTTAACGTGGCAACTAACGTGGCTTATTGTAGCTTGGCCAACGTTAGTGACAAAGGTGAGTGTCACTAACGTTGGCTTCTCTTTTGCTTCCCAACATTAGAGTCCACGTTAACTGAGTTAACGTGGCTCTTAACGTGGCCACTTATGAGCTTGGTCCAACGTTAGTGACAAAGGTGAGTGTCACTAACGTTGGCTCCACTTTCTTTCTTCCACGTTAGAGTTCACATTAACTTAGTTAACGTGACTCTTAACGTGGGCTATGATGGCTTCGAGGACGTTATTGGCGATTACTTTTCTCATTAACGTTGCAAGCTAGCTCCCATTCCACTTTTCTGGTCACGTTAGGTAGACTAACGTGGCTGGTAACGTGGTTCTTTCTTGCTTCCTTTGTCCTGAAATCAAGCAATAAAGTGCATCAAAGTTCTAATCCACATCATGAGACATGCATCATTCAATTTGTCATCTAATTCATGCAAAAATTCTCATGAAATCATGTAAAGTGCACAATGTATGCTTAAATCAAGATGTAAGTAAAATTCTACCCAAAACATGCTTATTTCCTAAGAAAATGCATGAAACTACCCTAAAACAGTAAAGAAAAGGTCAGTGAAACTAGCCAAAATGCCCTAGCATCAGCTTCTTCTCTAGGAACACACCTACGGATTATTCCGTCTGCACATCTCTTAAAGAGATATGGTTCATCCCACAAGTAGTGCTTTGCATCAGTAATTAATTTTTTTGTTTGTTGCCTGCTATACTCCTTGGGTATGAATCTTGCAGCTTTATAGTTTGCAATGTCTGCAAACCATGGTGTTTCCTGAATGGCAAATAATTGCTCATCCGGAAAGGTTTCAGAGATCTCAATAGAGGGGGAGGACACCCCTTCTACTGGTTCTATCCGGGACAGATGATCAGCCACTTGGTTCTCTGTCCCTTTTCTGTCTCTTATTTCTATATCAAACTCTTGCAGAAGCAACACCCATCTTATGAGCCTGGGTTTTGAATCCTGCTTTGTGAGCAGATATTTAAGAGCAGCGTGGTCAGTGTACACAATCACTTTTGATCCTACTAAGTATGATCTAAACTTGTCAATGGCATAGACCACTGCAAGCAACTCCTTTTCTGTGGTTGTGTAATTTTTCTGTGCATCATTTAAAACATGGCTAGCGTAATAAATGACATGCAGAAGCTTGTTATGCCTCTGTCCCAGTACTGCACCAATGGCATGGTCACTGGCATCACACATTAGTTCGAATGGTAATGTCCAGTCTGGTGTAGAAATAACTGATGCTGTGACCAGCTTAGCTTTCAGAGTTTCAAACGCTTGCAGACACTCTATGTCAAACACAAATGGCATGTCAGCAGCTAGCAGATTGCTCAGAGGATTTGTAATTTTTAAAAAATCCTTTATAAACCTCCAATAGAATCCTGCATACCCCAGAAAGCTTCTGATTGCCTTAACATTGGCAAGTGGTGGTAATTTTTTAATTACTTCCACTTTAGCTTGATCCACCTCTATTCCCTTGTTTGAAATTTTATGCCCAAGGACAATTCCTTCAGTCAGCATAAAGTGACATTTGTCCCTATTTAAAACTAGGTTGGTCTCTTGGCATCTTTTAAGAACAAGTGCTAAATGGTCAAGGCATGAGCTGAATGAGTCTCCAAATATTGAAAAGTCATCCATGAAGACTTCCAGAAATTTCTCTACCATATCAGAAAAGATAGAGAGCATGCACCTCTGAAAGGTTGCAGGTGCATTGCATAGACCAAAAGGCATCCTTCTGTAGGCGAACACTGACACAAAACTTGTTGTGGGTAAGGAATTTCACAAGATAATTATGTTGCAAGTATAGCCCAAACCAACAAATAACTCTCGCATCAAATTAAATTTTTAGGTTGTCACAATTAACAATCCCCAATAAGAATTAACCAAAGTATTAAGACTCCGGGTCGTCTCACAAGGAATTGCAATGAAGTGTATGATTATTGGCTATGGGGATCAAGGGGGTTTTTGGGATAAGAGACATGGAATGTAAATAGCAATGAAAATAATCTAACAACTAAAAAGTCTGGGCAAGGTTAGGTGGTCAAGGATCTCTATCCTTATCACTAACCACAACATGAGAATTGGTAAGGACCAACCCCACTAAGTTAACCCCTAACTAATAGTAGAGGAAAGTCAAGTGAGCTATGTCAATCCAAGTCCATAAGTCCTAGTTCTACACCTAATCAATTGGTGAGATCTAGCGTTAATGGCTCCCAATCATCAATCACTTGGACATTAGTAACTCAAGAGTTCCTAAGTTACCTTCCCAAGCCAAGAGCACAAAAATCTACACTAGAATCCAACCAAGCATTTCATCAAACACTTGAAAGGCATAAAAAGAAAGCATGGTAAATATGCAAGAATGATAAAAGCTAACAACTGGCAATTGCAAGAAAAGTAAATTCACAACTCAAATCAACAATTAAAAGAACATCAAATATTAAATTACATTAAAAGGAGATCCAAATCCAACAAGTATTCATCAACATAAAAGAGAGTAAAAAGGGAAATTAACAAGAGAGAGCAAGAGAGTTACACTACTAGAGCATGAAAATGTAGAAGAAACAAGATGAAAACAAGGAATTAAACATGGATCTATGAGAGATTAACCTAAACCTAACCTAATTCTAGAGAGAAGAGGGAGCTTCTCTCTCTAGAAACTAACCTACATGATGCTAATGCTACAAAACAATTGCTCCCCCTTTGCTTGGACTTCAATTCTGCATGAAATACACTCAGAAACAAGTTGGATTTGGGCTTGGGCAGCTCAGAAATCGCCCCCAACGTTTTGCCATTAAGTGGGCCAAGTAAGAATATCGGCGCGTGCGCGCCACGTGCGCGTGCGCGTCGAATGGCAAATCCTCAACCGCGCGGAAGCGGCATGTACGCGTGCGCGTCCTTGTGAGAGACCACTTTTGCGCGTGCGCGCCTTGTACGCGTGCGCGTCCATTGGTTCCTTCCAAATCTTTGTTTCTTCATGCATTCTCCTCCTTGCATGATTTTCTCCTCATTTCTTCCATCCAATAATTGCCTAATGAACCTGAAATTACTTAACAAACACATCAAGGCATCGAATGGAATTAAGGTGGATTAAAATCACCAATTTAAGGCCTAAAAAGCATGTTTTTACATTTAAGCACAATTTAAGGGAGAATTACAAAACATGCTAATTCATTGAATAAATGTGGGAAAAGGTGGATAAATCCCCCAAAATAAGCACAAGATAAACCACGAAAACGGGGTTTATCAAACACTCCAGAAGGACATGTGAATGTTGTTTTTTCTTGGTCCTGAGGATCTACTGTAATTTGGTTGTAACCTGAATATCCATCCAAAAAGCAGTAATATTCATGACCTGCTAGTCTTTCTAGCATCTGGTCTATGAATGGTAAAGGAAAGTAATCCTTCCCGGTTCCTGTATTGAGCCTTCTGTAATCAAGATACATACGCCACCCTGTAACTGTTCTTGTAGGAACCAGTTCATTCTTTTCATTATGAACCACTATCATGCCTCCCTTCTTGGGGACAACTTGGACAGGGCTCACCCAGGGGCTATCAGAAATAGGATAAATAATCCCAGCCTCCGGTAACTTGGTGACCTCTTTCTGCACCACCTCCTTCATGACTGGATTTAGCCGCTTTTGTGGTTGAACCACTGGCTTAGCATCGTCCTCCAATAGGATCTTGTGCATGCATCTTTCTGGGCTGATGCTCTTAAGATCATTTATGGACCACCCAAGAGCTGTCTTGTGTGTCCTTAGCACTTGAAGTAGTGCTTTCTCTTCCTGTGGATTTAAAGTAGAGCTTATGATCACTAAAAAAGTATCACCTTCTCCCAGAAATGCATATTTCAGGGATGGTGGTAGTGGTTTGAGCTCGGGTTTAGGAGGTTTCTCCTCTTCCTGAGGAATTTTCAGAGGCTCTTTTATTTCCTCTGATTCCACCAAATCAGGCTGAACATCCTTAAAGATGTCTTCTAGCTCTGATTCGAGACTCTCAGCCATGTTGATCTCCTCTACTAGGGAGTCAATAATATCAATACTCATGCAGTCTTTTGATGTGTCTGGATGCTTCATTGCCTCAACAGCATTGACTCTTAAGGTCACTTCCCCTTTTTGGACATCAATGAGGGTTCGTCCAGTTGATAGGAAAGGTCTTCCAAGAATGAGAGTTGCACTTTTGTGCTCCTCCATTTCCAGCAGTACAAAGTCAGTGGGAAAGGCAAATGGCCCAACCTTAACAATCATGTCCTCAATATGCCTGATGGATATTTAATGGAGCCATCAGCAAGTTGAAGACATATCCGGGTTAGTTTGACCTCTTCAGTCAAGCCAAGCTTTCTGATAGTGGATGCATGGATCAGATTGATACTTGCCCCAAGGTCACATAGAGCTGTCTTGGTACAAGTACCCTCTAATGTGCATGGTATCATAAAGCTTCCGAGATCCTTAAGCTTTTTTGGTAAGCTTGTTAGAATGACTGCACTGCATTCTTCAGTGAGAAAAACTTTTTCTGTTTCTCTCCAATCTTTCTTATGACTTAAGATCTCTTTCATGAACTTAGCATAAGAGGGTATTTGCTCAAGTGCCTCTGCAAATGGAATCTTTATTTCAAGAGTCCTGAGATAGTCTACAAAGCGGGCAAATTGTTTATCTTGTTCTGCTTGGCGGAGTTTCTGAGGATAAGGCATTTTGGCTTTATATTCTTCAACCTTAGTTGCTGCAGGTTTATTTCCTACAGAGGCAGGTTGAGAAGCCTTCTTGAGGGAGTTATTATCAGCACTTGCAGGTGTCTGATCCCTCACTGGCGTTTGAACGCCAGAACTGGACATGGATTGGGCGTTTAACGCCAGATTCCTACCCTTTTCTGGCGTTTGAACGCCAAAACTGGACATGGATTAGGTGTTTAACGCCAGATTTTCACCCTTTTCTAGCGTTTGAACGGCAGACTTGTTCCTCTCTGGGCTCTTACTATCCTCAAAGGGATTTTGGGTAGCAGATTGCTCATCCTCTGTCTGCTGTTCTTTCCTTGGCTTTCTGCTGCTTTGAGTTGAGGTATTTAACATTTTTCCACTTTTTAATTGAACTGTTTGGCACTCTTCTGTTATCTGTTTTGATACCTACTATTTTGTCTGATTCAATTGGGATTCCATATCCTTGTTAGCATTTTTGGTTTCTTGTAGCATCTCCTTAAATTCTGCTAACTGCCTTGTTATAGAAGATGGTTGCTGATTGAGTTCAGCAACTTGCTCCTGAGGACTAAAGTCAGTTGATACTGCCTTAGTTTCTTCATTTATGGAGGACTCATTAATTATGTATAGATGCTGATTTCTAGCAACTATGTCGATAAGCTCTTGAGCTTCTTCAATAGTCTTTCTCATGTGTATAGATCCACCAGTTGAGTGGTGATGAGTCCAATTCACTCCCCATTCAAAAATTGGTAAATTAGTTCCTTTGGCAAGCGCACCAAAATTATCGTCAAGTAATAACCCACAGTGGAGTGGGATCGTATCCACATAGATTGGCAAATTCGAGCAGTTTTAATTAATTGATGAATTAGTCAAGCGGATCAATAAGTTTGTGAAGTGCAGAATTGTAAATGATATAAATGTAAATGACTAGAATATAAAGAAAAGTAATAAAGTGCAGAAATAGAAATGGCAGAATGTAAAGTGCAGAATCATAAATGACTTGAATGTAAATGGGAATGGGGAATTGCTGAATGTAAAATTAAGCTATAAAGAAATGGATAGATAAGAATGGGGGAATTCATTGAGATTGGGAGTTGTTGTCTCTTTAGATCAAATCTAGCTTATATCCTCTTCAATCATGTAACTCATTGACCTCTTGGTAATCATGATTGATTGAGCCCCAATCCCTTGCTGACTCAATCTCTCAGATCTTTATCAATATCCAATTCCTTGGTCTAATTGCTCATGAAGAGAGATATGCTTGGTCCCTGATTATACCACATACCATTATAGGTCCAAGTAGAGGGAGGATTATATGTCACATATCCAAACACCAAAACCCAGATTCTACTCAAGTGTGATAAGGGATTTCAAGCATGGTTTCATGTTTTCTTTCCCAAGGTTCCCATGAAACCCAATTGCATTCAATCTCTTTTCCAAGATAATTGAACACTAAGAATTAAGAACGAAATTCCTTCTAGCAAATCAAAGAGAAGATGAAGAGAAGAAGAATTTCACTATTATCAATCCATCAAGTACAACAGAGCTCCCTCTCTCAATGAGAGGGAGGTTAGCTACTCATAGCTCAAAAGTACTCAAAAGAGAAGTGTAAAAGTGGATCTAAAACTAACTGCTTAACCCCATTTCAGTACTCCTTGGGGGGTATTTATACTACTCCTAGTAAAATAAAATATTTACAAAAGTGAAAAAGGAAAATTACATTTTGGAGGGAAAATAAGCTAAATAAGTGTGACATCCCCAGCTGGCGTGTGATTAGCGCTCTAGTGGCGTGTCACGTGCTCTTCAATTTTAGCATGGCGTGCCACGCCCAGCCCTTCAAGTGGCACACTCGTCTCTCTAACAACCTTTCTCTCTTCCTCTGGAAATTTGAACTAGCGTGGCACGCCCAGGGTCTGGCGTGCCACGCCCTTGCTCTATGCTTGGCTAAGCTTCTCTGGAAAGTTGCACTAGCGTGGCACGCCCAGGGTCTGGCGTGCCACGCCCCTTTGTGAGTGAGTGGTTCCTCTGTTTGGCGTGCCACGCCACGAACTCAAGTGGCACGCCCCAATGCTTCTCTGCTCTCTGAATGGCACTGGCGTGCCCCGCCTGGGTTTCAAGTGGCATGCCTAAGTGAAGAACAGTGATTGGCGTGCCACACCTTCGACACCAAGTGGCACGCCCGAGGTAATTGCCCTCCTTCATCCTCTCTGGAAACTTATACCAGCGTGCCACGCTTAAAGGCTGGCGTGCCGCACCCATGATCTTGCCTTGATTCTAGTAGTTGGCGTGCCACGCCTCAGCCTTCAAGTGGCATGCCATATTGACATGCTTGGGTTAGCGTGCCACGCCTTCGATACCAAGTGGCATGCCTAAGTGAGGTTGAGAGGTTGGAGTGCCACGCCTTTGACTTCAAGTGGCACGCCCAGTCTTCAATTGCCTTCAGTCCCTTCTCTGGATTATTATACCAGCGTGCCACGCCATGCTGTTCAAGTGGCACGCCCATGGATTTGTGAACTCTTCAAGCTTGGCGTGCCACGCTTGGGTTCTTAAGTGGCATGCCCAAGTGACTTCTTGGAGCTGGCGTGCCACGCCTTCGATACCAACTGGCATGCCATAGTGGAGGTTCTTCTTGGAATGGTGAGTTGGCGTGCCACGCCCCTTTGCTCAAGTGGCACGCCCATAGTAGTTGCTGGATTAGGCGTGCCACGCCCCTTTTGTGTCCTCCATTATTGCTCTCTGGAACTTTGTACTAGCATGCCACGCCTAGTCGCTGGCGTGCCACTCCCACATGCATGCTTGGATTTTCCCTCTGGAATTTAGTACTGGCATGCCACGCCAGTACATTTTTGTGGTGTTTGCTCCAAGTGGCATGCCAGTTTTACACGCCCAGCTTCTTGTTTGTCTTCTACCCATTTTTTGATGCCTTTTTCACCTGAAATTCAGCACAACTCATCTCAAAGTAGTGTACCATAATATTCATCAAATAATGCATGAATTGTACTGATCAAATGAGATTTATGCTCTTTTAAGGTCTTCTTTACGCAAGAAAGAAGGGTAGATGATGCAAGTCATCACAACACCAAACTTAAGCTTTGCTTGTCCCAAGCAAATCAATGTGAGTAAGCCTTTATAACTTGAGGCCTTGGCTTTGAATGATTGCAATACAACTAAGAGTAAAACTAAGTATTCAACACATGTATGAATTTTCTAATGTCATGAAAAGCTCTTGGTTCCTTGAGGGTTCTTTCAGGTATAGGCTTTAGGAATCCTTTCTATTGATTGTCACCCTGAAGTAGTAAGGGTTATTTTGCTTTCTTGACCACGACTCTAAGTGTTTTGTCTCAAGACAACCCTTTAATTAGGCTTTCAATTAGCACTCCCAAACCAGTTGGTTTTAGGGTACTAGGTGTTGAGACACTCCTAAGAATTTACTTGCCCATGTCTCTTCTTGACACATCTTCACCACAACCATCTAATAAGATCTTTAATTCTTTTTTTTTTGTTTCTTTTTCCATCCCAGTAGTTGATGCTCAGAGCCTTGGGCCTTTATTGCTTACTACCTCTTGGTTCTATGGATATTCAAGGAACACCCCTTAACCTTCCCTTGTTATACTTTCTAGGACTAGTTGCTCTCCATGACTCATTTTCTGTTTAGTTCATCTAAGGTTCTACACTTAGTTTCTTATTTCTTAGTTTGTTTGATGATCTCTCTTGGCCTTGGTCTCTCTTATTATTTTTGCACAACTCACAGTAACTCTTATGGAGACAAGCTCTACTTTTATTTATGTTGAAATGAAGACTTGAAATACATGGCATTTTCTTTCTTGTAAAAAAACTCATAAAGACTTCAATCAGGAATTAAAACTAAGCATAAAACATAAACTATCCTAGCATGATTATTTATTCAAAGAGTAAATAAGGCAAAAGATTAAACAAGATTTCAGAAATTAGAAAGTGTCAACCATGGGACTCAACAACCTTGAGCAGCTTCATCTTCAGTTCATTGGCCCCTTCCCTTTGTCCTTCTTCTTGGAAGGGGAGGAGCCACCCTCATCTTGCTTGGAGGAACCTTCTTGTGCTTTGGAATCCTTGGGCTTCCAAAATTCTAGCCTCCTCATATAGGATTTCACATTCTCCTTGTGTTGGTATGCTATTTCTTCTTGCCTTGAGCTGAGTTCCTCCAATTTCTGCATATAGGTGGGATAATTGGGGTTCATGTTAGCTACTGCATTGTATAGGTAGCTCAACTTTGTTTGTGCATAGCAATCATATTTCCCTCTGGCTACAATTCTTGTTGCTCCTACCTCATATGCTCCCAATTCCCCTGGAGTTGTTGAATATTTTGGTTGACTTGGCTCCATTATTGTTGTTGAGTTTCTTTGAGTTGATTGACATTTTCCCTCAAGTGGTGTAGGTCTCCCTTCATTTAGTGTACATCTCCTTGTAATTGTTTCCAGTTGAATCCCTCTGGAAATTGTTGATATTGGTAGTGTGGTGGTGGTGGTTGAAGTGCCAGGAAGTGAGGTTGCTCATCTGCCTCTTCCTCTTCTTGTTGTTGTGGTCCATGAGCATGAGCTCTTTGTTCTCTAGCCCTTTGAAGTGGGTTAACAGCTACCACTTTGGCCATCTTCTTGGCAGTTATAAATTTGTCTTGCTTCACAAGCACCTCATCAATGATCTTTTCAACTCCAGCCTCATCACATAGCCTATGTATAATGCAGGGGAATGGCAACCTTGTGTTGTCACTGGTGCTTTTCAACACTTTGTTGATGTTGTTGGCAATCATTTCCTCCACGTTGATATTTTCTCCTTTTATAATACTGTAGATGAGCACAGCTCTCTCCTTGGTCACCTCTGAAGTGTTGGATGTGGGGATCAGGGACCTCCCCACAAATTCTAGCCACCCTCTAGCTTGGTGGCTCAAATCTCTTCTTCTCAATTGGTTGGGTATCCCATCCTTATCATTTATCCAACGCACATTCAGCACACAAATTTTATTCAGGATCTCATCAAACCCAGGGTCTTGCTGCTTCATTCTTTCTTCATTGCTCCGGGTGGAGCTTGTCCTCTTTACCATTAGCATCCTTTCTATGCTAGAGGGGCTATAGTCAATGGACTTCCCCCTTACATAGCTGATGTAACCATAGTGTTGTCCTGGTTGAGGTACTGCGTTACCATAGAATTCCCTCACCAAGCTCTCTACCACCTTCCTTGGTGGGTTGCATAGGAGTGACAACCCCTATTGTTGATTTCAATGTTGATCTCAAGATGCTCATTCCTCCCTAGTTGAAACTTAACTTCTGGAATGATCTCCCTCTCACTCACCCAACCATAGAATTGATTTTGGTTGAAGGCGGAGAGGAACTTGTAGTCATTGAAAGAGCTTGAGAATCTAGAGGTTGGTTCCTTGTTTTTTCTTTTCTTTGAGGCTGAGCTTTTTGGTGGTGCAATTAGATTGAGAGAGTGTGTTTGAGGTTGAAAAATGTGGGTTGTAAGAAAGAGCAAGAAAAACAAGGTTTTGCTCCAACACCAAACTTAGAACTTGATTGTCCCAATCAAGAAAAAAAAAGAAAGTAGGGAAAGAGATAGTAAAAGATGAAAAGAGAAAGGAAGATGAGGGGTGTATGCTTTTCGTGTGTGATTGGGGATTGTTGAAGTGGGAGAGGAGTTGGGGAGGTGAGGCTTTTATAAGGGTTGAACGGTGTGGTCGAAAGGTGGGAAATAAAAAGGGTTAAAAATTTTCCCACTTGGGGAGTGGCACCTAGCGTGGGAAGAGGCGCCAACTCTTTTCTCACAGTGTCTTCTGTATGTGTTGAGTTCCAAAGTGCAAGTACACTTTGACTTCCTTGCTTTGTGAGTTGTTTACCATGTGGGCCCCATCTTCTCTCCTGAAATAAAACTGAACCCATTAGTAATGACAAAAAGAACCCCTTCACATTCCTTCCCATCAAGAGTGATTTGGATTGCAACTGATGGGTGTCCCTTGGGACACCAAACTTAATCCTTTGGCATCTTAATAAATTGGTTCCATCATTGTGTATTTAATGTGTTCATATGAATGGAGTAACACCAATCTTTTCATTTTCTTTTGATTCCAAATCCTCTGAACTCATTAAACCACGTTCATGTTCTTACCCAAAACATTAAGTGCTTTCAAATTGGGTGACATGGGCTTGCTAGGTGATCATCGGTGGTGGCCACACCAAACTTAATCTCTGGGCTTACTCTTCAAAATCAAGTTACTAATTGTTTGTAAGCCTAGATTAAGTGAGTGACAGGCCACACCAAACTTAGCAATTTAGCTAGTTCTCAGCCCATTCATCTATCATTAGTTATGCCTTCATCAAGTTGCAATTCCAGAATAGAAAGAAATACAAGAGTGTAAAGAAAATCTAGCTACCAAAGCTAATATCAAACTTTCTAATCTACAATTGTAAACTAATCCTAATTTGATAATGTAACATTAATTTGAGACTGAAAATTAAACTATCTAAAGAAATATATTTTAAACTATTTCTAAGAAAAGCAATAAATAAAAAAGGATAAAGTGTTGGGGTGCCTCCCAACTAGCGCTTCTTTATTGTCATTAGCTTGACATTCCTTCATCTTTAGCTGAGTTTGTAGCTCACTCTCTGCTCCTCTAAAGAGCATCCCAAGTAGTGTTTGAGTCTATGGCCATTGACAGTAAAGGTTCCTTGAGTCTTGTCTTCCATGAGTTCCACATGACCATAGGAAAACACCTTGAGTATGGTGAAAGGTCCTGACCATCGAGACTTTAGTTTCCCAGGAAAGAACTTGAGTCTTAAGTTGAAGAGTAACACCTTCTGTCCTTCAGTAAACTCCCTTCTTGCTATCTTTTGGTCATGCCACCTTTTTGTGTTCTCTTTGTAGATTTTTGCATTCTCATATGCTTGATTTCTAAACTTCTCCAACTCATTGAGTTGCATTAATCTCTTTTCTCCAGTAGCTTGCTCATCATAGTTTAACATTTTTAGAGCCCAAAATGCTCTATGCTCAAGTTCAACTGGTAAGTGACAAGCCTTGCCATATACCAGTTGGTATGGAGACATCCCAATGGGAGTCTTATAGGCTGTTCTGTAGGCCCATAGTGCATCATCCAGCTTCTTAGACCAATCCTTTCTTGAGCTTCTAACAGTTTTTTCAAGGATTCGTTTTAGCTCTCTGTTGGAAATTTCAGCTTGCTTGTTGGTCTGTGGGTGGTATGGAGTTGCCACTTTGTGCTTGACTCCATATCTGAGAAGGAGTGTCTCAAGTTGTTTGTTGCAGAAGTGTATCCCTCCATCGCTAATGAGAGCTCTGGGAACTCCAAATCTGCTGAAGATATTCCTTCTTAACAAGCTTATCACAACTTTGTTGTCATTTATTGCAGTGGCTATGGCTTCTACCCACCTTAAAACATAATCAACAGCCACCAATATGTAGCTATTTGAGTAGGAGGTTGAGAAGGGTCCCATGAAGTCAATCCCCCATACATCAAATAGCTCCAGCTCTAGTATGAATTCCTGTGGCATCTCATTTTTCTTGGTTAGTTTACCAGCTCTTTGGCATTCATCACACCTTGACACCATTTCTTTGGCATCCTTAAACATTGTTGGCCAGTAAAATCTGGATTGAAGCACTTTTGCTGCTATTCTTTCTCCTCTGAAGTGACCTCCATATGCGGATCCATGGCACTGCCATAACACTTCCTCCCCTTCTTCATGGGATATACACTTTCTTAGGATTCCATCAGCACACTTTTTGAACAAATAGGGGTCATCTCAAATGTAGTGCTTGGCATCCTTAATTAGCTTCCTTCTCATGTGCTTATTGATGTTAGTGGGTATTTCCCCAATAGCCTTAAAGTTAGCTTTGTCTGCAAACCAAGGGGCTACTCGAATCATCATCAACTGTTCGTCAGGAAAGCTTTCATTTACTGCTACTTGCTGCATTTTTTCTTCTTGTGGGATCCTTGAGAGGTGGTCAGCTACCTTGTTCTCTGCTCCGCTCCTATCTTTAATCTCAATATCAAATTCTTGGAGCAGCAGAATCCACCTTATTAGTCTGGGCTTAGATTCTTGTCTGGTAAGAAAGTATTTGAGTGCTGCATGATCAGTGAACACAATTATTTTTGAGCCAATAAGATATGATCTAAACTTATGATGCCAGGGCATTTTGGCCAATTTCACTGACCTTTTCTTTGCTGTTTTTAAGGTAGTTTCATGCATTTTCTTAGGAAATAAGTGATGAGCGGATAATTTATACGCTTTTTGGCATTGTTTTTAGTATGTTTTTAGAAAGATCTAGTTACTTTTAGGGATGTTTTCATTAGTTTTTATGTTAAATTCACATTTCTGGACTTTACTATGAGTTTGTGTGTTTTTCTGTGATTTCAGGTATTTTCTGACTGAAATTGAGGGACTTGAGCAGAAATCAGATTCAGAGGTTGAAAAAGGACTACTGATGCTGTTGGATTCTGACCTCCCTGCACTCAAAGTGGATTTTCTGGAGCTACAGAACTTGAAATGGCGTGCTTCTAATTGCGTTGGAAAGTAGACATCTAGGGATTTCCAGAAATATATAATAGTCCATACTTTGGCCAAGAATTGATGACGTAAACTGGCGTTCAACGCCAGCCTTCTGCCCAAATCTGGCGTCCAGCGCCAGAAAAGGATCCAAAACCAGAGTTGAACGCCCAAACTGGCACAGAAACTGGCGTTCAACTCCACAAATGGCCTCTGCACGTGCTACACTTAAGCTCAGCCCAAACACACACCAAGTGGGCCCAGGAAGTGGATTTATGCATCAATTACTTACTCATGTAAACCCTAGTAGCTAGTTTATTATAAATAGGACCTTTTACTATTGTATTAGGCGTCTTTTTGACCATCTTTGGTCTCAGTTTTAATCTATTGTTCATCTTAGGAGACTATTGATCTCGTTTAGGGGGCTGGCCATCTCGGCCATGCCTGGACCTTCACTTATGTATTTTCATACGGTAGAGTTTCTACACTCCATAGATTAAGGTGTGGAGCTCTGCTGTTCCTCAAAGATTAATGCAAAGTACTACTGTTTTCTATTCAATTCTTCTTATTTCGCTTCTAAGATATCCATTCACACCCAAGAACGTGATGAAGGTGATGATTATGTGTGACGCTCATCATCCTTCCCCCTTATGAACGCGTGCCTGACAAACACTTCTGTTCTACATGAATTAAGCTAGAATGAGTATCTCTTAGATCTCCTAACAGGAATCTTCGTGGCGTAAGCTAGAATGATGGCGGCATTCAAGAGAATCCGGAAGGTCTAAACCTTGTCTGTGGTATTCTGAGTAGGATTCAATGATTGAATGACTGTGACGAGCTTCAAACTCGCGATTGTTGGGCGTTAGTGACAGACGCAAAAGGAGGGTGAATCCTATTCCAGCATGATCGAGAACCGACAGATGAATAGCCGCGCCGTGACAGGGTGCGTGAGCATATTATTCACTGAGAGGAGGGGATGTAGCCACTGACAACGGTGATGCCCTTGCATAAAGCCAGCCATGGAAAGGAGTAAGACTGATTGGATGAAGATAGCAGGAAAGCAGAGGTTCAGAGGAACGAAAAGCATCTCCATTCGCTTATCTGAAATTCCTACCAATGATTTACATAAGTATCTCTATCCCTATTTTATTATATAATATTCGAAAACACCATTATCACTTTATATCTGCCTGACTGAGATTTACAAGGTGACCATAGCTTGCTTCATACCAACAATCTCCGTGGGATTCGACCCTTACTCACGTAAGGTATTACTTGGACGACCCAGTGCACTTGCTGGTTAGTTGTATCGAAGTTGTGACAAATTATGAATGTGTAATCACGATTACGCGTACCAAGTTGCTCACGTTGCCAGGGATTGTTTGAGCCTGGACATCACAATTTCGTGCACCAAGTTTTTGGCGCCGTTGCCGGGGATTGTTCGAGTTTGGACAACTGACGGTTCATCTTATTGCTCAGATTAGGTAACTTTCTTTTTGTTTTCTTTTCAAAAATTTTTCAAAAATCTTTCAAAAATTTTTCCTTTGTTTTCAAAAATAATAAAAATGTTTTCAAAAATTTTATTCAAAATTTTTAAGAATGAATTCTAGTATTTCATGAAGCATGTTGAAGCCTGGCTGGCTGTAAAGCCATGTCTAATTCCTTTGGGAATGAGTATGTCAGGCGTGTCATGTCTGAATTACATGCTGAAGCTTGGCTGGCCATTGGCCATGTCTAGTGTTTTGGACCGGAGCTTTCATTGAAAGCTTGGCTAGCTAGTGAGCCATGTCTAATTCCTGGACTGAAGCTTTAGACTAAGAATGCAAGATTCCAGGAATTCATGTTAAAAATTTTAGAATCCTTATTTTTTCTTTTTCAATTAATTTTTTGAAAAAAAAAATCCAAAAAAAATTAGAAAACCATAAAAATCAAAAATATTTTTCTGTTTCTTGTTTGAGTCTTGAGTCATGTTATAAGTTTGGTGTCAATTGCATGTGCATCTTGCATTTTTTGAAAATCTCATGCATTCATAGTGTTCTTCATGATCTTCAAGTTGTTCTTGGTAAGTCTTCTTGTTTGATCTTGATGATTTTTTGTTTTCTGTCTTTTCATGTTTATCATATGCATTCTTGAATTCTTAGTGTCTAAGCATTAAAGAATTCTAAGTTTGGTGTCTTGCATGTTTTCTTTGCATTAAAAATTTTTCAAAATTGTGTCTATGATGTTCATCTTGACATTCATAGTGTTCTTGGTGTTCATCTTGACATTCATAGCATTCTTGCATGCATCACATGTTTTGATCTAAAAATTTCATGCATTGCATCATTTTAGTGTTTTTCTCTTGCATCATAAAAATTCAAAAATAAAAAAAATATCTTTCCCTTTTTCTCTCATCAAATTCGAAAATTTGGGTTGAATTTTTCAAAAATTTTTAAAAATCAAGTTGTTTCTTATGAGTCAAATCAAATTTTTAATTTGAAAATCTTATCTTTTTCAAAATCTTTTTCAAAAATCAAATCTTTTTCAAAATTCTTAGTTATTTTCGAAAATTCCAAAAATATTTTTCAAAAATCTTTTTCTTATTTTTATACCAAATTTTCGAAAATAACATGATCAATTAATGTTTTGATTCAAAAATTTGAAGTTTGTTACTTGCTTGTTAAGAAAGATTCAAACTTTAAGTTCTAGAATCATATCTTGTGATTTCTTATGAATCAAGTCATTAATTGTGATTTTAAAAATCAAATATTTTTCAAAACTAATTTCTAAAATATCTTCTTATCTTACCTTTTTCAAAAAGTTGGTTTCAAAATATTTTTTTTAACCTCCTAACTTCTTATCTTTTCAAAATTTGTTTCAACTAACTAACTAACTTTTTGTTTGTTTCTTAACTTTTTCAAAACTACCTAACTAACTCTCTCTCTCTAATTTTCGAAAATATCTTCCCTCTTTTTCAAAAATTTCTTTTTAATTAACTAATTATTCTTATTTTTATTTTTGATTTTAAAAATTTTCGAAAAATACTAACTTTTTTCAAAAATCATTTTCGAAAATCACTAACTCTTTTTCAAAAATATTTTTCGAAAATTCTCCCTCTCCCATTTTATTCTATTTATTCATTCATTAACTAACATCTCTTCCTCACATCATCACCAAATTCGAACCCCCTCTTCTATCTGTGTTCGAATTTCTTCTTCTTTTCTTCTACTAACAATAAGGATCCTCTTTACTGTGACATAGAGGATTCCTCTTCTTTTCTTTTTCTCTCCTCTTTCTTATGAGCAGGGACAGAGAAAAAGACATTCTTGTTGAAGCTGATCCAGAACCTGAAAGGACTCTGAAGAGAAAATTAAGAGAAGCTAAATTACAACAATCCAGAGACAACTTGATTGAAAATTTCGAACAAGTAAAGGAGATGGCAGCCGAACCCAACAACAATGCAAGGAGAATGCTTGGGGACTTCACTGCACCTAATTCCAATTTACATGGAAGAAGCATCTCTATTCCTGCCATTGGAGCAAACAACTTTGAGCTGAAACCTCAATTAGTTTCTCTGATGCAGCAGAACTGCAAGTCTCATGGACTTCCATCTGAAGATCCTTTTTAGTTCTTAACTGAATTCTTGCAGATATGTGATACTGTTAAGACTAAAGGAGTAGATCCTGAAGTCTACAGGCTCATGCTTTTCCCTTTTGCTGTAAGAGACAGAGCTAGATTATGGTTGGATTCTCAACCCAAAGACAGCCTGAACTCTTGGGATAAGCTGGTCATGGCTTTCTTAGCCAAGTACTTTCCTCCTCAAAATCTGAGCAAGCTTAGAGCTGATGTTCAAACCTTCGGATAGAAAGAAGGTGAATCCCTCTATGAAGCTTGGGAAAGATACAAACAGTTGACCAAAAAGTGTCCTTCTGACATGCCTTCAGAATGGACCATCCTGGATATATTCTATGATGGTTTATCTAAGCTATCAAAGATGTCACTGGACACTTCTGCAGGTGGATCCATTCACCTAAAGAAAAAGCCTGCAGAAGGTCAAGAACTCATTGACATGGTTGCTAATAACCAGTTCATGTACACTTCTGAAAGGAATCCTGTGAGTAATGGGACGCCTATGAAGAAGGGAGTTCTTGAGGTTGATACTCTGAATGCCATATTGGCTCAGAATAAAATATTGACTCAGCAAGTCAATATGATTTCTCAGAGTCTGCATGGAATGCAAGCTGCATCCAACAGTACTCAAGAGGCATCTTCTGAAGAAGAAGCTTATGATCCTGAGAACCCTGCAATAGCAGAGGTTAATTACTTAGGTGAACCTTATGAAAACACCTATAACTCAACATGGAGAAATCATCCAAATTTCTCATGGAAGGATCAAAAGCCCCAACAAGGCTTTAATAATGGTGGAAGAAACAGGTTTAGCAATAGCAAGCCTTTTCCATCATCAACTCAGCAACAGACAGAGAACTCTGAACAAAATGGTTCTAATTTAGCAAATCTAGTCTCTGATCTATCTAAAGCCACTGTAAGTTTCATGAATGAAACAAGGTCTTCCATTAGAAATCTGGAAGCACAAGTGGGCCAGCTGAGTAAAAGGATCACTGAAATCCCTCCTAGTACTCTCCCAAGCAATATAGAAGAGAACCCAAAAGGAGAGTGCAAGGCCATTGACATAAGCGCCATGGCCGAACCTCTGAGGAGAGGAGAGGACGTGAATCCCAAGGAGGAAGACCTCCTAGGACGTCCAGTGGTCAATAAGGAGCTTCCCTCTGAGGAACCAAAGGAATCTGAGACTCATCTAGAGACCATAGAGATTCCATTGAACCTCCTTATGCCCTTCATGAGCTCTGATGAGTATTCCTCTTTTGAAGAGAATGAGGATGTTACTGAAGAGCAAACTGCCAAGTTTCTTGGTGCAATCATGAAGCTGAATGCCAAATTGTTTGGCATTGATACTTGGGAAGTTGAACCTCCCTTGTTCATCAATAAACTAAGTGATCTGGATCAACTGACATTGCCTCAGAAGAGACAGGATCCTGGAAAGTTCATAATCCCTTGTACCATAGGCACCATGATCTTTAAGGCTCTGTGTGACCTTGGTTCAGGGATAAACCTCATGCCCCTCTCTGTAATAGAGAAACTGGGAATCTATGGGGTGCAAGCTGCTAAAATCTCACTAGAGATGGTAGACAGCTCAAGAAAACAGGTTTATGGACAAGTAGAAGATGTATTAGTAAAGGTTGAGGGCCTTTACATACCTACTGATTTCATAGTCCTGGATACTGGAAAGAAAGAGGATGAATCCATCATCCTAGGAAGACCTTTCCTGGCCACAGCAAGAGCTGTGATTGATGTTGACAGAGGTGAAATATTCCTTCAATGGAATGAGAACTCCCTTGTATTCAAAACTCAAGGATCTCCCTCTGCAACCATGGAGAGGAAGCTTGAAAAGCTTCTCTCAAAGCAGAGTCAACCAGAGCCCCCACAGTCAAACTCTAAGTTTGGTGTTGGGAGGCCACAACCAAACTCTAAGTTTGGTGTTGAACTCCCATATCCAAACTATAAGTTTGGTGTTGGAGAGTCTCAACAAAGCTCTGCACATCTGTGAGGCTCCATGAGAGCCCACTGTCAAGCTATTGACATTAAAGAAGCGCTTGTTGGGAGGCAACCCAATGTTTATCTAATTCTTATTTTTATTGTTTTTCATGTTTTCTTAGGTTCATGATCATGTGGAGTCACAAAATAAATATAAAAATTGAAAACGGAATCAAAAACAGCAGAAGAAAAATCACACCCTGGAGGAGCATCTGTCTGGCGTTCAGCGCCAGAACAGAGCATGGTTCTGGCACTGAACGCCCAAAATGGGCAGCTTCTGGGCGCTGAACGCCAGAACAGGCATGGTTCTGGCGTTCAACGCCAGAAATGGCACACAGATGGGCGTTGAACGCCCAAAATGGCCACCAACCTGGCGCTGAACGCCCAGAGTTGGGTACAAAGGCATTTTTACATGCCTAATGGGTGCAGGGATGTAAATCCTTGAACACCTCAGGATCTGTGGACCCCACAGGATCCACTCAGGATCTGTGGACCCCACAGGACCCACTCAGGATCTGTGGACCCCATAGGATCCCCACCTACCTCCACTCACTTCTTCTCACCACTCTCTTTCACACAACCCCATAAACACTCTTACCCAAAAACCCTTCACCAATCACCTCAAACTCTCTTCCCCATCACCTCTTCACCACTCACATCCACCCACTCTTCCCAATAAACCTACCTCATAAACTCCACCTACCATCAAAATTCAAAACCAATTTCCCACCCAAACCCACCCACTCTTCCCTCTCCCTCTCCATATTTCTTCTTCTTCTTCTTCTATTTCTTTTGTTTATTGCTCGAGGGCGAGCAATATTCTAAGTTTGGTGTGGTAAAAGCATAGCTTTTTTGTTTTTCCATTACCATTGATGGCATCTAAGACCGGAGAATCCTCTAGAAGAGGGAAAGGGAAGACAAAAGCTTCCACATCCGAGTCATAGGAGATGGAAAGGTTCATCTCCAAAGCCCATCAAGACCACTTCTATGATGTTGTGGCCAAGAAAAAGGTGATCCCTGAGGTCCCTTTTAAACTCAAAAGAAATGAGTATCCGGAGATCCGACATGAAATTCAAAGAAGAGGTTGGGAAGTTCTAACAAATCCCATCCAACAAGTCGGCATCCTAATGGTTCAAGAGTTCTATGCCAATGCATGGATCACCAATAACCATGATCAAAGTAAGAACCCGGATCCAAAGAACTATGTTACAATGGTTCGGGGGAAATACTTAGATTTTAGTCCGAAGAATGTGAGGTTGGCGTTCAACTTGCCATACATGGAAGAGAACGCACGCCCCTACACAAGGAGAGTCAACTTTGATCAAAGGTTGGACCAAGTCCTTATGGACATATGTGTAGAAGGAGCTCAATGGAAGATTGACTCCAAAGGCAAGCCAGTTCAACTAAGAAGATTGGACCTCAAGCCTATAGCTAGAGGATGGTTGGAGTTTATTCAATGCTCAATCATTCCCACTAGCAACCGGTCTGAAGTTACTATAGACCGGGCCATCATGATCCATAGCATCATGATTGGAGAAGAGGTGGAAGTTCATGAGATTATACCTCAAGAACTCTACAAGGTGGCTGACAAGTCCTCCACTATGGCAAGGTTAGCCTTTCCTCACCTCATTTGCCACCTATGCAATTCGGCTGGGATTGACATAGAGGGAGATATCCTCATCAAAGAGGACAAGCCCATCACTAAGAAAAAGATGGAGCAAGCAAGAAAGCCCAATCATGGAGCTCAAGAGGCGCAAGAAGCTCATTTCCATGAGATTCCGGAGATGCCTCAACTGCACTTTCCTCCACAAAACTACTGGGAGCAAATCAACACCTCCCTAGGAGAATTGAGTTCCAATATGGGACAACTAAGGGTGGAACATCAAGAGCACTCCATCATGCTCCATGAAATAAGAGAAGATCAAAAAGCAATGAGGGAGGAGCAACAAAGACAAGGAAGAGACATAGAAGAGCTCAAGGACATCATTGGTTCCTCAAGAAGGAAACGCCACCATCACTAAGGTGGATTCATTCCTTGTTCTTCTTTCTTCTGTTTTTCCTTTTCTATATTATGTGCTTATCTATGTTTGTGTCTTCATTACATGATCATTAGTAGTTAGTAACTTTGTCTTAAAGTTATGAATGTCCTATGAATCCATCACCTCTCTTAAATAAAAAAACTGTTTTAATTCAAAAGAACAAGAAGTACATGAGTTTCGAATTTATCCTTGAACTTAACTTAATTATATTGATGTGGTGACAATGCTTCCTATTTTCTGAATGTATGCTTGAACAGTGCATATGTCTTTTGAAGTTGTTGTATAAGAATGTTAAATATGTTGGCTCTTGAAAGAATGATGACTAGGAGACATGTTATTTGATAATCTGAAAAATCATAAAAATGATTCTTGAAGCAAGAAAAAGCAGCAAAGAACAAAGCTTGCAGAAAAAAAAAAAGGGGCGAAAAAAAATAGAAAGAAAAAGAAAAAGCAAGCAGAAAAAGCCAATAACCCTTAAAACCAAAAGGCAAGGGCAAATAAAAAGGATCCCAAGGCTTTGAGCATCAGTGGATAGGAGGGCCTAAAGGAATAAAATCCTGGTCTAAGCGGCTAAACCAAGCTGTCCCTAACCATGTGCTTGTGGCGTGTAGGTGTCAAGTGAAAACTTGAGACTGAGCGGTTAAAGTCAAGGTCCAAAGCAAAAGAAGAGTGTGCTTAAGAACCCTGGACACCTCTAATTGGGGACTTTAGCAATGCTGAGTCACAATCTGAAAAGGTTCACCCAATTTTGTGTCTGTGGCATTTATGTATCCGGTGGTAACATTGGAAAACAAAGTGCTTAGGGCCACGGCCAAAACTCATAAAGAAGCTGTGTTCAAGAATCATCATACTGAACTAGGAGAATCAATAACACTATCTGAACTCTGAGTTCCTATAGATGCCAATCATTCTGAACCTCAATGGATAAAGTGAGATGCCAAAACTATTCAAGAGGCAAAAAGCTATAAGTCCCGCTCATTTGATTGAAGCTATGTTTCATTGATAGTTTGGAATTTATAGTATATTCTCTTCTTTTTATCCTATTTGATTTTCAGTTGCTTGGGGACAAGCAACAATTTAAGTTTGGTGTTGTGATGAGCGGATAATTTATACGCTTTTTGGCATTGTTTTTAGTATGTTTTTAGAAGGATCTAGTTACTTTTAGGGATGTTTTCATTAGTTTTTATGTTAAATTCACATTTCTGGACTTTACTATGAGTTTGTGTGTTTTTCTGTGATTTCAGGTATTTTCTGACTGAAATTGAGGGACTTAAGCAGAAATCAGATTCAGAGGTTGAAAAAGGACTACTGATGCTGTTGGATTCTGACCTCCCTACACTCAAAGTAGATTTTCTGGAGCTACAGAACTCGAAATGGTGTGCTTCCAATTGCGTTGGAAAGTAGACATCCAGGGATTTCCAGCAATATATAATAGTCCATACTTTGGCCAAGAATTGATGACGTAAACTGGCGTTCAACGCCAGCCTTCTGCCCAAATCTGGCGTCCAGCGCCAGAAAAGGATCCAAAACCAGAGTTGAACGCCCAAACTGGCACAGAAACTGGCGTTCAACTCCATAAATGGCCTCTGCACGTGCTACACTTAAGCTCAGCCCAAACACACACCAAGTGGGCCCAGGAAGTGGATTTATGCATCAATTACTTACTCATGTAAACCCTAGTAGCTAGTTTATTATAAATAGGACCTTTTACTATTGTATTAGGCGTCTTTTTGACCATCTTTGGTCTCAGTTTTAATCTATTGTTCATCTTAGGAGACTATTGATCTCGTTTAGGGGGCTGGCCATCTCGGCTATGCCTGGACCTTCACTTATGTATTTTCATACGGTAGAGTTTCTACACTCCATAGATTAAGGTGTGGAGCTCTGCTGTTCCTCAAAGATTAATGCAAAGTACTACTGTTTTCTATTCAATTCTTCTTATTTCGCTTCTAAGATATCCATTCACACCCAAGAACGTGATGAAGGTGATGATTATGTGTGACGCTCATCATCCTTCCCCCTTATGAACGCGTGCCTGACAAACACTTCTGTTCTACATGAATTAAGCTAGAATGAGTATCTCTTAGATCTCCTAACAGGAATCTTCGTGGCGTAAGCTAGAATGATGGCGGCATTCAAGAGAATCCGGAAGGTCTAAACCTTGTCTGTGGTATTCTGAGTAGGATTCAATGATTGAATGACTGTGACGAGCTTCAAACTCGCGATTGTTGGGCGTTAGTGACAGACGCAAAAGGAGGGTGAATCCTATTCCAGCATGATCGAGAACCGACAGATGAATAGCCGTGCCGTGACAGGGTGCGTGAGCATATTATTCACTAAGAGGAGGGGATGTAGCCACTGACAACGGTGATGCCCTTGCATAAAGCCAGCCATGGAAAGGAGTAAGACTGATTGGATGAAGATAGCAGGAAAGCAGAAGTTCAGAGGAACGAAAAGCATCTCCATTCACTTATCTGAAATTCCTACCAATGATTTACATAAGTATCTCTATCCCTATTTTATTATATAATATTCGAAAACACCATTATCACTTTATATCTGCCTGACTGAGATTTACAAGGTGACCATAGCTTGCTTCATACCAACAATCTCCGTGGGATTCGACCCTTACTCACGTAAGGTATTACTTGGACGACCCAGTGCACTTGCTGGTTAGTTGTATCGAAGTTGTGACAAATTATGAATGTGTAATCACGATTACGCGTACTAAGTTGCTCACGTTGTCAGGGATTGTTTGAGCCTGGACATCACAATTTCGTGCACCAATAAGCTAGTTTTGGGTAGATATTCACTTACATCTTGATTCAAGCATACATTGTGCACTTTACATGATTTCATGAGGATTTTTTTCATGAATTATATGATAAATTGAATGATGCATAATCCCATGATTAAGAGCAAGACTTTGATGCACTTTGTTTGATTGATTTCAGGCCAAAAGAAGAAGAAAAGAGCCACGTTAGTGGCTACGTTAGTTACACTAATGTGGGCACTAACGTGGAAGGAAGGAAAGCCACAACGTTAGTGAGAAAAGTTAGTGGCATTAACTTTGAAGAAAGGAAATGGAGCCAACGTTAGTGACACTTAACATTATCACTAACGTTGGACCAACCTCATGAGTGGCCACGTTAGAGTCCATGTTAACCTAGTTAACGTGGCCTCTAACGTTAAGAAGGAAGGGGGCAAGCCAACGTTAGTGACACTCAACATTGTCACTAACGTTGGCCAAAGCACGCACATTAAGCCACGTTAACTCCTACGTTAACCTAGTTAACGTGGAAGCTAACGTGACGGAACAAAGTGGTCGACAACGTTAGTGACACCCAACATTGTCACTAACGTTGGAAGCAACCACACAACCCCCCAAGGAGCCACGTTAACTTCCATGTTAACTTAGTTAATGTGGAGGCTAATGTGTGAAACAAGAAGGTGATCGCCAACGTTAGTGACACCCAACATTGTCACTAACGTTGGAAGGAGCCACACATGCCACCATGAGCCACGTTAACTCCCACGTTAACTTAGTTAACGTGGAAGTTAACGTGGCACCTGGCAGCCTGACCATGCCTTCATCAAACACGCATAACTTGAGCCACAAAGCTCCAAAAAAGGTGATTCCAGTGGCATTGGAAAGTAGGATTCTAGAGATTTCCAAGAATATATGGCACTACATGGTTGACACTAAATTTGAGGGAGAAAACCTACCCCGAAAGTGCAATGATGAACATGGTATCAACCTGTATTAAGGTCAACTGACCTCTTCACCTTCCAAGAAGTATAACTCGAGTTGTAGAGCTCCAAATGATGCGCTTCTAAAGGCATTGGAAAGTAGACATCCAGGGCTTTCCAATAATGTATAATAGTATGGGGTGGACACTAAGTTTGAGCTTCAAAAACTGGCAATAATGAAGCCCTGATCGCTAGCGTTATTGGCAATCAATATTTCCAGTAATGTTGGCATATATGCCAGCAACCATGTCCACTTCAAAGGAGCATAACTTGAGCTACAGAGGTCCAATTGAGGTGATTTCAGTTGCGTTAGAAAGCTGACATTCAGAGCTTTCCAACAATATATAATACTCTATAGTGGGAATGAAATTTGAGCACAAACAAGAGGCATCTTTTAAGCCCCAAAAACACCAACTGGGCAGCAAGTGCAACGTTAGCCACAATAACTTTAGCATTAACGCCACACTTGTAGCGTTAGTGTGGCTAACTTTAGCACTAACTTTAGCACCTGGACCTCAACTTAACTCACTTTTCTCTCAAGTCCACTTCAAAGCTCAAGCAAGCAAGCCCACAATTGTCAACCAAGGCCACAAGAAGCATCTAGAATAGGAATTTTCATTTAAGCGTAATTTGCTTTTAATTTCATTTGGTAATTTAGGAGAGCCTATATAAAGGCCTTAGTTTTTACATTCAATTGGGAAATGAAATTTGAGCACAAACAAGAGGCATCTTTTAAGCCCCAAAAACACCAACTGGACAGCAAGTGCAACGTTAGCCACAATAACTTTAGCATTAACGCCACACTTGTAGCGTTAGTGTGGCTAACTTTAGCACTAACTTTAGCACCTGGACCTCAACTTGACCCACTTCTCTTCTCTCAAGTCCACTTCAAAGCTCAAGAAAGTAAGCCCACAATTGTCAACCAATCAAGACCACAAGAAGCATCTAGAATAGGAATTTTCATTTAATTGTAATTTGTTTTTAATTTCATTTGGTAATTTAGGAGAGCCTATATAAAGGCCTTAGTTTTTACATTCAAGTAATTTGGGAATTCTGGAAATTGAAGGAAGTGGGAGAGAGTGAAGACCAATTCAAACTTCTGTGAATTGGCACACTCCAAGGGGAGTGGGTCTTCGGACCCCTCCCCTCAACCACTCTTCTTCCTTTTCTCTTCTTTTCTTTTCTTAGTAGTAGTTTTTCTTTTAGTTGTAATTTTCATTTATGAATTTTAAAGTTTCAATTTTCAATTTTTATCTTCATCTTTACTTTTCTGCACTTTCTTTCTTTTCTATTTTTGGTAGAGCAATGATCAACTAACTCTTTTCATTGGGTTAGAGAGCTCTATTGTGATTCAATGGATTAAGTGTAGTTTTTATCCTTCTTCTTCTTTCTTTTCTCTTGATTTTACTTGAAAGCTTTCAATCTTCATCCAATTGGGTAGTTATCTTGGAAAAGACACTATTCATACTTGGATCTCTTCTGAACCTTGGAAGAAGAATGAAGAGATCATGCTAGAAATGCTTTCTCATGCTGGACCAAATTGGATGTGGATGGATATGTGACTATAATCCTTCCAACACTTGATTTGGGAAATGCATGTGGTATAATCAGTGACCATACTTCATCTCTTCTCATGAGCAATTGACCAAGGAATTGGCTATTGATCAAGATTTGAGATTGCCAAGGAGATCAATGAGTGCATTGATTGAGGAAGAGATGAGAATGAACTTGATCCGGAGGATTGCAATATCTCTTGATCCCAATGTTCATTTTATTTTTAGTTCTTACATTTACTTTTCTTGCCATTTTACTTTTCTGCACTTTATTGCTTTCTTTACTTTTCTGTCAATTTACATTTTCTTGTTGCTCATCATCCAAATCTAAATCGTCTAACTAGGATAATCAATTAACCATTGATTGCTTAATCCGTTAATCTCTATGGGATTCGACCTCACTCTATTGTGAGTTTTACTTGACGACAATTCGGTACACTTGCCGAATGGGAATTTGTTGAGAGACAGTTTCCACCCGCATCAACTTATCAAAAGCAAAAACTATGGCTAAAAGTTCTTTCTCCGTAGTGGTATAGTTCCTTTGATTCTCATTGAGGACCTTGCTAGCATAGTAAATAACATGTACTAGCTTGTCTTTCCTCTGTCCTAGAATAGCACCAACAGCAAAATCAGATGCATCGCACATTAGTTCAAAGGGAAGATCCCAGCTTGGTGGTGCTATAATAGGTGCAGAGGAGAGTTTCTTCTTAAGTTCATCAAAGGCTACCAAGCACTCTCTATAAAAAACAAAGGGAGTATTTAAGACAAGTAGGTTGCTAAAGGGTTTTGCAATCTTAGAAAAGTCTTTGATAAACCTCCTACAGAACCCAGCGTGTCCCAAAAAACTTCTGATTGCTTTGACATTGCATGGTGGAGGTAATTTTTCAATTACTTCCACTTTTGCCTTGTCCACTTCTATGCCATCTTTTAAAATCTTGTTACCAAGAATCACCCCTTCAGTTTCTATAAAATGGCACTTCTCCCAGTTTAAAACCAGGTTGGTTTCTTGACACCTTTTTAGCACAATAGCAAGATGGTATAGGCAATTAAAATACGAGTTCCCAAACACAGAGAAGTCGTCCATGAATACTTCTATGAACTTCTCAATCATGTCTGAAAAAATGGAGAGCATTGCACAATCCAAAGGGCATTCTCCTATAAGCAAAGACACCATATGGACAAGTAAATAAAGTTTTTTCCTAATCCTTGGGGTCTACAATAATTTGATTGTAGCCCGAATACCCATCCAAGAAGCAATAATACTCATGTCCTGCCAATCTTTCAAGCATCTGGTCCATGAAAGGTAGGGGAAAGTGATCCTTTCAGGTGGCTTCGTTAAGTTTCCGGTAGTCAATGCACATACGCCATCCGGTCACTGTCCTTGTGGGTATCAATTCATTCTTCTCATTTGCCACAACAGTGATCCCTCCCTTCTTAGGGACTACTTGCATCGGGCTTACCCAAGGGCTGTCTAAGATGGGGTAGATCACCCCTGCTTGCCACAATTTCAACACGTCTTTCTGAACCACTTCATTCATAGTTGGGTTCAGCCTCCTTTGTTGTTGCCTTGAAGGTTTGGCATCTTCTTCAAGCAGGATCTTATGCATACACATTGAAGGACTGATCTCTTTTAAATCTGTAAGTGTCCAGCCTATGGCATCCTTGTGTTGTCTCAGCATTTGGATAAGTTCCTCTTCTTGTTCCTTACTCAGACTTGAATTTATGATCATTGGGTGAGTGTTGTTGGCACCCAAATATGCATATTTCAAGCTAGGTGATAAGATTTTCAGCTCTAGTTTTGGTGACTCTATATCTTTGTTGTCTGTAGTGGTTGGCATGATTGAGTTTCTCATGGTTGCTTGTGGTGGTTCTCTATCTGGTGCTTGTTCCAGCTCAATGGTTCCTCCATATTGTTCTTCTTCCAAGACTTCTTGAACTATCTGTTCCATGGTGTCTACCAGCATGCATTCTCCTATGGATTCTTTGGGGTAACTCATTGCTTTAAAAATGTTGAAGACCATTTTCTCTTTATGCAACCTCAACACTAGTTCCACTTTTTGCCCATCAATGATGGCCCCAGTAGTAGCTAGGAATGGTCTTCCTAGGATAATTGACGTGTTGGCCTCTTCTTCCATGTCTAGCACAACGAAATCATCAGGGAAAATGAATTCCCCCACTTGCTAGCAAGTCTTCCACCACACCATGTGGAAACTTAAATGTTCTGTCAGCCAATTGGAGTGCCATTCTTGTTGGCTTGGCTTCCTCAATCTTCATCCTTTTCATCATGGTGAGGGACATGAGATTTATGCTAGCTCCCATGTCACACAAGGCTTTCTCAATAGTGATATCCCCTATGATGCAGGGGATTTGGAAACTCCCTGGGTCTTTCAACTTTTGAGGTAGCTTCTTCTGTATGATGGCGCTGCACTCCTCAGTCAATACTATGGTCTCTTTTGCTTCCCAGTTCCTCTTTTTGGTTATAAGCTCCTTCAAAAATTTGGCATAGAGTGGCATTTGTTCTAATGCCTCTGCAAATAGTATGTTGATTTGGAGCTTCTTGAAGATTTCTAGGAACTTAGAGAATTGGCCATCCTTCCCACCCTTTCCCAGTCTTTGTGGGTATGGTGCTTTTGGCACATAAGGCTTCAAGACTAGTTTTGGTTGGGGGTGGAGCAGGGATCTCTTCTTCATCCTTATTCCCATACTTTTTTACAACTTCTTTATGGTCGTCTTTGCTTGGGGTTCCTTCCTCCACAACCTTCCCACTTCTTAGTGTAATGGCCTTGCATTCCCCTCTTGGGTTAGCCATGGTATCACTGGGAAATGTGTGTGTGGGGAGTAGGATTTTCTTTGATAAAATCCCCACTTGTGCTTCCAACTTTGAGATCGCTGGGCCTTGATTTTTTAGATTTGACCATTATTCCTCTTGATTAGCATCTATCCTTCTTTCAGTTTGCGCTTGTCTGTCCATGAGGGTGGAGACTGCTCCTGTAATCTGTGATGACAGCTGTGCTATTGCAGCCTCCATCCTCTCAAAGTTGCTCTTGATTTCACATGGTTGCATAGTTGAGGATGGTGCATCATGATTGAGGTTGTTGTGTATGGGTTTGTTACTATGGTATGATGTGTTTTGTGAGTTATGGTAGGGTCTATGGTTCCCTGTTTGATGGTTGGGGTTGTGGTTGGAATGCTGATTTGATGAATAAGATTTGTTGTGGTCCTGGTTGTGGTTTTGTTGATTTCCCCACCCAAAATTTGGGTAGTTCTTCCAACCTGGGTTGTATGTCTTAGAGTGTGGGTCATATGTCTGGATGAATTGTTTACATAATTAGCTTGTTCCCAGTCACCTTCAGATCCTGTTGCATTCCCTTCTTGTTGAGGAGTTTGGTCTTGAATGACTGAGGCTTGATTGGCCTCCATCCTCTTGGTTAAGGCTGCTATTTGTGCTGCAATTGCCTTGTTCTGAGCTAACAAAGCATCGACAGAGTTGAGTTCTAACACTCCTTTCTTCTGAGTCCTTTCTGAAGCATAGAAATACTCATTTTCAGCTACAGTCTCAATGACATCTATGGCTTCTTTGATGGTTTTCTTCTTGTTGAGTGAGCCTCCTAAAGAATGATCCACGACCTTCTTTGCTTCATAGGACAGCCCCTCATAAAAGATATGTAGTTGTATCCACTCATTGAACATTTCTGGTGGACATTTTCTTGTCAGATCTTTGAATCTCTCCCATGCCTCATAGAGTGTTTCTCCGTCCTGTTGTCTGAAGGTTTGTACCTCAGCTCTCAGCCTGTTGATTCTTTGTGGAGGGTAAAAGCTTGCAAGGAATCTGTTCACGACCTCCTCCCATGTAGTTAGGCTATCCTTGGGGAATGATTCCAACCACTTTGCTGCCTTATCTCTGAGTGAGAAAGGGAACAAAAGTAGTTTGTAGATGTCAGGGTGTACCCCATTGGACTTTACAGTATCAGATATCCTCAAGAATGTGTTGAGATGTTAATTAGGGTCTTCTTGGGCACTTCCTGCATATGAAAAATTATTTTGAATAAGTGTGATGAGCTGAGGCTTCAGTTCAAAATTATTGGCATGAATTATTGGCTTTAGGATGCTACTGCCACAATTCCCTGGGTTTGGGTTGATGTAAGAGCCTAAGACTCTCCTTTCTTGCCCAGCATGATTGCCAGCCTCCTCTTCAACATGCTTATGTGCTTCTTCTTCCATGGTGGTTTTTAGATTTTCCTCCACTAGTTCCTCTCTAATTATGCCTTTGCCTCTCGCTTCCCTCATTCGCCTAAGGAGGGTCCTCTCAATTTCACTATCGAAGGGAGATAAAGTCTCTCCTCTTCTACTTGTCATACAATTGGCAAATAACCGGCAAAGAACAAGTGTAGTAAGGAAAACCTTGTTGAGATTAGTGGTTAGCTTTGTTGATTCAATTAATCGAACAGTTAGAAGAGTAGGAATATGGATAACGAATAAAAATAATCAAAGAAGAAAGAAATAGAACTCAAAATAAAAATAAAAAGGCTCTAAATAAATGAAAATAAAATAACAAGGAATTTAAATTACTTAATCTAGCTCTCCAATCAATTTAATCACTATCAAATTTAAGCCAATTCCCGGCAATAGCGCCATAAAAATTGATGAGTCCAATTCACACCCCATTCAAAAATTGGTGAATTAGTTCCTTTGGCAAGCGCACCAAAATTATCGTCAAGTAATAACCCATAGTGGAGTGGGATCGTATCCACAGAGATTGGCAAATTCAAGCTGTTTTAATTAATTGATGAATTAGTCAAGCGGGTCAATAAGATTGTGAAGTGCAGAATTGTAAATGACATAAATGTAAATAACTGGAATATAAAGAAAAGCAATAAAGTGCAGAAATAAAAATGGCAGAATGTAAAGTGCAGAATCATAAATGACTTGAATGTAAATGGGAATGGAGAATTGCTGAATGTAAAATTAAGCTATAAAGAAATGGATAGATGAGAATGGGGGAATTCATTAAGATTGGGAGAGGTTGTCTCTTTGGATCAAATCTAGCTTATATCCTCTTCAATCATGCAACTCATTGACCTCTTGGCAATCATGATTGATTGAGCCCCAATCCCTTGGTGACTAAATCTCTTAGATCTTGATTAATAGCCAATTCCTTGGTCTAATTGATCATGAAGAGAGATATGCTTGGTCCCTGATTATACGATACACCATTATAGGTCCAAGTAGAGGGAGTATTATATGTCACATATCCAAATACCAAAACCCAGATTCTACTCAAGTGTGAGAAGGGATTTCAAGCATGGTTTCATGTTTCCTTCCCCAAGGTTCCCATGAAACCCAATTGCATTCAATCTCTTTTCCAAGATAATTGAACACTAAGCATTAAGAACGAAATTCCTTCTAACAAATCAAAGAGAAGATGAAGAGAAGAAGAATTTCACTATTATCAATGCATCAAGTACAATAGAGCTCCCTCTCTCAATGAGAGGGAAGTTAGCTACTCATAGCTCAGAAGTATTCAAAAGAGAAGTGTAAAAGTGGATCTAAAACTAACTGCTTAACACCCTTTCAGTACTCCTTGGGGGTATTTATACTACTCCTAGTAAAATAAAAGAATTACAAAAGTGAAAAAGGAAAATTACATTTTGGAGGGAAAAGAAGCTGAATAAGTGTGACATCCCTAGCTGGCTTGTGATTGGCGCTCTAGTGGCGTGTCACGTGCTCTTCAATTTTAGCTTGGCGTGCCACGCCCAGCCCTTCAAGTGGCACGCTCGTCTCTCTAACAACCTTGGCGTGCCACACCTTCGAGCTCAAGTGGCACGCCCTAGCCTTTTTTTCCTTTCTCTCTTCCTCTGGAAAGTTGAACTAGTGTGGCATGCCCAGGGTCTAGCGTGCCACGCGCTTGCTCTATGCTTGGCTAAGCTTCTCTGGAAAGTTGCACTAGCGTGGCACGCCCAGGGTCTGGCGTGCAACGCCCCTTTGTGAGTGAGTGGTTCCTCTGTTTGGTGTACGATGCCACAAACTCAAGTGGCATGCCCCAATGCTTCTCTGCTCTCTGAATGGCACTGGCGTGCCACACCTGGGTTTCAAGTGGCACGCCTAAGTGAAGAATAGTGATTGGCGTGCCACGCCTTCGACACCAAGTGGCACGCCCCATGTAATTGCCCTCATTCATCCTCTCTGGAAACTTACACCAGCGTGCCACGCTTAAAGGCTGGAATGCCGCGCCCATGATCTTGCCTTAGTTCCAGTAGTTGGCGTGCCACGCCTCAGCCTTCAAGTGGCATGCCATAGTGACATGCTTGGGTTGGCTTGCCACGCCTTCGATACCAAGTGGCACGCCTAAGTGAGGTTGAGAGGTTGGCGTGCCACGCCTTCGACTTTAAGTGGCACGCCCAGTCTTCAATTGCCTTCAGCCCCTTCTCTGGATTATTGTACCTGCGTGCCACGCCATGCTGTTCAAGTGGCACGCCCATGGATTTGTGAACTCTTCAAGCTTGGCGTGCCACGCCGAGGTTCTTAAGTGGCACGCCCAAGTGACTTCTTGGAGCTGGCATGCCACGCCTTCGATACCAACTGGCACGCCATAGTGGAGGTTCTTCTTGGAATGGTGAGTTGGCGTGCCATGCCCCTTTGCTCAAGTGGCACGCCCATAGTAGTTGCTGGATTAGGCGTGCCACGCCCAACCTGGTGTGCCACGCCCCTTTTGTGTCCTCCATTGTTGCTCTCTGGAACTTTGTACTAGCGTGCCACGCCCAGTCCCTGGCATGCCCCGCCCACATGCATGCTTGGATTTCCCCTCTAGAATTTAGTACTGGCGTGCCACGCCTAGCTCCTGGCGTGCCACGCCAGTGAATTTTTGTGGCGTTTGCTCCAAGTGGCACTTCAGTTTTACACGCCCAGCTTCTTGTTTGTCTTCTACCCATTTTTTGATGCCTTTTTCACATGAAATTCAGCACAACTCTTCTCAAAGTAGTGTACCATAATATTCATCAAATAATGCATGAATTGTACTGATCAAATGATATTTATGCTCTTTTATGGTCTTCTTTATGCAAGAAAGAAGGGTAGATTATGCAAGTCATCAAGTGGTCTAGAGATACCTGAGCTTTTTCTGTAAGACGGTAGTAGAAGATGTCTAACTTCACCCATTCAGAAAACATTTCAGAGGGGCATTTCCTTAGCATCCCTCTGTACCTCTCCCAGGCGTTATAAAGGGATTCATCATCCTCTTGTTTAAAGCCTTGGATGTCCAGCCTTAGCTGTGTCATCCTTTTTGGAGGGAAATATTGATTCAGGAATTTGTTTGATAACTGTTTCCATGTTCTTATGCTTGCTGTAGGTTGGTTATTTAACCACCTCTTAGCTTGATCTTTTACAGCAAATGGAAACAGTAATAATCTGTAGACATCCTGATCTACTTTTTTGTCACGTACTGTGTCAGCAATTTACAAAAACTGTGCCAGAAACTCAGTAGGTTCTTCCTGTGGAAGACCGGAATACTGACAATTTTGCTGCACCATGACAATGAGCTGAGGATTTAGCTCAAAACTGCTTGTTTTCATGGGAGGTATACAGATGCTACTCCCATATGCAGCAGTAATGGGGTTAGCATATGACCTTAGAGTCCTTCTGGACTGTTCATTTCCATTTAGGTCCATGATGGATAAAAGGGAATTGATATGAATTGCAAATAAAATATATTTTTATTTTTATTTTATTTAAGTGGAAACAAACTGAATAATTAAAAATAAATAAAAATAATAAGAAAAAAATAATTAGGAATTAAGATATAAATTTCAAAAACTAAGAGAAAAATAAATTTGAAAACTAAAATAATTACTTAATTAAGAAGATTTGAAAAACTTTGGATATGACTTTTGAAAAAGATTTTGAATTTTGAAATTTCAAAACTAAGATAAGATAAAATAAAAAGTTTTAAAATAAAAATCTGAATTTTTAAAGGAAAATTCGAAAATTAATTAAAATAAAGAGAAAAGATATTTTTGAATTTAATGAAGAAAGAGAAAAATAGTAAAAATGACACCAAACTTAAATTTTTAGATCAAAACAAAGGAAACAAACAGGAAAACTTTGAATATCACGATGAATGCTAAGAACAACTTTTGAAAAATTTTTAAGAAAACAGAAACACAAAGGACACCAAACATAAAAATTTTTATATTTTGAGCACTAATAATTCGAAAAATGAGAAAAAAATAAAATCATGCAATTGACACCAATCTTAAAATATGAAACGAAACTCAAACAGAAAAACTCAATTATTAGTTTATAAAAATTTTCGATAAAAATGAAAAAGAAAATAAGGATTCTGAAAAAAAAAGTTTCAACCAAAAACAATAATAGAAGATGCAAACTCGAACAATCCCCGGCAACGGCACCAAAAACTTGATGCACGAATTGTAAATCACACTTTTCACAACTCGTACTACTAACCAGCAAGTGCACTGGGTCGTCCAAGTAATACCTTACGTGAGTAAGGGTCGATCCCACGGAGATTGTTGGCTTAAAGCAAGCTATGGTTATTCTGTAATTCTTAATCAGGAAATTAATAATAAAAATGGTTGGGTTTATGAAAAGTAATTAACATAAAATAAATAATACTTGTTATGCAGTAATGGAGAATAGATTGAGGTTTTGGAGATGCTCTGTCTTCTGAATCTCTGCTTTCCTACTGTCTTCTTCTTCACGCACGCAGGTCTCCTTCCATGGCAAGCTGTATGTTGGTGGATCACCGTTGTCAATGGCTACCATCCGTCCTCTCAGTGAAAATGGTCCAAATGCGCTGTCACCGCATGGCTAATCATCTGTCAGTTCTCACTCAAGTTGGAATAGGATCCATTGATCCTTTTGTGTCTGTCACTACGCCCAGCACTCGTGAGTTTGAAGCTCGTCACAGTCATTCCATCTTAGATCCTACTCGGAATACCACAGACAAGGTATAGACTTTCCGGATCTCAGGAATGGCTGCCAATAATTCTAGCCTATACCACGAAGACTCTGATCTCACGGATTCGAATGCTCTCTTGTCAGGAGATGCAATCAAACACGTGAACCAGGAATCAAAGAGATACACACTCAATCTAAGGTAGAACGAAAGTGGTTGTCAGGCACACGTTCATAGGTTGAGAATGGTGATGAGTGTCACGGATCATCACATTCATCATGGTTAAGTACGAGCGAGTATCTTAGAACAGAAACAAGCGTGATTGAATAGAAAATAGAAGTAATTGCATTAATCCATCGAGACACATGATGGCAAAAATTGTTGTCGGTCTAGAATTTCTCTTGTAGAAATTAGAACTTCGTTGTAAGCATAGCTCCAAACCAACAAACAACTCTCACATCAAATTAAATTTTTGGTTGTCACAAGTAATAAACCCCAAATAAGAATTAACCGAAGTATTTAGACTCCGGATTGTTTCAAAAGGAATTGCAATGAAGTGTATGATTATTGGCTATGAAGGAACAAGGGGGGTTTTGATTGATAAGAGGGCAAGAAATTAAATGACAAGGAAAGTAAATCAAGCAAATAACTAAAGAAAGCAAGTAATAAAGAGAAACATTCATGGCAAGAATTGAGATCATAGACTTTCTATCCTAGTCATGCAATGATTAGTTCATCTTATTTAGTCAACTCCAACACGTAGGGAGAAAGTCAAACAAGATTAATCAATCATATCACAATAATAAACAAGAATTTATCTTATTTCGTTATTTCAAACATTGGAAGAAGATATAGGTTATCTTCCATGATAAAAAGTCAAACAAGACTAGTTAATCTCAATCCAAAAGTCCTAATCAACTTACTAATAGAATTAGCAAAAGATTAGAGTCAATGGAAATCATATTAACTAACAACTCTAGATCACCAACATAAGTTGGGTTTTCATGACTCAAGATTGCCTAATTACTCTTTCCAAGCCAATAATGCTCAAAATCTACTCTAACATCCTTCCAAGCATTTGTCAAACACTTGGAAGGCATAAAAGGAAAGCATAATAAATGACAAGAAATAGTAAAATCTACCAACTATCAATTGCAAGGAAAGTAAATCACTACTCAAATCAACAATTAAAAGAATATCAAACATTAAATTGCATTAAAAGTAAACCAAATCTAACAAGAGCATCCATGAACATAAAAGAGAAATTAACATGAAAACTAAGAGAATTAAGTAGTAGGGACAAGAGATCATAAAAGAAACAAGATGAAATTAAGAAATTGAACCTAGATCTAAGAGAATTAACCTAACCTAATTCTAGAGAGAAGAGGGAGCTTCTCTCTCTAGAAACTAACCTACATGATGCTAATGCTACAAACAATTGCTCTCCCCTTGTCCAAGCTTGAATTCTGCGTGAAATAGCATCAGAAATGGGTTGGATTGGGCCCAAAATGAGCTGCAAAATCGCTGGGGGCGATTTCACTTTAGTGGGCCACAAACAGCATCGGCGCGAACGCGTACATGGCGCGTGCGCGCCCCTGAGCGCAAAGTAACATATGGCATATTTTATATCATCTCGAAGCTCCGGATGTTAGCTTTCCAATGCAACTAAAATTGCCTCATTTGGACATCTGTAGCTCAAGTTATGGTCGATTGAGTGTGAAGAGGTCAGGCTTGACAACTTTACGGTTCCTTCATTTCTTCATGAGTTCTCCCACTTTGCATACTTCTCTCCTCACTTCTTCAATCCAATACTTGCCTTATGGACCTGAAATCACTCAACAAATATATCAAGGCATCGAATGGAATTAAAGTGAATTGAATTTAGCTATTTTAAGTTCTAAAAAGCATATTTTCACATTTAAGCACAAATCAAGGGAGAATTGCAGAACCATGTTATTTCATTGAATAAATGTGAGAAAAGTTGATAAAACCACCCAAATTAAGCACAAGATAAACCACAAAATCGGGGTTTATCAAATCTCCCCACACTTAAACCAAGCATGTCCTCATGCTAAGAATAAAGAAGGACAAGAAAAGGGGTATGAACATTTATTCAATACAAATAAACTATATGCACCTATCTATATGTATGCAACTAAATCCAATATGACTCTACTTGCTTGGTCAAAAGCAAATCAATCTCTAAGAACACATATGAAAAAGTAGGGCTTAGTAGTATGATGATTCATGAATCCTACCAATTTGAATATCAAAATAAAGCACAAATAGACTTGCAAGAAGAAAGCTCATGAAAGCCAGGAACAAGGAATTGAGCATCGAACCCTCACCGGAAGTGTATCCACTCTAGTCGCTTAAGTGTATAGGGTCGATCACTCAATTCTATTCTAATCATGCTTTCCATGATTTGTTTTTCATCTAATAACCAACAATTATTCAATGCATGCATACATTCATCATGAGGACTTATTCATAGGTTGTAATGGGGCTAGGGTCAAGGTAAGGATGCATATGGTCAAGTGAGCTTGAAATTTGTATCTTTGATTAGCCTAAGCTCTCACCAAACACATATAACAACCTATATAATTCTAATACAATACCTAGCTACCCATGATTCCCACTTTTTCACATACTCATGCATTATTTTTAATTCACATTCCATATGCATTGATTTTTTTATTAAACTTTACTTTGGGGCATTTTTGTCCCTTTTTATTGCTTTTTCTCTCTTTTTTTCTATATATATATATATATATGTTCTTTTTCTTTTTTTTTTTCTTTATCATTTTTTTAAAGTATTTACAAATGTATCAATGCATATGGTTTTACATATAGTGCATGAATATGTACCCATTTCTCAATATTTTTAACAAAAATAAAAATTACACTTTTACCGCAACCAATGTCCCAATTTTCCCATACCAAAATGATACACACGCTCACTTGCCTAAACTAATCAAAGATCCAAATTAAGGACATTTATTATTTTTTGCTTAGGGGTAGTGATGTGCTAAAATTAAGAACAAAAGGGATTAAATAGGCTCAAATTTGGCTAACAATGGTTGACGAAAGGTAGGCTATTTGGGTAAATGAGCTAGATGAAATGATGGCCTCAATAATATAAATGCATGTATACATGGAATAATGGACATAAAGAATCAAACAAATCAAAGATTACAATCATAGAAAGAGAACAATACACACAAGAATGGAAATAAGTGGTTATATGATGTAACCACACAATTGGGCTCAAAACTCACATGCTTGTGTTCTTAGCTCAAAAATCATGTTCCAAAATACATTCTTCAAGCAAGTTCAACACAAAAAAAAATTTATTTTTTTTCAAATTGGTAGGGTGCCCTAAAAACAGTTTCTTGGAAAAGAAATAGTCACCCTAACCAAGTAGTCCTAACATAAAAAGGAAGTGGTAAAAATATGTACAAATTCTAACTAACATGCAATCTATTATGCAATGAAACAACTAACTACAAAGGGAATTAAGATTTGGTGTTGAAAGAAAGAAATTGTTACCCATGGAGATCGGTCAGACGACCTCCCCACACTTAAAAATTTGCATCGTCCTCGGTGCATGCAAAGAAGAGCAAGGTGGACGGGTTGTTACAACTTGTTGAGCTTCTTCAAAAGGGTTGTACGGGTGAACTTGTTTGTTTTCCCATTTAAAAGCTTTTCCATTCCTTTCCTTCTTGGTGACCAACTTAAAAGGAAAGAGAAAGAAGGATAATTAAGCCTATAACAAAGATATCAAAGCAAATAGAACATAGGCGGGGGCTAATGCCAATTAAAAGTATGGTTCTCAAATACATGGTAGCTACAACATGTGAGTGAGAAAGCAATTCAAGCAAAGGCATATTAACTAATACTTGATGCAAGAGTAAAGTCAAAGCATGGGTACATGACATGAAGAGCATGTTGCATCAAGTTTAATCAATAATTGACACAAACAAGATTAGTGATAAGCATGAGAGCATTTGGTCCCATCATAACTCACTAATGATGAGGAATAAAAATAAGGGGTTATGAGTCAGGAAGGACTAAAGCACTAATCTTGTATGTAGAGCAAATATTACAATTAATGCCAAACAAGTCACGAAGCACCAAGATTAACCAAAAATTCTCAACAATTGAGTAAAAGAATTCAACACGAATATTAAAATAAGAAACTTAGAAAAGAGCATAAGAGCAAGCTATAAAAACAAAATTAAAATGCAATAAATAAAAATAAGCAAATGCGATAAAAGAAAATGGAAGAAAAGAAAATTTAAATTTTTTTTATTTTATTTATTTATTTATTTATTTTTTCACCGGCGCGGACACGTCATGCACGCTTTTGCGCCGATGCGCAGTTTGGCCAAAGGACGCGTACGCGCCAAATGCGCGCACGCGTGGGTTGCAGGCATAGAATAGGCACAAACTGGGCATGACTCTATGGAACATGTATCAGGAGGGCAGGTGGCGCTATCGGCGCGCACGCGCACAGCATGCGTGCACGCGCATTGTGCAACTAGCTTCAAGGACACGTATGCGCCAGGTGCGTGCACGCACGGTTGGTTTGTGCTTCAGGCATGGTGCTGGCGCAGTGTAGGCGCAACTCTCGAGTCAATGTATGGAGGGGTGAGATTTTTCAATCCACGCCTCCGCGCACATGGCGCGCCCGCGTGGATGGTCGAGAATGCTTGAGGCACGCGTACGCACTAGGTGCGCGCACGCGCGGGTTGGTGCTATGTTTTTTTTTTTTAATTTTTCCATGTTATTGAACCAATCTAAGCATTTCAAACCTCCAAACAGCTACCCAAACACTATAAAACCTTATTTGACATACTAAACTACCAAATAAACTCAACAAACTACTTTAAACATGAATTTAAATTAATTCTACCAATATTTACAAAAGAGAAAATGAAAAGATATTACCATGGTGGGGTGTCTCCCACCTAGCACTTTTGTTTATTGTCCTTAAGTTGGACTTATGGGGAGTGATAAACTACTATTTTAAGGTTTATATTGTGTTTAATTGTGTGATTTTATCATGATCCTTACCCACTTATTCATTAAATTAGCATGAAATTATAATTCCTTCCTGAATTTATTACATGTTTGAAAACTGCTTCCTAGAGACTTTAATTGTGTATTTTTAATTCTCCTTTATTCCATTCGATGCCGTGATCTGTGTGTTGAGTGTTTCAGACTTTATAGGGCATGAATGAGTTGGAGATTGGAAAGGAAGCTAGCAAAAATAGAAGGAACACAAGAATTTGAGGAGATAACCAGCGAGAAGTGACGCGGTCGCATGGCTCACGCGACCGCGCGAAGGAGAGCAAATCGCAGTGACGCGGCCGCATGGCTCACGCGGCCGCGCGGATTGGAAAAGCTCAAGCGACGCGGTAGCGTGGACGACGTGAACGCGTGGCAAGGAACAGCGCGAATGACGCGTCCGCATGGATGACGCGATCGCGTGACATGTGCGATCTGCATAATCTACAGAATTCGCTGGGGGCGATTTTGGACCTTATTTCGACCCAGTTTTTGGCCCGGAACAGCATACTAGAGCCTGAGAATATGTAGAAACAAAACACAACATTCATTCTACACAGTTTTTAGTTTTAGATCTAGTTTTACTCTTTTAGGTTTTTCTCTCTAGGTTTCAGAATTTTAATTTTTAATTGGTCTTAGCATTGGAACATTGAGAAGAGTTATTTCCTCATCAAGACTTCATCATTCTAGTTCGTTCTCTTAACTTGGTTTTGTTCTTCTATGTTCTTTGCTTTGTTCAATTTTGTCATTTGAATACTTTCATGTGTATTTAATACAAGGATTATTCCTTCCATTTTAATTTATTTTTCATTCCAATAATCATGTCTTCTTTTAATTCTCTTTCATATGTTATGGATTTATTATTTACAATGAGCGAGTAGTTTCTTCACTTGATGGGGAGTTGATTGAAAGGAACTCTTCAGTTGGAAGGATTGAAAGAGAATTTGTAATTGGGTTAACTGTTGGATTGCTATCCAGTCACTAACACCAATCCCTTTGAACTAAGTGGGTTGCGACTCGTGAATAGATCTAGCATTCCAACTTGTTTGACTTTCCGTACCTAGTAAAGGATAACTAAACAAAACAACTATTAATTATAAATTAATCTTTAAATCATTCCATCAATAATAGAGATTCCAACTAATCAACTCCCAGTCAAGGCTTTTATTCATATTATTTATATTTTCTCAATTTAATTTTCCATCTACTTAACTCAACCTTTTGGAACATCTGATTAATAAAATAGCACACTTTTCTGCAACTCGTTGGGAGACGACCTGGGACTCCAACTCCCAGTAATTTTTAATCTAAACTCTCTGTGACATATTTCTAAATTGATAGGCAGATTTTCGGTGAGTTAAGAACTATACTTGCAACGTAACTATTTTAATAATTTTTAATTCACCAACTTCTGTGTCTCATCAATTTTTGGCGCCGTTGCCGGGGAGTTGCAATAGAGTGCTAAAGTTATTAATTAGAATTTATTTATTTGCATTTTATTTTATTTTGCTACTATGAGCTGCATGTTTCTTTTGTCAAATGATGCGTTCACTTCCTGATCTGAGCTTGCTAATATTCGATCCTGAAATTGAAAGGACTATTTCACGAATAAGGCGAGAACAGCGTCGGTTAGTCCGCTCTGAGGGCGGATCTGAAAGTGAACTTGAGGAAGAAACCAGCCCCCATTCTACTGATTCGGTTGTTTTACGTGTAGAAGACATGGCAGCTAGGAGAGTTACCATCCAGGAGGAAGGAGCCCCTGATTTTACAATGCAACCGTTTCAAGCGCATCATCCAGCGGTAGCTACAGATTTTGAAATAAAGACCGCACTGCTAAATTTGATGCCCAAGTTTCATGGCCTACCTGCTCAAGAGCCTATCAAGCACTTGAGATATTTCCAGGCAGCCTGTTCTACTGTCAAGCGTGATGGTACTGATGAAACTTCAATTTTGCTGAAAGCTTTCCCGTTTTCTCTCGAGGGAAAAGCAAGAGAGTGGTACTACACTCAACTGCTAGCAAATGTATCCAACAGGGATACACTCAGAAAGGAGTTTTTGGAGAAATTCTTTCCATCTAAAGTTACTGATAAACTGAGCAAGGATATTTCCACAATTGTTCAGGATGACAATGAGACTCTCTTTGAATACTGGGAGCGCTTCAACAATCTTCTGGAAGCATGCCCCCACCATATGATTGACAAGATAGTGTTGCTTAGCTATATCACACAGGGCATGAGGCCCCAAGATAAGACCACATTGGAAAGTGCTAGCAATGGGTCTATGAAGAAGTACAAGACCACTGATGAGGCTTGGCAATTGATCAGTGATTTAGCTGAATCTACTAGGAACCACAGGCAAAAGCAAGGCTGTTCAAAAGCCGTTGCAGAAGTATCCTCTAACAGAGAGACTGCGGCTCTAGCTCAGAGTATATGTGAGATGACCAACTTGCTGAAGCAGATGCAATTGAATCAACAACAAGCTCAACAAGCTAGTCCCGCAAAGAATTTACAGAATCTGTGCTGATTATAGCCATTACACTGATGAATGCCTGCAGCTCCAACAAGAAGACAACATGGTGCCATCCACTCATAACTTCTATGACTGCCCCAACCAAGGGTACAATCAAAGTGGAAATAATAACCATGGATGGCAGGACAATTCTAACCAGAATTGGAGGGACAACAATAACAGAGGAGGCTGAGATAATCAGGGAAATCAGAGGTGGAATAATAACAACAACAGGCAGCAGAATCAACCTTACAGAGCACCTCACCTGAGGCAAAACCAAGGACCACAGAACAATCAACAGCAGACCTCTCAATTTACTCATTCTTCTTTATCTCCTAATGAAGAGCTACTACAATCTTTTGAGCGAAGACAACAGACCATGGAAAATAACATCATGAATAGTATTAATGCCAGTCTGAATGGTCTCACCTCTACTTTGCAAGCTCTTATGTCACAGATTGGATCAACATAAAATTCCAGTAACTAACCTTCAAGCTCCACTGAAATCCCCTCTCAACCATTACCCAATCCAAAGGGAGGCATTAATGCCATCACCCTAAGGTCTGGAACCACACTGCAAGAGAGGAATCAGGAGGAACCAAGCCCACCAAAACACACCTCAGCTGAAGAGGTAGTACAAATAGAAGATGTTGAAGAGGAAGAGAACATACAGGACATAGCTGAAGAAGAAATAGCTCAACCACAGGAGGAAGCACCAAAAGGCGCAAACACCATAGAAAACACTACTCCTATTCCATTTCCACAACTTGCAAGGAAGCCCAGGAAGCAGCTAGAACCCGACCCCAAAATGGTAGAAATATTCAAAAAGGTTAAGGTAACTGTTCCTCTTTTTGATGTTATTCAGCAGGTACCTAAATATGCAAAGTTTCTAAAAGACTTATGTATCCATAAAGACAAAATTAATGAATTAGAAACTATTCCTTTAGGTAGTTCTATATCTGCTTTAATGGGAGGATTACCTGAAAAATGTAGTGATCCAGGTCCTTGTATAGTTAGCTGTACTATTGGTGGTGTAGTAATTTATGATTGCATGTGTGATTTAGGAGCACGTGTCAGTATAATGCCTTTGTCTATATATGATATTTTGAGGCTCCCTCCCTTAAAATGGTCGGCAGCTCGTTTTGTGTTAGCTGATAAAAGCATTATTCAGTGGCTGGAGTTGCTGAAGATGTTTTGGTGAACATTAAAGGGCTTACATTTCCCACTGATTTTTATATCTTGGAAATGCCCCATAATGATTCAGATAACCCATCATCACTCCTACTTGGAAGACCATTCCTGAAGACATCAAAATTCAAATTGGATGCTTTTTCAAGAACATACTCCTTTGAAATAGATGGCCGCATAGTAATCTTCAATCTGAATGGAGTCATTGACAACCCCCCAGAAGATCGTTCTATCTTCCAGTGTGATGTCATAGATGAAAGTGTAGCTGAAGTTCACAAGGAAGAGTTTGAAGAGAGGCACACTGGACAAGGTCCAAGTGTGGGGCCCCTTTTAACTGACAATGAGGGCACTTTGCCATTTTCACAAGCCCGAGATAATCCAGAGCCTGCTCATGATCAGAAGTTAGAATTGAAACCCCTCCCTCCGCATCTCAAATATGCTTATCTAAAAGATGAGCAGAGGTTTCCAGTTATCATTGCAAGGGAACTTACTTCTCAACAAGAAGAGCAGTTACTTGATGTGCTGAGGAAGCATAAGAAGGCAATTGGGTGGAGCTTGGCAGACATAGTAGGCATCAACCCTCAAGTATGTGAGCACAGAATATTTTTAGAAGAGGGAGCAAGACCTGTCCGTCAACCCCAAAGAAGATTGAATCCCACCATCTTGGAAGTTGTCAAAAAGGAAGTGACCAGACTATTGGAAGCAGGTATCATATATCCCATTTCAGACAGTGAATGGGTAAGCCCAGTACAAGTGGTGCCCAAGAAGTCTGGAGTCACTACAGTAAAGAATGAGCATGGAGAGCTCATAGCAACTAGAGTTCAGAATGCTTGGAGAGTCTGCATTGATTACAGGCGTCTCAACCAAGCTACCCGTAAGGATCACTTCCACTTCCATTCCTTGATCAAATGCTGGATCGCCTGTCAGGTAAATCACATTATTGCTTTTTTAGATGGTTATTTCCAGATTCATATAGCTCCTGAGGATCAGGAAAAGACTACTTTTACATGTCCTTTTGGGACTTATGCTTACAAGAGAATGCCCTTTGGCTTGTGCAATGCACCAGCTACTTTCCAAAGGTGCATGATGAGTCTTTTCTCTGATCTTATTGAGGACTGTATGGAAGTTTTTATGGACGATTTTAGCATTTATGGTGATTCTTTTAGCCTTTTCTTAGATGAATTATCTAGAGTATTAGATAAATGTGTTAATACAAACCTTGTATTAAATTTCGAAAAATGTCACTTTTTGTTAAAACAAGGAATTGTATTAGGACATGTGGTATCTAATAATGGCATTTCTGTAGACCCAGCAAACATGAATGTTATTTCTAGTTTACCTTACCCCTCTTCTGTGAGGGAAGTCCGTTCGTTCCTTGGCCATGCAAGTTTTTACAGGAGATTCATTAAGGATTTTAGTAAGGTCGCACTTCCCTTATCCAGATTACTGCAGAAGGATATTGAGTTCGAGTTCAGTGCGGATTGCAAACAAGCGTTTGATAAGCTGAAGACTGCTCTGACTCAAGCTCCAATTGGGAGAGGACCAGACTGGAACCAGCCATTTGAAATCATGTGCGATGCTTCCAATCATGCAGTAGGAGCAGCGCTGGCTCAGCGTGAAGGTAAGGATCCTTTCGTTATTGCTTATGCGTCTAAGACTTTAGACAATGCCCAGTCCAACTATACTACTACTGAGAAAGAGCTTCTTGCTATTGTTTTTGCTCTGGATAAATTCTGAGCTTATTTACTTGGTGCTAGAGTAGTAGTGTATTCGGACCATGCAGCCTTAAATTATCTATTAGCTAAAAAGGAGTCCAAACCAAGACTTATACGTTGGATACTGCTGATGTAAGAATTTGATTTAGAAATAAAGGACAGGAGTGGTAATCAAAATTTAGTGGCAGACCACTTGAGTCGCCTTGAGCATATTAAGGATGATTCTACTCCTATGGATGATAATTTTCCTTTTGATAACTTGCAAGCAGTATCTGAGGTAGTCCCTTGGTATGCACCTGTTACTAATTATTTCGTTAGCCGCACATTTACTCCAAATTTTTCCAAGCATCAAAGAGACAAGCTGAAAAGCGAGTCTAAATATTATATATGGGATGACCCATATTTATGGAGATGTGGTGTTGACCAGGTAATTAGATGTTGTGTGCCTCAATCAGAATTCCAGTCCATTTTAGAAGCCTGTCACTCATCTGAGAGTGGAGGACATTTTGGCCCTCAAAGAACAGCTAGAAAGATCTTAAACTGTAGATTCTGGTGGCTTACTCTTTTTAGAGACGCTGCTGAGTTTTGTAAATCTTGTCTCCCATGCCAGAAATTTGGTAATATATCCAGGAGAGATGAGATGCCTCAACAAATTATGCTTTTCTGTGAAATTTTTGATGTTTGATGCATTGACTTCATGGGTCCATTTCCAAATTCTAATAGACATTTTTATATATTGTTAGCTGTGGATTATGTTTCCAAATGGGTGGAAGCAATTCCTACCCACACTGATGATGCTAACACTGTTGTTTCCTTTGTGAGAAACCATATTATATGTCGCTTCGGATCACCACGAGCAATCGTGAGCGATCAAGGCACCCATTTTTATAACAGGAGACTGACAGGATTAATGAAGAAGCATGGGATAATTCATAAAGTTGCAATAGTTTACCATCCCCAAACTAATGGGCAAGCCGAGGTGTCAAACAGAGAAATTAAGCGTATCTTGCAAAAGATAGTAAAGCCTCATAGAAAAGACTGGAGCACCAGGCTACAAGATGCACTCTGGGCATATAGAACAGCATACAAGACACCCATTGGGATGAGTCCTTTCCGCTTGGTTTATGGAAAAGCTTTTCATCTCCCAGTTGAAGTAGAACATAGAGCCTTTTGGGCAGTTAAGGAGAGCAACATGGGAATTGAGAAAGCCGGAGCTGAAAGGAAGTTACAACTGCAGGAACTGGAGAGCCTTCGCCTAGAAGCTTATGAAAACACCAGAATATACAAGGAAAAGATGAAGGCTGTACATGATCAAAACATCAAGAAGAAAGAGTTCCAACCTGGGGATTTAGTCTTCCTTTACAAATCTCGACTAAGGCTCATGCCAGGTAAGTTGAGATCAAGATGGGAAGGTCCATACAGAGTATAGAAGGCCGAACCGTACAGAGTTTATCACCTAAGCCATCCTTCAAGCTCTGAACTTATTAAGTTTAATGGACAACGCCTGAAGCTATACCATGGCGAGAAGATGCAGAGAAACAAGGAGCTTGAGATCTTCCTCTTGGAGGATCCCCACATAGCAGAAGATTGAGCTAGTGGAGCGTCCAACTTATGGACGTTAAAGCAAAGTGCTAGGTGGGAGACAACCCACCATGGTATGATCGTTCTTTTCTTTATTTTTAGTTTTCCTATTCAATAATTCTTCTCTTTCTTAGTACTTTCGTGCATCTGCATTTACATGTTTTTATTTCCAAAAAAAAAAAAAATTTCGCTACGCGACGCGATCGCATCAGCGACGCGTCCGCGTCGTAAGGAGAGTAAAGAAAATATAAAGATGAACAGAAAGTCATGCTGGAGCGTGGCTGGAGGCGTGCCAATGGCACAAATAAACCCATGCGACCGCGTCGCTGACGCGTTCGCGTCACATGGGAATTATGGCCTCCCACGCGACTGCGTGCCCCACGCGGCCGCGTGCCCTGAGTTTCGACGTAAAAGGGTGCACAATGAAATATTGTGCGAGAGTGATGCTGGATTGGTGCTGGAAGTACAATCCTTATCACGCGACCGCGTCGCCGACGTGGCCGCGTCATACATTTTCTGACGCACAATCACGCGATCGCGTGACCCACGTGATCGCGCTGTCCCAATTTTGGCAAATAAATTAATTTGAACAGAGAGTTGTGCTGGTGCGAGGCTGCACTCGCGCCAGAAGCATAACATGGGCCACGCGACCGCGTGACCGACGCAATTGCGTCACCATACTTGAAACGCATCCACGCGAACGCGTGCCCCACGCGGCCACGATGTATGCGCCTCACAGCTCAACCTAAAATTGCTACATATCTTGTCTTTCTCTCCTCCAAATCCTAATTTTTCTTTTCCCTCCTTCTTTCTTCCTTCTCCCTTCTTCCTTCTATCTCACCTATCACTCTCTCTCTCTCTCTCACCTCTATTACCAAGGTTCTATTTTCTTCTTCCTTCTTCTCTTTTCTATCATTCCTATTATTTTATATATTATTTTCTTTTTCTTTTTCTTTTTCTTTTCATTATTCATATTTTCCTTCTTCTTCTTTTCCTTTTTACATGGTGTTAAAAATTTATTTGAGTCATTATTCCTCATTATGTGCTTGTGGATTGTTGCAATTTGTTTGAAAATTATTATTTTTAAGGGATTGCTTGCATGTTCACCTTCATACTTTCTATATCTTATTTACCATGCATGCCATGTGTTTGTGAAAAAGCCTATATAGCATTATGCACTTTTCTACATTACTTTACTCTACTATTCAATGCTTGCTTTTCACAAATTTTCTTTACTATTGTTTTAATTGAATTTAATTGTCAATACAAATATTTTGGCTTGTTACAACTGATGCTTGGTCTATGCTACTCATGCCCTTTTCCGGCATGCCAATAACCACCTTGCATCTACTTATCTTTCGGTGCACTGACTATTTTTCATTGTTGGCTTTTCACATGTACTCGAGAGCCCGTGCTAATGTCAACTACATCCTAATGTGTATCCATCACCACTCTTCCATTCTCTTCCTTGCTATATATCTATTTGAATTTAATTTCCTTTCTCCTCTCTTTTTAGGATGGCCACCAAGAAAGGAAAGGAGAAAGCAACTCCTAAACCCCCAGCAATAAGAGGCACTAAAAGAGCATCAGTGGCAGAGCCGTCTTCAACCGCGGTCAAGCCCTCAACAAAAAGAGTTAAGAGGTTAATAAAGGTTGATGACAAAGAGAAAGCCTTTCCAGCAAAGGAAACTGCGCGATTTCCCAATCGCTACTGTGAGCAGATGTTCCCTATCCTGGCAGAAAGGAACTATAACAATGAATACCTTCTTGTCCTCCCGTCCAATATTGCTACCTTTGTTGAGCCGAAAATTGAACGAAGACAATGGGGTTTCCTACGGTGACAGCCTAGGCAGGTCAATCTTTCTTGGGTAGTTGAGTTCTACTCTAACTTCTACATGCCAACCCTGTAGTCTGTTTATGTCCGGCAGAAGTAAGTCCCCATTACAGAAACGACCATTCAGCAAGCTCTGAGTCTTCCCCCTATTCCAGAAGGAATGGACGCCTTCCAAGAAGCCGCACTTAAGCGCCAAAGGTACCAATTTGACTGGGACTCCGTTCTCGGAGTTATTGCATTACCTGGCAGCCGTTGGATCTATGGATACCACTGTACCCGCCCTAAAGGAATCTTAGCTTCATCACTTACCTTGGAGGCTCGCATATGGGCACAGATCATGTCCCATTACGTCTTTCCGAGCACTCATGAGTCCTCCTTCACTCCAGACATGGCTGTTCTACTATGGTGCATCCTTACAGACCAACCTCTGAATCTCTCACGACATATCCAGAATGCTATGGGACACGTACAAATTGCGGGCAATTTACCTTTTCCCGCTCTAGTCTCAGATCTTGTCTCAGCCGCCGGAGTCTCCTACAGAGCTGGGGACACCAAAGTCGTGCTTCCACGGGATGATCAGTATGTCCCTAACGGAAAATACCTCAGACTTCCAGCAGCCACTACAAGTCTTCCTACTGCTCCAGTTGAAGATAATCCTTCTTCACCACCACAAGCACCTACAACTGATGAATTGCTCCAGCAGATAATCAAGAGGTTGGATCGGCAAGAACACAAAGCTAAGTTGAGAGAGCGCCGTAACAACTGAAGATTCAAACACCTCAGGGAGCTACTTAGAGGAGATTGCAAAGACTCAGACACCCCCAGAATTCACTTCTTTTACTAGCACAGGGAGCCATGATGGTCCCGATTATGGAGATACTGCTACCAGCCCACCCCTGTTCCTGACAGACGGCACTGAGGATGGTGCAAAGCCTTAAGTGTGGGGAGGTCGGTCAGTACCTGACTTCCGGAGGTAATTTCTCTTCTCTAGCACCAATAATTAGGATATTTTAGTTAGATTTTCTTTCTTTTATAGAATAGAATAAATTGCATAGGTTATGATAGTTGCATGCATGTTCTACTTGATTGAAAAGACAATAAGTTTCTTTTAAGACTCTATCTTTGGAACAAAATTTCACTAATTTTTCAAAATTTTTATGATAAATTTGCTTGAGTTGTATTTGGAACATGACATTTGAGCTAAAGAACACACAACCTGTGAAAGATTTGAGCCTTTATGTATGGTTACATTATTTAACCATAATGATTTCATTCTTGTGTATTTACTTCTCTATGAATGCAATCTATATTTTGTTTTATCTTATATGTCCAATATTTATTATATTTGCATGCTTGCACATGATTGAGGCCATTATTTGTTTAAACTCATGATGAGCGGATAATTTATACGCTTTTTGACATTGTTTTTAGTATGTTTTTAGTAGGATCTAGTTACTTTTATGGATGTTTTCATTAGTTTTTATGTTAAATTCATATTTCTGGACTTTACTATGAGTTTGTGTGTTTTTCTGTGATTTCAGGTATTTTCTGGCTGAAATTGAGGGACTTGAGCAGAAATCAGATTCAGAGGTTGAAGAAGGACTGCTGATGCTGTTGGATTCTGACCTTCCTGCACTCAAAGTGGATTTTCTGGAGCTACAGAATTTGAAATGGCGCGCTTCTAATTGCGTTGGAAAGTAGATATCCAGGGCTTTCCAGCAATATATAATAGTCCATACTTTCGCCAAGAATAGATGACGTAAACTGGCGTTCAACGCCAGCTTTCTGCCCAAATCTGGCGTCCAGCGCCAGAAAAGGATCCAAAAACCAGAGTTGAACGCCCAAACTGGCACAAAAACTGGCGTTCAACTCCAAGAAGGACCTCTACACGTGCAACACTCAAGCTCAGCCCAAGCACACACCAAGTGGGCCCCGGAAGTGGATTTATGCATCAATTACTTACTTCTATAAAACCTAGTAGCTAGTTTATTATAAATAGGACCTCTTACTATTGTATCAGACATCCTGGATTGTATTTTGATCCTGTGATCACGTTTTGAGGACTGGCCATCTCGGCCATGCCTGGACCTTTCACTTATGTATTTTCAACGGTAGAGTTTCTACACTCCATAGATTAAGGTGTGGAGCTCTGCTGTTCCTCAAAGATTAATGCAAAGTACTACTGTTCTCTATTCAATTCATCTTATTTCGCTTCTAAGATATCCATTCGTACCCAAGAACATGATGAAGATGATGATTATGTGACGCTCATCATCATTATCCCTTATGAATGTGTGCCTGACAAACACTTCCGTTCTACATGCAACAAGCTAGAATGAATATCTCTTAGATCTCTTAATTGGAATCTTCGTGGTGTAAGCTAGAATGATGGCGGCATTCAAGAGAATCCGGAAAGTCTAAACCTTGTCTGTGGTATTCCAAGTAGGATTCAATGATTGAATGACTGTGACGAGCTTCAAACTCGTGAGTGCTGGGCGTTAGTGACAAAAGCAAAAGGAGGGTGAATCCTATTCCAGCATGATCAAGAACCGAAAGATGATTAGCCGTGCTGTGACAAAGCATGTGAGCATATTTTTCACTGAGAGGAGGGGATGTAGCCACTGACAACGGTGATGCCCTTGCATAAAGCCAGCCATGGAAAGGAGTAAGACTGATTGGATGAAGATAGCAGGAAAGCAGAGGTTCAAAGGAACGATTGCATCTCCATACGCTTATCTGAAATTCTCACCAGTGAATTACATAAGTATTTTTATCCCTATTTTATTAGTTAAATTTGAAAACTCCATAACTATTTTATATCTGCCTAACTGAGATTTGCAAGGTGACCATAGCTTGCTTCATACCAACAATCTCCGTGGGATTCGACCCTTACTCACATAAGGTATTACTTGGATGACCCAGTGCACTTGCTGGTTAGTTGTATCGAAGTTGTGAACCATGGTATTGGCACCATGTTTTTGGCGCCGTTGCTGGGGATTGTTCGAGTTTGGACAACTGACGGTTCATCTTGTTGCTCAGATTAGGTAATTTTCTTTTTGTTTTCTTTTCAAAAATTTTTCAAAAATCTTTCAAAATTTTCTCACCTGTTTTCGAAAAAAAAAATTTACTAAAAATAATGTTTTCAAAAATAAATTATTCTATGGCTTCAAAAATTTTTAAGAATGAATTCTAGTGTTTCATGAAGCATGTTGAAGCCTATCTGGCTGTAAAGCCATACCCAAACTGCTTTGGGATTGGCTAATCACCTCAGTGGAGTCATGCCAATCCTTCTGGATAGGGTATGTCAGGCTTGTCATGTCTGAATTACACTCATATTTTTATTAAAGCTTGGCTGGCTATTAAGCCATGCCTGACCCTTTGATTGGAGCTTTAAGACTAATATGACAAGATTCCTGGAATTCATATTAAGGATTTTGAAATCCTTATCTTTGTTTTTCAAATAATTTTCGAAAAAAAAAACAAAAAAAAAATTTAAAAAATCATAAAAATCAAAAATACTTTTGTGTTTCTTGTTTGAGTCTTAAGTCATATCATAAGTTTGGTGTCACTTGCATATGCATCTTGCATTTTTCGAAAATATCATGCATTCATAGTGTTCTTTATGATCTTCAAGTTGTTCTTGGTCAGTCTTCTTGTTTGATCTTGATGTTTTCTTGTTTTGTGTTTTTTCTTGTTTTACATGTGCATCTTTCGTTTATTAGAGTCTAAACATGAAAGATTTCTAAGTTTGGTGTCTTGCATGTTTTCTTTGCATATAAAATTTTTCAAAAAATATGTTCTTGATGTTCATCATGATATTCACGGTGTTCTTGGTGTTCATCTTGACATTCATAGCATTCTTGCATACATTCATTGTTTTGATCTAAAAATTTCATGCATTGCATTATTTTACTTTTTTTCTCTCTCATCATAAAAATTCAAAAAAAATAAAAAAAATATCTTTCCCTTTTTCTCTCATCAAATTCGAAAATTTGGATTGACCTTTTCAAAAATTTTTAAAATCAAATTGTTTCTCATGAGTCAAATCAAATTTTCAATTTGAAAATCTTATCTTTTTCAAAATCTTTTTTAGAAATCAAATCTTTTTCAAAAACTAATTTCTATCATATCTTTTCAAAAATATCTTCTCATCTTATCTTTTTCAAAAATTTGATTTTCAAAATATCTTCTCTAACTTCCCAACTCCTTATCTTTTCAAAATTGATTTTTGTTTCAACTAACTAACTAACTTTTTGTTTGTTTCTTACCTTTTTCAAAACCACCTAACTAACTCTCTCTCTCTCTCTATTTTCGAAAATATCTTCCCTCTTTTTCAAAAATTTCTTTTTAATCAACTAATTATTTTATTTTTATTTTGAATTTTCAAAAAAAAAAAAACTACTAACCTTTTTCAAAAACTATTTTCAAAAATCACTAACTCTTTTTCAAAAATTGTTTTCGAAAATTCACTTCCCCCTCTCATCTTCTTCTATTTGTTTATTGATATACTAACATCTTTCCTTCAACTCACCAAAAATCCGAACCCCCTCTCTCTCTGAGTTCAGATTTTCTTTTCTTCTTTTTTTCTACTAACACAAGGACCTCTATACTGTGGTATAAAGGATCCATATTAGTATTATTTTTTTTTCTGTGCCTTCTTCTTTGTCATATGAGCAGGAGCAAGGACAAGAACATTCTTGTTGAAGCAGATCCAGAACCTGAAAGGACTCTGAAGAGAAAATTAAGAGAAGCTAAATTACAACAATCCAAAGATAACCTTTCAGAAATTTTCGAACAGGAAAAGGAGATGGCAGCCGAAAATAATAATAATGCAAGGAGAATGCTTGGTGACTTTACTGTACCTAATTCCAATTTACATGGAAGAAGCATCTCCATTCCTGCCATTAGAGCAAACAACTTTGAGCTGAAACCTCAGCTAGTTTCTCTGATGCAGCAGAACTGCAAGTTTCATGGACTTCCATCTGAAGATCCTTTTCAGTTCTTAACTGAATTCTTGCAGATCTGTGATACTGTTAAGACTAATGGAGTAGATCCTGAAGTCTACAGGCTCGTGCTTTTCCCATTTGCTGTAAGAGACAGAGCTAGAATATGGTTGGACTCTCAACCTAAAGATAGCCTGAACTCTTGGGATAAGCTGGTCACGGCTTTCTTAGCCAAGTTCTTTTCTCCTCAAAAGCTGAGCAAGCTTAGAGTGGATGTTCAAACCTTCAAACAAAAAGATGGTGAATCGCTCTATGAAGCTTGGGAAAGATACAAGCAGCTGACCAAAAAGTGTCCTTCTGACATGCTTTTAGAATGGACCATCCTAGATATATTCTATGATGGTTTGTCTGAGTTATCAAAGATGTCATTAGATACTTCTGCAGGTGGATCCATTCACCTAAAGAAAACGCCTGCAGAAGCTCAAGAACTCATTGACATGGTTGCTAATAACCAGTTTATGTACACTTCTGAGAGGAATCCTGTGAGTAATGGGACGCCTATGAAGAAGGGAGTTCTTGAAATTGATACTCTGAATGCCATATTGGCTTAGAAAAAAATATTGACTCAGCAAGTCAATATGATTTCTCAGAGTCTGAATGGAATGCAAGCTGCATCCAACAGTACTCAAGAGGCATCTTCTGAAGAAGAAGCTTATGATCCTGAGAACCCTGCAATGGCAGAGGTGAATTACTTAGGTGAACCTTATGGAAACACCTATAACTCATCATGGAGAAATCATCCAAATTTCTCATGGAAGGATCAAAAGCCTCAACAAGGCTTTAATAATGGTGGAAGAAACAGGTTTAACAATAGCAAGCCTTTTCCATCATCCACTCAGCAACAGACAGAGAATTATGAACAAAATACTTCTAATTTAGCAAACTTAGTCTCTGATCTATCTAAGGCCACTGTGAGTTTCATGAATGAAACAAGATCTTCCATTAGAAATCTGGAAGCACAAGTGGGCTAGCTAAGTAAAAGGATCACTGAAATCCCTCCTAGTACTCTTCCAAGCAATACAGAAGAGAATCCAAAAGGAGAGTGCAAGGCCATTGACATAAGCACCATGGCCGAACCTGTAAGGGAAGGAGAGGACGTGAATCCCAAGGAGGAAGACCTCCTGGGACGTCCAGTGGTCAATAAGGAGCTTCCCTCTGAGGAACCAAAGGACTCTGAGGCTCATCTAGAGACCGTAGAGATTCCATTGAACCTCTTTATGCCCTTCATGAGCTCTGATGAGTATTCATCTTCTGAAGAGAATGAGGAAGTTACTGAAGAGCAAACTGCCAAGTTTCTTTTTGCAATCATGAAGCTGAATGCCAAATTATTTGGCATTGATACTTGGGAAGTTGAACCTCCCTTGTTTATCAATGAACTAAGTGATCTGGATCAACTGACATTGCCTCAGAAGAGACAGGATCCTGGAAAGTTCATAATACCTTGTACCATAGGCACCATGATCTTTAAGGCTCTGTGTGACCTTGGTTCAGGAATAAACCTCATGCCCCTCTCTGTAATAGAGAAACTGGGAATCTATGGGGTGCAAGCTGCTAAAATCTCATTAGAGATGGCAGACAATTCAAGAAAACAGGCATATGGACAAGTAGAGGACGTGTTAGTTAAGGTTGAAGGCCTTTACATCCCTGCTGATTTCATAGTCCTGGATACTGGAAAGGAAGAGGATGAATCCATCATCCTAGGAAGACCTTTCCTGGCCACAGCAAGAGCTGTGATTGATGTTGACAGAGGTGAACTAGTCCTTCAATGGAATGAGGACTCCCTTGTGTTTAAAACTCAAGGATCTCCCTCTGCAACCATGGAGAGGAAGCAGAAAAAGCTTCTCTCAAAGCAGAGTCAACCCAAGCCCCCACAGTCAGACTCTAAGTTTGGTGTTGGGAGGCCACAACCAAATTCTAAGTTTGGTGTTGAACTCCCATATCCAAGCTCTAAGTTTGGTGTTGGGGAGTCTCAACAAAGCTCTGCATATCTGTGAGGCTCCATGAGAGCCCACTGTCAAGCTATTGACATTAAAGAAGCGCTTGTTGAGAGGCAACCCAATTTTTATTTATCTAACTATATTTTTCTTAGTTATATGTCTTTATAGGTTCATGATCATGAGGAGTCACAAAATAAATATAAAAATTGAAAACGGAATCAAAAACAGCAGAAGAAAAATCACACCCTGGAGGAGCATCTGCCTGGCGTTCAACGCCAGAGCAGAGCATGGTTCTGGCGCTGAACGCCCAAAATGGGCAGCACTCTGGTGCTGAACGCCCAGAACAAGCATGGTTCTGGCGTTCAACGCCAGAAATGGCAACAAATGGGCGTTGAACGCCCAAAATGGGCACCAACCTGGCGCTGAACGCCCAGAATTGTGTGCAAGGGCATTTTACATGCCTAAATTGGTGCAGGGATGTAAATGCCTTGACACCTCAGGATCTGTGGACCCCACAGGATCCCCACCTACCTCATCATCTCTCTTTCCATTCATGATCATCCCTTCTGTTTTCCATTTACCACTCACATCCATACACCCACTACCTTCAAAATTCAACATCTCTCTCCCACCCAATACCACCCATATGGCCGAATACACACTCCCATCCATCTCCTTCATATCTTCTTCATTCCTTCTTCTTTTGCTCGAGGGCGAGCAACATTCTAAGTTTGGTGTGGTAAAAGCATAGCTTTTTTGTTTTTTCCATAACCATTGATGGCACCTAAGGCCAGAGAAACCTCTAGAAAGAGGAAAGGGAAGACAAAAGCTTCCATCAAGGGTCTATAGCTCAGTGGTAGAACATTTGACTGCAAATCAAGAGATCCCTGAGATACCTCAGGGGATACATTTTCTTCCACACAATTATTGGAAGCAACTAAGGGTGGAACATCAAGAGCACTCCATCATCCTTCATGAAATCAGAGAAGATCTAAAAGCAATGAAGGAGGAGCAACAAAGACAAGGAAGAGACATAGAAGAGCTCAAGGACATCATTGGTTCCTCAAGAAGGAAACGCCACCATCACTAAGGTGGATTCATTCCTTGTTCTTATTTCTTCTGTTTTTCGTTTTCTATGTTATGTGCTTATCCATGTTTGTGTCTTCATTACATGATCATTAGTAGTTAGTAACTTTGTCTTAAAGTTATAAATGTCCTATGAATCCATCACCTCTCTTAAATGAAAAATGTTTTAATTCAAAAGAACAAGAAGTACATGAGTTTCGAATTTATCCTTGAACTTAGTTTAATTATATTGATGTGGTGACAATGCTTCTTGTTTTTTGAATGTATGCTTGAACAGTGCATATGTCTTTTGAAGTTGTTGTTTAAAATTGTTAAATATGTTGGCTCTTGAAAGAATGATGACTAGGAGAAATGTTATTTGATAATCTGAAAAATCATAAAAATGATTCTTGAAGCAAGAAAAAGCAGCAAAGAACAAAGCTTGCAGAAAAAAAAATAGGCGAAGAAAAAAAGAAAAAAAAAAAGAAAAAGCAAGCAGAAAAAGCCAAAGCTCTTAAAACCAAGAGGCAAGAGCAAAAAGCCAATAACCCTTAAAACCAAAAGGCAAGGACAAATAAAAAGGATCCCAAGGCTTTGAGCATCAGTGGATAGGAGGGCCTAAAGGAATAAAATCCTGGTCTAAGCGGCTAAACCAAGCTGTCCCTAACCATGTGCTTGTGGCGTGAAGTTGTCAAGTGAAAACTTGAGACTGAGCGGTTAAAGTCAAGGTCCAAAGCAAAAAAAGAGTGTGCTTAAGAACCCTGGACACCTCTAATTGGGGACTTTAGCAAAGCTGAGTCACAATCTGAAAAGGTTCACCCAATTATGTGTCTGTGGCATTTATGTATCCGGTGGTAATCCTGGAAAACAAAGTGCTTAGGGCCACGGCCAAGACTCATAAAGAAGCTGTGTTCAAGAATCATCATACTGAACTAGGAGAATCAATAACACTATCTGAACTCTGAGTTCCTATAGATGCCAATCATTCTGAACCTCAACGGATAAAGTGAGATGCCAAAACTATTCAAGAGGCAAAAAGCTATAAGTCCCGCTCATTTGATTGAAGCTATGTTTCATTGATAGTTTGGAATTTATAGTATATTCTCTTCTTTTTATCCTATTTGATTTTCAGTTGCTTGGGGACAAGCAACAATTTAAGTTTGGTGTTATGATGAGCGGATAATTTATACGCTTTTTGACATTGTTTTTAGTAGGATCTAGTTACTTTTAGGGATGTTTTCATTAGTTTTTATGTTAAATTCACATTTCTGGACTTTACTATGAGTTTGTGTGTTTTTCTATCATTTCACTTATTTTCTGGCTGAAATTGAGGGACTTGAGCAGAAATCAGATTCAGAGGTTGAAGAAGGACTGCTGATGCTGTTGGATTTTGACCTCCCTGCACTCAAAGTAGATTTTCTAGAGCTACAGAACTTGAAATGGCGCGCTTCCAATTGCGTTGGAAAGTAAACATCCAGGGCTTTCCAGCAATATATAATATTCCATTCTTTTTCCACGAATAGATGACGTAAACTGGCGTTCAACGCCAGCTTTCTGCCCAAATCTGGCGTCCAGCGCCAGAAAAGGATCCAAAACCAGAGTTGAACGCCCAAACTGGCACAAAAACTTACGTTCAACTCCAAGAAGGACCTCTACACGTGCAACACTCAAGCTCAGCCCAAGCACACACCAAGTGGGCCCCGAAAGTGGATTTATGCATCAATTACTTACTTCTGTAAAACCTAGTAGCTAGTTTATTATAAATAGGACCTCTTACTATTGTATCAGACATCCTGGATTGTATTTTGATCCTGTGATCACGTTTTGGGGGCTGGCCATCTCGGCCATGCCTGGACCTTTCACTTATGTATTTTCAACGGTACAATTTCTACACTCCATAGATTAAGGTGTGGAGCTCTGCTGTTCCTCAAAGATTAATGCAAAGTACTACTGTTCTCTATTCAATTCATCTTATTTCGCTTCTAAGATATCCATTCGTACCCAAGAACATGATGAAGGTGATCATTATGTGACGCTCATCATCATTATCCCTTATGAACGCGTGCCTGACAAACACTTCCGTTCTACATGCAACAAGCTAGAATGAATATCTCTTAGATCTCTTAATCGGAATCTTCGTGGTGTAAGCTAGAATGATGGCGGCATTCAAGAGAATCCGGAAAGTCTAAACCTTGTCTGTGGTATTCCGAGTAGGATTCAATGATTGAATGACTGTGACGAGCTTCAAACTCGCGAGTGCTGGGCGTTAGTGACAGACGCAAAAGGAGGGTGAATCCTATTCCAGCATGATCGAGAACCGACAGATGATTAGCCGTGCTGTGACAGAGCATGTGAGCATATTTTTCACTGAGAGGAGGGGATGTAGCCACTGACAACGGTGATGCCCTTGCATAAAGCCATCCATGGAAAGGAATAAGACTGATTGGATGAAGATAGCAGGAAAGCAGAGGTTCAGAGGAACGATTGCATCTCCTTACGCTTATCTGAAATTCTCACCAGTGAATTACATAAGTATTTCTATCCCTATTTTATTAGTTAAATTCGAAAACTCCATAACTGTTTTATATCTGCCTAACTGAGATTTCCAAGGTGACCATAGCTTGCTTCATACCAACAATCTCCGTGGGATTCGACCCTTACTCACGTAAGGTATTACTTGGATGACCCAGTGCACTTGCTGGTTAGTTGTATCGAAGTTGTGAACCATGGTATTGGCACCATGTTCTTGGCGCCATTGCCAGGAAAAGAAAGAGCCATGAATTTTACATAATCAAAGTGTAATCACGATTGCGCGTACCAAGTTGCTCACGTTGCCAGGGATTATTTGAGCTTGGACATCACAATTTTGTGCACCAACTCACTTATCCAAATTAAGCCTACCCTTTTCAATTACCTTTGTTAACCACTTTGAGCCTTTAAATCCCATTTGTTCTATATTTTACCACATTACTAACCTTAAGCTGAAAAATAATTTTATATCCCAAATTGAATCTTTGGTTAGCTTAAGATAGAATTGTGTGTGCTAGTTAAGTGTGGGAAATCGTGGGAACAAAAGTTGTTAACGGAATGTGTCATGAGAATTTAATGGGAATTTGGATACCTACTCATGTGAAACTATAAGAATTAAAAATCTATGTGCATTGATAAGCTATATTTCTTTCAATTTAAAAAAATAAAATAAAAAAATAAAAATAAAAATAAAAATAAATAAGGGGACAAAAATTACCCCAATGTTAAATTCAGAACTCAAAGATCAATGCACATATGATAGAATCAAATACAAAGTTGATACATGAGTATGGATTGAAAAAGGGAATTATGGGTAGCTAGGCATGAACTTTAAGATTACATTAAAAATATATAGGTTGGGTTGAAACTTGGGTTAATTAAAGATTCAATTTATTAGCTCACTTAACCATATGTATACCCCTACCTGTACCTTGGCCCCATTACAACCTTGAAAAGACCTCATGATGTTTGCATTGGTATATTAATTGTTGTTGATTGGTTAGGAGAGGAACAAAAGTTAGAAAGCATGATTAGAGAAGGATAGAGTGATTACCCTATACACTAGAGATTAGAGCGTACATACATTATCAGTGAGGGTTCAATGCTTGAATTTTCATGCTCCCTGCTTTCATGAGCTATCTTCTTGCACTTTTATCTATTTTATTGTATAATGATAGAATTAGTGGAATTTGATTTGTAATTGTTTTGAAGAGCTTATTTACTTTTGATCAAGTGGGCAAGAATCATATAGTTGCATTTATTTATATATATAGGATTGCGTTGCATTTCATGAGTTTCTACATGTTCATACTTATTTACTTGTCTCCTTCAATTAAGCATGAGGACATGCTAATGTTTAAGTGTGGGGAGGTTGATAAACCACTATTTTATGGTTTATATTGTGTTTAATTGTGTGGTTTTATCATGATCCTTACCCACTTATTCATTAAATTAGCATGAAATTATAATTCCTTCCTGAATTTATTACATGTTTGAAAACTGCTTCCTACAGACTTTAATTGTGTATTTTTAATTCTCCTTTATTCCATTCGATGCTGTGATCTGTGTGTTGAGTGTTTCAGACTTTATAGGGTATGAATGAGTTGGAGATTGGAAAGAAAGCTAGCAAAAATGGAAGGAACACAAGAATTTGAGGAGATAACCAGCGAGAAGTGACGCGGTCGCCTGGCTCATGCGACCGCGCGAAGGAGAGCAAATCGCAGTGACGCGGTCGCATCGCTCACGCGGCCGCGCGGATTGGAAAAGGTCAAGCGACGCAGTAGCGTGGACGATGCGAACGCGTGGCAAGGAAAAGCGTGAATGACGCGTCCGCATGGATGACGCGATCGCGTGACATGTGCGATCTGCATAATCTGCAGAATTCACTGCGGGCAATTTTGGACCTTATTTCGACCCAGTTTTCGGCCCGGAACAGCAGACTAGAGCCAGAGAATATGCAAAAACAAAACACAACATTCATTCTACACAGTTTTCAGTTTTAAATCTAGTTTTACTCCTTTAGGTTTTTCTCTCTAGGTTTCAGAATTTTAATTTTTAATTGGTCTTAGCATTGGAACATTGAGAAGAGTTATTTCCTTATCAAGACTTCGTCATTCTAGTTCGTTCTCTTAACTTGGTTTTGTTCTTCCATGTTCTTTGCTTTGTTCAATTTTGTCATTTGAATACTTTCATGAGTATTTAATACAAGGATTATTCCTTTCATTTTAATTTATTTTCCATTCCAATAATCATGTCTTCTTTTAATTCTCTTTCATATGTTATGGATTTATTATTTACAATGAGCGAGTAGTTTCTTCACTTGATGGGGAGTTGATTGAAAGGAACTCTTGAGTTGGAAGGATTGAAAGAGAATTTGTAATTGGGTTAACTGTTGGATTGCTATCCAGTCACTAACACCAATCCCTTTGAACTAAGTGGGTTGCAACTCATGAATAGATCTAGCATTCCAACTTGTTTGACTTTCCTTTACCTAGTAAAGGATAACTAAACAAAATAACTATTAATTATAAATTAATCTTGAAATCATTCCATCAATAATAGAGATTCCAACTAATCAACTCCCAGTCAAGGCTTTTATTCATATTATTTAAATTTTCTCAATTTAATTTTCCATCTGCAACTCGTTGGGAGATGACTGGGACTCCAACTCCCAGTAATTTTTAATTTAAACTCTCTGGGACATATTTCTAAATTGATAGGCATATTTTCGGCTTGCAACGTAACTATTTTAATAATTTTTAATTCACCAACTTCTGTGTCTCATCAGGGAGCTCCTCTTAAGGTGGCTTGTGCTTGAAACTATCCTTGAACATCCACCAATGCTTGAATCTCCAATAAGCTTTAGTCTTCAAAGATGATAACTCTAAGCCTTGATGGAGTTCCACACAAGCCATGGGCTCCCAAATTTGATTCTCCTTGTGCGATCTGGGATCCCACACTTTGTTTTGACACCCATCTTCAAATTGATCATCATGATTCCAATTGGGTGAGAGGTGATCCGAATTCTCAAGTAAACACCAAAGCATCTTTCTAGACCCCTTTAGTTGAGAACTTGATGCACGGAAACTTGTCTCTTAACAATTTTCCTTCGGCAAGTATATCGAATTGTCGTCAAGTAAAAACTCACAATAAAGTGAGGTCGAATCCCACAGGGATTGATTGGTCAAGAAACTTTAATTAGAGGAATGTTCTAGTTGAACTAAGCAGAATTGGATTTGAAATTTGCAGAAAATTAAATGGCGGGAAAGTAAATAGCAGAAAACGTAAATGCCGGAAATAAAGAGCTGAATGTAAATAGCAGAAAGTAAATTGTAGAATCTTAAATGGGAATAGGGAAGATGCTCATAAAAGTAGATTGTAGAATTTAAAGAGAATGGGTAAGACCAGAAATGGGAAATTCATTGGGCTTAGGAGATGTTGCATTCTCCAGATCAAGTTCATTTTCATCTCTTCCTCAATCAATGCATTCATTGATCTCCTTGGCAATTTTAAGTGATCGAATTCCAATTTCTTGGTAATTCAATCTCTCAAATCTTGATCAATAGCCAATTTCTTGGTCAATTGCTCATGAGAAGAGATGAAGTATGGTCACTGATTATACCACATGTATTTCTAAATCAAAGTGTTGGTAGGATTATATGTCACTATATCCATCCAAACCCCAATTTGGTCCAACATGAGAAAGCATTTCTAGCATGATCTCTTCATTCCTCTTCCAAAGTTCCGAAGAGATCCAAGTATGAATAGCTTCTTTTCCAAGATAACTACCCAATTGAATGAAGATTGAAAGCTTTCTAGTAAAATCAAGAGAAAAGATAGAAGAAGAATAATGAAAACTAATATTGATCCATCAAATTATAACAGAGCTCCCTAACCCAATGAAAGGGGTTTAGTTGTTCATAGCTCTGGAAATAGAAAACAAAGATGGAAAATACATTATAAAAAGTAAACTAGAAGTGCAGAGAAAGTAAAATTATACAGAGAGTAGTTCTCCAATTTCCAACCCCCTTCTTGATTCAAAACTAACCCTATATATACTACTCTTCTGATCTTTTAGTTGGTTCTTCAAATCTTGGATATGGGCCTTTGGATCTTGAGTTTGAAGCAGTTATCCTCTTCAGTGGGCTTAGCTTTACTTGCAGAGAGAAAGTGTGATGTAGGCAGGGACTTTTAGCTTAGGACGTTAGTGGCGTTAACGTTAAGTGAAAGTGTGGGTTCGAGAACGTTAGTGGCAGTCACCTTTTTCACTAACGTTCCTAACCCAAGGATGATCCACGTTAACTTCAATGTTAGTGGCACCAACGTGACCACTAACGTTGCCTCTTGGTCCTTCGCACACGTTATTGGGGCTTACCTTTTCCAATAACGTTGAGACTCCTCCATTCCCCCTACGTTAGAGTTCACGTTAGTGTGGCCAACGTGACCTTTAACGTAGGCTTGCCAATTCTTCGAAAACGTTAGTGACACTTACCTTTGTCACTAACGTTTCAAAACACCCTTACTTCCCACATTAGAGTTCACGTTAACTAGGTTAACGTGGCTTCTAACGTTGTGGTGATAGCCATCTCCAACGTTAGTGACAAAGGTGAGTGTCACTAACGTTGGCTCATCATTCTTTCATCCACGTTTGCTTCCACGTTAACTAAATTAACGTGGGAGTTAACGTTGCTCATAGTGGCTCATTCCAACGTTAGTGACAAAGGTGAGTGTCACTAACGTTGGCGATTCTTGCTCCCTCCACGTTATCTTCCACGTTAACTAAGTTAACATGGCAACTAACGTGGCTCAAAGTGGCTTAGTCCAACGTTAGTGACAAAGGTGAGTGTCACTAACGTTGGCCATTCTTTTGCTTCCCCACGTTAGAGTCCATGTTAACTGAGTTAACGTGGATCTTAACGTGGCTAATATGAGCTTGGTCCAATGTTAGTGACAAAGGTGAGTGTCATTAACGTTGGCTTCATTTTCTTCTTCCACGTTAGAGTTCACATTAACTTAGTTAACGTGACTCTTAACGTGGGCTACGATGGCTTCGAAGACGTTATTGGCGATTACTTTTCTCATTAACGTTGCAAGCTAGCTCCCATTCCACGTTAGTGGTTACGTTAGTTAGACTAACATGGCTGATAACGTGGTACTTCCTTGCTTCCTTTGTCTTGAAATCAATCAATAGAGTGCATCAAAGTTCTAATCCAAAATCATGAGACATGCATCATCCAATTTGTCATTCAATTCTTGTGTAATTCTCATGAAATCATGTAAAGTGCACAATGTTTGCTTGAATCAAGATGTAAGTGAAATTCTACCCAAAACTTGCTTATTTCCTAAGAAAATGCATGAAACTACCCTAAAACAGTAAAGAAAAGGTCAGTGAAACTGGCCAAAATGCCCTGGCATCAGAACTATACCAACCATTGCACTTAGACTTTGAGTTTCCAACCATAAGGAACCTTGATTGATGTGTCCAACCACTACACAACTCTCTCCTACTCTTAAATCCACAAAGAGCTCTAAGTTGATCATAATTTTCAATCAAACCATATTCAAGTGAGAAAGCAAAGCTTAGGGATAATAATTTTACCCACTTGAATGTTGTGTTGGATGATGGTGACTTAGGAAGGGGAACCTTCCCACACTTAGCCGATGCGAGGTCTACGCCCTTGTGCTCTTCCTTTGCATCTTCCACCTCCTTGCAACTTTCCTCAACTTTAACCTCTTCCTCTTGGTGGCTTGCTTCCAATTCAATTTCTTCTTTATTACTCACCAAGGGCATGAAAGGTTGTTCATCTTCTTCTTTGACCTCAATTTCAAGACCAATGGGAGAGGATTCAATTGTAGATAGGAACTCCTCAATGATTGAATCCATCTCTTGATCAACCTCTTCAAAGTTTTCAATCATGATATGCTTTGGAGGTTGTACACCCTCCTCAACATCAACGTTAAGTATCTTGGAAGAGGGCTCTCTAATGCTACATTTCCATGGACTTCCAACATCTATTATGTTTTCAACCACTTCTTCTGGCGCATTCATCTCAACTTCTTCCCCCTGTGACAATTCTTGCTTCAACTCCTCTTCTTCACCTTGAAGCTCTAAACTCACTCCCTCACTATGCTCCTTAATTTCCTCTCCACATTTGTCAATGGGAGTGCCTTGGTTGCTTAGGCTTAGTCGGGAGGAGACCATATTGCGAACGGCTTCCGCTAGGATAGCCATCTTAGCTTCTAGCTCCTTAAACTCCTTTTGGTTCTCTTCTTGCCTTCGAATGTAAGAACTAATACATTCTTGGAGTGGATCATCCATTGGAGGTGGTGTGAAAGAAGAAGGTTCATTGTTTGGGAGGAAAGTTTCATAATTGGAAGTTGGTTCATCTTGGTAAGGGTATGGAGGTGGTGTATATTGAGGTGGTTCTTGAGAGTAATTGTGTTAGAATGGTTGTGGTTCATATGGTTAATAAGGTGGTTGGTATGGTGGATAAGAATTATGGTCATATAGAGGTGTTTGGTGGTATGGAGCTTGTGAGTATGGTGGTTCAAAGTCATGTCGAGGGGGTGGTTCATAGGCATGTAGTGGTGGTTGTTGACAATTACAATAAGGGTCACCACATCCATTAGATTGATATTGATTAGGATTAGAATTATACCCATAAGAGACCGGAGGTTGTGGTTTCCAAGAAGGTTGATCAATCCCTTGAGGCTCCTCCCACCTTTGATTGTTCTATCCTTGATGCATATTGTCATTGTAGCTCCCATTTCCTACAACATAATTTGAGCCAAACTCATACCCAAAGTGATGAGAATTCATAATAGCAAGAGAAAATAAAAACAAAACTAGTAAGAACTAATAAAAACAAACTCCTAAAACAAGCAAAAACTAGCAAAAAATCATATTAACATATATACAATAGCCAATAATATAACACCAATGCAACTCCCCAGCAACGGCGCCATTAATTTGATGGCAAAAATTTTTGTTGGTCTAGAATTTCTCTTGTAGAAATTAGAACTTTGTTGTAAGCATAGCTCCAAACCAACAAACAACTCTCACATCAAATTAAATTTTTGGTTGTCACAAGTAACAAACCCCAAATAAGAATTAACCGAAGTATTTAGACTCCGGGTCGTCTCACAAGGAATTGCAATGAAGTGTATGATTATTGGATATGAAGGAACAATGGGGGGTTTTGATTGATAAGAGGGCAAGAAATTAAATGACAAGGAAAGTAAATCAAGCAAATAACTGAAGAAAGCAAGTAATAAAGAGAAACATTCATGGCAAGAATTGAGATCATAGGCTTTCTATCCTAGTCATGCAATGATTAGTTCATCTTATTTAGTCAACTCCAACACATAGGGAGAAAGTCAAACAAGATTAATCAATCATATCACAATAATAAACAAGAATTTATCTTATTTCGTCATCTCCAACATTGGAAGAAGATATAGGTTATCTTCCATGAGAGAAAGTCAAACAAGACTAGTTAATCTCAATCCAAAAGTCCTAATCAACTTACTAATAGAATTAGCAAAAGATTAGAATCAATGGAAATCATATTAACTAACAACTCTAGATCACCAACATAAGTTGGGTTTTCATGACTCAAGATTGCCTAATTACTCTCTCCAAGTCAAGAATGCTCAAAATCTACTCTAAGATCCTTCCAAGCATTTTGCTAAACACTTAGAAGGCATAAAAGGAAAGCATAATAAATGACAAGAAATAGTAAAATCTACCAACTATCAATTGCAAGGAAAGTAAATCACTCCTCAAATCAACAATTAAAAGAACATCAAACATTAAATTGCATTAAAAGTAAATCAAATCTAACAAGAGCATCCATGAACATAAAAGAGAAATTAACATGAAAACTAAGAGAATTAAGTAGTAGGGTGATAAACCCATATTTCATGAGTTCTTTTGTGCCTAATTTGAGTGATTTATACAATCCTTCACCTACTTATTCACATTAATTGTATGGTTTTACTTTCCCTTCCTTATTATGTGATGTAAATGAAAAACATGTTTCCTAAGCTTTAAAATTAATTAATTTAATTACCTTTATTTCCATTCATTGCCGTGATTAGTGTGTTGAGTAGTTTCAGATTTTCTAAGGCAGAATGACTTAAAGGATGGAAAAGAAAACATACTAAAATGGAAGGAGAAAGCAAAATGGAGCTTTAAGGAAACTGATATCAACGCGATCGCATGGATGACGCGATCGCGTGCCAAGCACGAATCAGTAGCGACGCGGCCGCATGACTGACGCGACCGCGTGGCAAGGAAAAGCTCCGAATGACGTGACCGCGTGACCCACGTGGACGCGTGACAGAGGCCACATATCAGATTTTACAGAATACGCCCCCAGCAAATTCTGAAGCCCTTTTTGGCCCAGATCCAAGTACAGACAGCATAGACCAGAGGTTATAAAGTGTGGGAATGCATCCATTCAAAGAGAGCTCGCAATTTTTGTTACTTTCAATGATTTAGATTTAGTTGAGAGGGAGATCTTCTCTCTTTCTCTCTTACGATTTAGGATTTCTTCTTGTTTTAAGAGTGACTCTCAATCCAGGTTTTATATTTCTTTGTTTTAAACTTCCCTTTCACTTTATTTATTTATTTCAGTATCTGAGTTGGCTATTTACCCTTATAATTGGATCTAAGAATTCTTCCATGTTGCAGACTGTTATTTGATCTACCCATTCTTTTATATTTTGTCTTTAATTTGATGCGCAGTTTCCCCATTCCCATTTACCTTCTTGTAGTTTAAGCTTCTATCCTTTAATTACTTGCAATTTAAGTTTCTGTTCTTTATATTCTGCATTTTAATTTCTGTTCCTTTAATTTCTTACAATTTAAGTTTCCTGCCAATTTACATTCTGCAATTACAATTTCAATCTGATTTAGCTCAACTAGAACAATTCTCCAATTAACATTGATCAACCAACCAATCCCTGTGGGATTCGACCTCACTCTACAGTGAGTTTTTACTTGACGACAAGTTCAGTGTACTTGCCGGTAGAAAATTGTTGAGAGACAGTTTTCGGGACATCACGTTTATGGCGCCGTTGCCGGGGATTGGTTTTGTATTGACAATTACTAAATCGGAGGAGAACTAGATTGAGCATTTTTCTTTTCTTTTGTTAATTGAATTTCAATTTCTGCTGTTACATTTACTTTCTGCAATTTTAGTTGTTTCTCTTTATTTTTCTTTATTTCTTTAATTTCCAGCAAAACTAATCCACTGACTCATTAACTGTTTGATTAATTGCCTCAATTGCTCTAACCACACTTTTTCATTAATTGTGAAATCTTCACTTGCTGGTCGCTGCTTGTTTTGCTACTTGTATTACAGGTAGAAGAGGGGTTTCAACCTCTTTTGACAGCGAACCAAAAAGAACCTTTCTGAGATTAAGGAAGGAAGCAAGAGGAAAGAGGGCTATTGGTGCAGAGGAAGAGGAGGAAGACTTGGATATAAACATGGAGGATGATATGGAAAACCATCACGAAGGAGAGGTGAATAATCATTCCAGAGGAGGTGGAGCCAACCCTGCTAGACAAGAGAGGAGAGTTCTAGGCTCTTACATCAATCGAAACCCAGGAAACTGTGGCAGCATCATTTAAAATCCAACTATCCATGCTAATAATTTTGAATTGAAGCCTCAGCTCATCACTCTCGTGCAAAACAATTGTTCTTTTGGAAGAAGTGCCCAAGAGGACCCTAATCAGCATCTTACTACATTCCTAAGGATCTGTGATACAGTTAAATCTAATGGTGTTCATCCTGACACCTATAGATTGTTACTGTTTCCATTTTCTTTGAAAGACAAAGCATCCAAATGGCTAGAATCATTTCCCAAAGAAAGCTTGACAACCTGGGAAGATGTAGTGAACAGATTCTTAGCAAGGTTCTACCCCTCCACAAAAAGTAAATAGACTTAAAACTAAAGTGCAAACACTCAAACAGCAGGATGGTGAAATCTTATATGAAGCCTGGGAGAGATTCAATGATCTGACAAGGAAATGCCAACTGATATGTTTAATGAGTTAGTGCAATTGCAGATCTTTTATGAAGGGCTTTCCTATGAATCAAAGAAAGCTGTAGACCACTCATCTGGAGGATCCCTTAACAAGAAGAAGACCATTGAAGAAGCCATTGATGTTATAGAGACAATGGTTGACAATGAGTATTTTTATGCTTCAGACAAAAGCAACAACATGGGAGTCATGGAATTAAACCATATGGATGCAATCTTGGCCCAGAATAAGATGATCACCAAGAAATTAGCTAAATTGACCAAGCAAATGGAGAAGAATCAGGCTACAGCAATTCATACTCAACCATCACCTCAAGGAGAGTTGGACACAGAGGAAGGAGTTAACTAGGAGGAAGCCAATTACCTTGGAAATTCATCTAAGCAAGCTCATGATCCATATTCTAAAACCTATAACCCTAGTTGGAGGAACCACCCAAACTTTGGGTGGGAAAACCAACAAAACCAAGGTCAAGACCACAAACCTCACAATCCCAACAAGTACACCTACCAATAATCTAATCCAAGATCATATCAACATCCGTATAACAATTCTTCCTAGCCACCATACCAAATCCAAAATAACCACTCTCAACATCCCAATCTCAGTCAACCGTCACCACATGACGATGACAGAATGTCCAAAATTGAAGCTATGTTCGCAAACCTTTGCAAGGATGTCCAGGATAACAGGAATTTCAAGGAAGAAGTGAGAAATAGTATGAAAAGCCGAGGAGAGACCATTAAGAAGCTTGAATCTTAAGTAGGGCATCTCTCTCAGCAGATTCCTAAGTCCACTGATAGTTTCCCTAGTGACACTAAGAAAAATCCAAGAGGGGAAATGAAGAAGGTGAGACGGGAAGAATGTAAGGCAATCACTCTTGAAAATGAAGAAATCCAGGAAGAAGATACCAGAAAGTCAACAGAGCATAGCCAAGGAAGTTCCCAAAGGAATTTAGAGGAAAAAGAACAAGGAAATGGACCTGTATAGGGGAAAGAACCAACAAGGAAGGAAATGTTGAAACCTTATGTGTCAAGGGCACCATTTCCCCAGAGACTCAGGGGAGGTGAGAAAGAAAATTCATACTCAAGATTCCTAGACATGTTTACATCCCTCAGTGTCAACATTCTCTTCATCAAAACTCTCCAATAGATGCCTACATACATCAAGTGTATGAAAGAGTTGCTGACCAAGAAAGGAACCTTGAAAGGGGGACAAACAGTGATAATGAACATGGAATGTAGTGCCCTCATCAATAAGGACTTACCTCTGAAGAAAAAAGATCCGAGGAGCTTTCATATCCCATGTGCCATAGGAGATATAAGGATTGACAGAGGATTCTGTGATCTAGGAGCTAGCATAAATGTGATGCCTTTGTCTCTCATGAAGAGGTTGCAAATCAATGAGTTGAGATCCACGGATGTAATCATCCAATTGGCTGATAAGACTCAGAAGCAAGCTGAAGGAGTGGTCGAGAATGTATTGGTCAAAGTGGGAAATTACTTCCTCCCCACTGACTTTGTTGTTTTGGACATGGAAGAAAGTTACCTCCATCCCATCATTTTGGGGATACTGTTTCTAGCTACTGCTAGAGCGCTCATAGATGTGAAACAAGGAGAGTTAATACTGAGAATACATTATGAAATCTCACCTTCCATGTTTTCAAACCTACACCTGAATTTGAGCCAGAACCTAAAGAGCTGAAGAATGATCACAGCAAAATGTGTCTGGAGGAAAGCAACAGTGAACCGGAAGCAGAGCCCCTGAAATAATCCTTAGTGAACAAGCAAGAATTTCAAGAGATACAGCAACCAAGGGAGTTCAAGAAATAGCTGAAGCCACAAGAATCAGGAAAAGCAGCTAACAAGGACCTCCCTAATACAAGAGTTACTGGAGAACAGCAAGAAGAAGCGAAAAGAGTTGTGAAGAAATTTCCAAGGGGATGGAGAAACAAGAAGATTCCTACATAAGGTTTTTCCCCTGGAGACAAGGTGATATCAGCCCACCATCCACCAATCCCACCCCTATTCCAACCATTCTATCCTAGTTACCTCAAGTTTTCACAATCAGAAAGGTCTTTTCCTTGGAACATGCAGAAATCATCAAGGAATCAAGTGGAGAAAGCTTCACTGTGCGAGGAGAGGACATGAGGCATTACAATCCACTATGACAGAGACCAACCGTCAAGCTAATGACCCTAAAGAAGTACTCCATGGGAGGTAACCCATGCTTTAGTTTATTACTTTCATTGCTTTGATATGAATAATCACTGGTGTACTAACTTGAATTCAAGCTTTCAGAGACAGAGTGAACACTTACATATGATAGTTTGAAGCATATGATCCATCTTTAAGTTTGGTGTGCCTACAGGCACCCTAAAATGTTTTTCAAACAGTAATGATCATGTAGCCATCTTAATATATGCCTAAATATTTTCTTGGAATATATAGCCAAACATTAAGTTTGGTGTTCTATATATACCAAGAACATAAGTGATGAGAGTCAAATTTGATTTAAGTCTTGAATTTCATGAAAGTATAACCATGTTTTACATTTTACATTCTTTTAGTTCATGTTTAAAGATAGAGAATTAAGTGTTCTTATGATGATTTAATGATAAAAATGTTAAGCACGGCCAACATCATTTCGTAAGAAGTTATTTAACCAATTTTCTTTATTTTCAATTTTATTGTTGCCACCTTCATTGCTTCTGCCGCCAAGAGTGGAGTGTGATGTTTTTGTTTCGTTGTGATTAATAGGTACATGGGAGAAGAGATTGAAGAAAAGGACAAGACAAGCTAGGGCACGGTCATCCTAGTGGTGAAAATGGAAGTCACATGTCCTTGGAAGAGCTCCTTGGGAAGAAAAATTTTGCACATTGGTTGGATAAGTGTGCCTCCTTTAATGACCGAACCTACCCCCCCCCCCCAAATGAAGAGGCAACTTTTGTCCTCATTCAACTTTACATGCACACCCTTCATTCTCAACCTTTCACAAAGAATCCTAACCATCCACTCTCCATCAATGGTTACTATATATAGCCCTAAGTAGACCAGACCTCACAACTCAAGTTTCCACCCTTTTTCACTCATAAACTCGGTCTTGTGTTCCTAAAAGCTCAAATTTATAATTGTGTCCTTTTGTGCTGCAAGTCACTCTTGTTCTATTTGTTTTCATAGACTTTGCTTCACTTTTTAGCCACCTTTTCACCCCAAATTGCACTACACTAGCGATTTTCATCACTACTTCTCTACCTTTACTCTGCCAAATACAAAAATAACCATGGCATCATCAGGCCACAAAAGAAGAAAAAGAAAAGAGCCTGCTGTTGAAGAGGAAAGAACTGGATTTGATCAATAGAAGTTCAAATCAGCATTTCATGAAATATAATATATATGGATGAACTACAAGAGAATCTTGCCAGAAATCCCTTTTCAGCTGCTCGAAGGTGAATACCCAGAAGTAAGAGAGAAAATAAGAAAAAGGAAATAGGAGGCACTCACTAGCCCGATCACCAGAATCAATGCCAACATCACAAGAGAGTTTTATGCTAATACAACGAGGTTGGACACATCTATTCCCACTACTTACAAAAGCTATGTAAGGGGTGTGGAGGTTGATTTTAGCCCGAAGAGCATCATGAGGATTCTGGGCCTAAGGGCAGCACATTTTGATGAGTTTGGTTATTAGGAGAAAATAAATGGTAATCCAGATTATGATGAAATTTCTAATGATATCTTTGTGATTGATACTGATTGGAAGAGGGATGCTTATAGAAAGCACAAACACCTGAGAAGGAAGGATCTCGCCCTTGAAGCAAAAGGGTGGTATGAACTTATAAGAAGATCAATTTTGGGCACTATAAACTGATAAACCCCAATTTTGTGGTTTATATTGTGTAGAATTTGGGGAGTTTTGTCAATATTTTCCACACTTATTCACAGAAATTGTATGGTTTTGTGTTCTCTTCCTAATATTTTTGCATGATGGAAAACATACTTCTTTTGCCTTAAAATGCCATAAGTTGATCCTCTTTTATTACCATTCGATGCCGTGATATGTTTGTTGAGTGATTTCAGAGTTTGTAGGGCAGGAATGGCTTAGAAGAGAGAAAGAAAGCATGCACAAGTGGAAGGAACATGAAGAATTGGGCTTTGGGAAATCAACTGCGACGCGCATGCGCACTCCACGTGCACGCGTGGGTGCAAGGAGCTGGGCATGGCACGCAAAAAGTGACGCATCCACGTGGATTGGCAAAATTCCCATCGACGCGCACGCATGCTTGCCGCGTACAAGTGGATCGCGAAATTCAGGCGACGTGCACGCGTGAGTGACGCGTACGCATGACGAGCAGCACGTGACTTCATTAAAGAAAGATTGGCTGGCGATTTATGAGGCTCAGCAGGCCCAAATTCAAGTTAATTCTGCATGGAAAAGAGCCAGGAACTCTAGGGGAAAAAGGAGGATCATTCATTATACTCTTAGACATAATTTTGGCTAGTTTTGGTTTTTGGTTCTTCTAGAGAGAGAAACCCTTATTCCTCTCTAGATCTAGTTTGATTTGACCTTCCCTTGTTGAATTCTGAATTGGGTTTTGTTGATTTCTAGTTTTGATTACTTAATTTGAATTTTCTAATATAATTTTGTTGAGATCTTGTGTTAGATTTATGTTTCTTGTTATTTCCCATTTTCTATCCATATTATGAACTTTGTAGATCTTGAGTTTCTAATGATACATTAATGTTTCCCATGATTAATAGTGTTGTTTGAGTGACTTTCCATTGATAATTGTTAGTGGGTACTTTCAATTTCCAATTTAATTTCAATTTGAACATGTCTTTTACTAATGCTTACCATGTGTTTGATGAAATGTTTTCCTTGATTATGTAGTAGTTTCCTTCACTCTTGGCCTAGGCTAAGAAAATTGGGTAAACTTAAGTCATTGGGTCTAATGGATTTGTTGATTTGAGAACTCTTAGTGGTCAACTTGATAACCATTGACACTAGCCTACTACTAAGTCAATTAGTAGCTAGGTTAACATCAATCCAGTTGAAATACTTCAAGTATAGAAGTAAACATAATGAGCTTGGTTCTTCACAATTATCAAGACATGGTTATTAGACAAGGATGGTTACCCCAATACTTATGCCTAGCCAAGAGTTGCTTTTATTATTCATATTTGAAACCCAAAAATTTCAATTGCTTAATTCTAGTTATAGTTACTTGTTTAGTTTTAGAGTAGAATTATATTGGATGATCTCTTATTAGTTTGAAATTGCTCATACCTTGCTTTAGTTACTTGATTTAGTTTCTTGCACTTTAAGATTTCTTGCTTGTTAAGTTTATTAGTTTAATTTCTTGATCATGACTTCCAACCCTGGATTTCTAACCAATGTTGATGCACATATTTACCCATTCCTTGTGAGACGACCCGAGGTTTGAATACTTCGGTTTACTTTTATTGGGGTTGAACTTGTGACAACCAATTCTTTAAAATTTGATTCGAGGATTATTTGTCTGTTGAGAGCTATACTTGCAACGTGAATATTTTATGAAATTCTAGACTGACGATAACCCTTAGTTATTAAATTTTTGGCACCGTTGCTGGGGAATGGTTGAAACGTATGCCTTGATATTGGTTATGTGAATATGTGAATAGTGTAGATAGTTTACTTGCTTTCAGTACTTAGTTATAGTTTAGATTTCTTTTATACATGTGCTATGACTCCCAAGTTTGATGACTCGGTCTTAACCGGACTCTAGCTTAGCTGAGCTTGACCTTGAGATTAAAAGAACTTTGTTACACACTTGGCAAGCTAGACGGCGGTTGGACTATACGGCTAGTACTTCGGCCTCTCTTGAGGAGCATACAGAATCACTAGAGGGAACCGAGAGTGACTTAGAGTCCGTGATAAACCACTATTTTATGGTTTATCTTGTGCTAATTTGAGGGGTTATTATCAAGTCGTTGCACACTTATTCATACTATTTGCATGGTTTTACAATTCCTTCCCAGATTTTATTCTATGATTGAAAACATGATTCCTAGACCTTTAAATTGCATATTTTTTATTCCCCTTTATACCATTCGATGCCGTGATCTGTGTGTTCAGTGTTTTCAAGCTTTATAGGGTAGGAATGGCTTAGAGGATGGAGAGGAAGCTTGCATAAATGGAAGGAACATAAGAAATAAAGGAGACAACCAGCGAGCATCGACGCGCACGCATGGCTCACGCGTGAATTGGATTTTTGCACGGTGATGCGTATGCGTGCCTGACGCGTATGCGTGACAAAGAAGTTCGCCAAACGATGCATGACGTAGCGGAAATTGGCGAGTTAAGAAATTATTATAAGAGATACGTTGCAAGTACAGTCCTTAACCAACCGAAATTTTGTTTATCAATCTAGAAGGGTTGTCACAAAAATTAGAATTAAAATACTGGGAGTATGAATCCTAGGTCGTCTCCCAACGAGTTGCAGAAAGGTGTGCTATTTTATTAATCAGATATTTTCTAAAATGGTTTGAGTTGATAAATAGGAAATTAAATCAGAGAAATTATGTAATTTTAATAAAAACCTTTGCTGGGAGTAGATTAGTTGAAGCCCTATTCTTGTTGGAGTACTCTCAAGATTAATTGATAATTGAAGGTTGTTCTGCTTAGTTATCCCTTACTAGGTAGAGGAAAGTCAAGCAAGTTGGAAAGCTATTTCTATTCACAAGTTCCAATCCTCCCTCTTGGAAAGGATTAGTGTCAGTGACTAGAGGACAATCCAACAATAAACCCAATTACAATTTTTCTCTTGAGCATTCCAACTCAAGGTCCTCCTTTCAATCAACTCCCAATCAAGTTATGGAACTACTCACTCATTATGAATGTAAACTTCACAACATAAGAAAGGAAAATAAAGAAAGACATGATAAATAATAATCAAAAAGATCAATTAAAAATAAAAGTAGTTCTTGTATTAATAAATTCTAAAAATAATCCAATAGTAATTTTGAATAAATTGAAGACATGGAAGAGTAAGAGACAAGTAAGGAAACAAACTAGAATGATGAAGTTCTGACGGAGGAAATAACTCTTCTCAATATCCCAATCCAAAAAGCAATAAAATCAAAATCCTAAGAACTATGGATGTGTAGAGAGAAAACCTAGAGGATGAGTAAAATCAGATCTAAAACTAAAACTAGATAGAATGAATGTTGTCTGTGGTCTCTGCATGTTCCCTGGCTCTAATCTGCTTTTCTGGGCCGAAAACTGGGTCAAAACAGGGCCCAAAATTGCCCCCAGCGAATTCTGCAGATTCTGCAGATCGCGCACGTCACGCGATCGCGTCATCCAGCGTTTTGCCTTGCCACACGTGCATGTCGTCCATGCCTTCGCGTCACTTATGCAGTTTCCAATCCGCGCAGTCGCGTGAGCCATGCGTCCGCGTCACTGCAATTTCCTCTATGTCGCGCGGTCGCGTGAGCCATGCGTCCGCGTCACTTCTCGCTGGTCATCTCCTCAATTTCTTGTGTTCCTTCCATTTTTGCAAGCTTCCTTTCTAATCTACAAGTCATTCATGCCCTATAAAGCCTGAAACACTTAACACACAGATCACGGCATCGAATGGAATAAAGGAGAATTAAAAATACAAAATTAAAAGTCTCTAGGAAGCAAGTTTTCAACAATGAAGTATTTTTAGGAAGGAATTATAAATGCATGCTTATCATATGAATAAGTGGGTAAAGATTTGATAAAACCGCACAATTAAGCACAATATAAACCATAAAATAGTGGTTTATCAACCTCCCCATACTTAGTCATTAGCATGTCCTCATGCTTAGTTGAAGGAGATAAAATAAATGAGTAGGAACATGTAAAACTCATGCAATGCAATGCAACCTATATATGTGAATGCAACTACATGATTTTTGTCTACTTGGTCAAAAGTAAATAAGCTCTTCAAGACAGTTACAGATCAAATTCCACTAATTTAATTCTTATACAGTAAGAACAGATAAAAATGCAAGAAGGTAGCTCATGAAAGCAGGGAACATAGAATTTAAGTATTGAACCCTTACTGATGATGTATGTACGCTCTAATCTCTCTGGTGTATAGGGTAATCACTCTATCCTTCTCTAATCATGCTTTCTAGTTTTTGTTTTTCACCTAACCAATCAACAACATTTAATATACCAATGCAAACATCATGAGGTCTTTTCAAGGTTGTAATGGGGCCAAGGTAAGGGTACAGGTATATATATGGCTAAGTAAGCTTATAAATTGAAACTTTAATTAACCCAAGCTTTCACCTAACACACATATATAAATTCTATATAACTTAAATTTCATACCTAGCTACCCAAAATTTTTCTTTCACATTCCATACTCATGTATCAACTTTCATTTTAATTTTATCATACATGCATTGATCTTTGAATTCTTAACTTAACATTGGGGTAATTTTGTCCCCTTATTTAATAATTGAATATTTTTGGATTTTTTTAAATGCAGCTTATCAATGCACATAGATTTTTAATTCCTATAGTTTTACATGAGTAGGTACCCAAATTTCCATTATATTATCATGACATATTCCCTTATTATCTTTTGTTCCCACAATTTTCCCATACTTAATTGACTCACAATCTTATCTTAAGCTAACCAAAGATTCAATTTGGATATATAATTGTTTTTCCGCTTCAGGCTAGTAATGTGGTAAAATAAAGAACAAATGGGATTTAAAAGCTCAAAATGGCTAACAAAGGTAAATTAAGGGGTAGGCTTAATTTGGATAAGTGAGCTAAACAAATAATGGCTTCAATCATATGCAAGCATATAGATATATTAAACATTGGACATATAGGATGAAACAAAATATAAATTACAATCATAGAGAAGTAAACACATAAGAATAAAATAATTATGGATAGATAATGTAACCTTGTATAAAGGCTCAAATCTCACAGGTTGTGTGTTCTTTAGCTCAAAAACCATGTTCCAAATACAACTTCAAGCAAATTTAACATTAAAGTTTTAATTAAAATTAGTGAAATTTTGTTCTAAAAATAGGGTCTTAGAAGAAACTTATTGTCTTTTCAATCAAGTAGAACATGCATGCAACTAATCTATTACTATGCAATTTATCCTATTTTACAAAAGAAGAAACTAACTAAATAACCTATTTTGTTGGTGTTAGGGAAGAGAAATTACCTCCGAAAGTCAGGTACTAACCGACCTCCCCACACTTAAGGCTTTGCACCGTCCTCGGTGCCATCTGTCAGGAACAAAGGTGGGCTGGTAGCAGTATCTCCACAGTCGGGACCGTCATGGCTCCCTGTGCTAGTAAAGGAAGTGGAGTCCGGGGTGTCTTAGTCTTTGTATTTTCCTTTAAGTAGCTCCTTGAGGTATGTGAATCGGCACTTGTTATGGCGCTCTCTTAGCTTTGCTTTGTGTTCCTGCCGATCCAACCTTTTAAGTATCTGATGAAGCAGTTGATTGGTTGTAGGTGCTTGTGGTGTTGAAGGAGGAATGTCTTCAGCCGGTTCAGTAGTCTGGCTTGTAGTGGCTGCTGGAGGTCTGATATATTTCCCGTTAGGGACATACTGATCATCCCATGGAAGCATGCTGATAAACCACAATTTTATGGTTTATCTTGTGCTTAATTTGGGGGATTTTATCACCTTTTCCCACATTTATTCAATGAAATAGCATGGTTTTGTAATTCTCCCTTGAATTGTGCTTAAATGTGAAAACATGTTTTTTAGGCCCTAAAATTGGTGATTTTAATTCACTTTAATTCCATTTGATGCCTTAATGTGTTTGTTGAGTGATTTCAGGTTCATAAGGCAAGTATCGGATGGAAGGAGTGATGAGAAAAGCATGCAAAGCGGGAGAACACATGAAGAAATGAAGGAACCGGAAAGCTGTCAAGCCCGACCTCTTCGCACTCAATCGATCATAACTTGAGCTACAGAGATCCAAATGAGGCGGTTCTAGTTGCGTTGGAAAGCTAACATTCGGGGCTTCAAAATGATATAAATTTTACTATATGTTACTTCACGCTCAGGGGCGCGCATGCGCCATGTACGCGTGCGCGCCGATTCTGCTGTGGCCCACTAAGGTGAAATCGCCCCCAGCGATTTCTGAAGCACTTTGGCCCAGTCCAACTCATTTCTGAAGCTATTTCATGCAGAATTCAAGCTTGGGCAAGGAGGGAGCAATTGTTTGGTAGGGTAGCATCATGTAGGTTAGTTTCTAGAGAGAGAAGCTCCCTCTTCTCTCTAGAATTAGGTTGGGTTAATCTCTTCTAGATTTAGGTTTAATTCATACTTTGATTTACTTTTCCTCTACAATTTCTTGTTCCTCTACTCTTCTTCTCTCTAATTTTGTATTTCATTTTAGTAATTGCTTACTTTGTTGTTGATGCACTTTTGTTCTTCCATTTTCCTTTAATGCAATTTATGATTCATGTTCTTTTATCATTGATTTGCTTTATTGTTGTTTAAATCCTTGCATTTGAGTAGTGTAGATTTATATTCCTTGTAATTTTACTATGCTTTCCTTTTATTCCTTCCAAGTGTTTGATAAAATGCTTGGTTGGATTTTAGTGTAGATTTTGAGCATTCTTGGCTTGGAGAGAGTGATTAGGCAATCTTGAGTCATGAAAACCCAACTCAAAGTTGGTGATCTAGAGTTGTTAGCTAATATTATTTCCATTGACGCTAATCTTTTGCTAATTAAATTAGTGAGTTGATCAGGACTTTTGGATTGAGATTAGCTAGTCTTGTTAGACTTTCTCTGAGTATGAGGATAACATGATACCTTCCTCTATCTTCGGGGATGATGTAATAAGATAAATTCTTGTTATTATTGTGGTATGATTGATTAATCTTGTTTGACTTTCTCCCTATTTGTTGGAGTTGACTAAATAAGATGAATTAATCATTGCATGACTAGGATAGAAAACCTATGATCTCAACACTTGCCAAGAATGTCTCTCTTCCTTACTTGTCTTCTTTAAATACTTGAATGATTTACTCTTCTTGTCATTTAAATTCTTGCCCCTTTATAAATCAAAACCCCCTTGTCCCCTCATAGCCAATAATCATTCACTTCATTGCAATTCCTCGTGAGACGACCCGGAGTCTAAATACTCCGGTTATTTCTTATCTGGGGATTGTTCTTTGTAACAACCTGAAAATTTAATTTGATACGAGAGTTGTTTGTTAGGTTGGAGCTATACTTGCAATGCAAATATTTTGTGAAATTCCTTACCCACAACAATTTTTGTGTCACATGGCTTTGGTGTCCCCAGCTCTGTAGGAGACTCCGACTGCTGAGACAAGATCTGAGACCAAGGCGGGAAAAGGTAAGTTGTTTGCATTTTGTACGTGTCCCATGGCATTCCAGATGTGTCTTGGTAGGTTCAGAGGCTGGTCTGCAAGGATGCACCATAGTAGAACGGCCATGTCTACAGTGAAGGAGGATTCATGGGTGCTCAGAAAGACGTAATGGGGCATAATCTGTGCCCATACTCGAGCCTCCAAGGTAAGTGCGGAAGCCAATATTCCCTTAAGACGGGAATGACGGTACCCGTAGATCCATCTGCTGCCAGGTAGTACGATAACTCTGAGAACAGCGTCCCAGTCGAATTGGTACATCTGGCGCTTGAGTGCGACTTCTTGAAATGCGTCCAGTCCTTCTAGAGTAGAGGGGAGATCTAAAGCTCGTTGAATGGCGTCTTCTGTAATAGGAACTTGCTTCTGGTGGACATAGACTGACTGCAGGGTTGGCGGGTGGAAGTTGGAGTAGAACTCGACTACCCAGGAAAGATTAACCTGTCGTGACTGTCTCTATAGGAAACCCCATTGTCTTTGTGCAATTTGCGGCTCAACATATTCAGAAATATGGTTTGGGAGGATAAGAAGGTATTCGTTGTTGTAACTCCTTTCTGCCAGGATGGAGAACATCTGCTCACAGTAGCGATTGGTAAATCGCGCAGTGTCCTTTGCTGGGATGGCTTTCTCTTTATCATCAACCTTTATAATCTTCTTAATTCTTTTTGTTGAGGGTTTAACTGCAGTTGAATATGGCTCTGCCACTAATGCTCTTTTTGTTCCTCTCCTTGCTATTGATTTGGGAGCAGCTTTCTCTTTGCCTTTCTTGGTGGCCATCCTAAAAAAAGAAAGGAAAAGTATGTTAAAATGTCAAGGGTTGGAGCAAGGAAGAGGGCGAAAAAAGTGGTAATCAATGCACATTAAAAGATGAATGATGTTAACACATGGTCATGACTACATGTGGAAAATCATCAATGGAAATATAGCAAGTCCATATGGGGACAATTAAATGCTAGGTGTTTATTGGCATGCAGGTAAAGGCATGAGTAGCATAGATCAAGCATTTAATGTCCAAGTTAGATTACCAAACCTTTCAAACTGATAATTTGTTTGTAATGACAATTATATTTAAATAATAAAATATTAACAAGGGTTTTGTGAAAAACAGGCATATAGAGTGGTAGATTAAAAGAAATCCAAAAATAGTGCACAATGCCATACGGGCGTTTTCACAAACACATAGCATGCATGGTAAATAAGCTATTGAAAATATTAAATTGAACATGTAAGTAACCCTTTTAAAAAGTAAAATATAATTGTCAAACAATTCCTGAATAATCCACAAGCAAACCATAATGAATAATAATGACCCTAATAAACATCCAACACCAATTAAAAGAAAAAGAAAGAAAAGGAAAACATGGATAATACAAGTAAAAAGAAAAAGAAAAGGAGAAGAAAACATAAATTAAGAAGGAGGATAGAAAAGGAAAGAAGGAAGAAGAAAAGAAAAACCTTGTTAATGGTGGTGAGAGAGAGAAAGTAGAAAGTGAGAAAGAAGGAAGAAGAAGAAAGGGGAAGAATTTAATGTGGAGGGAAAAAAAGTAGAATTTGGGGAAGAGAAAGATAAGATATTTGGCAAATTAGGATAAGCTGTGCGGCGCAAGCGACGCGGATGCGTGGTGTACGCGTTCGCGTGGATGGCGCTTAAATGAATCGACGTCGTCGCGTCGGTCACGCGGACGCGTGACGCGTTTTGTGCTACTGGCACGAGGGCAGCCTCGCGCTCGCACAACTCTCTGTTCAAAACTCATTATTGCCAAATTCTAGGGTGACGCGGTCGCGTGGTTGACGCAATCGCGTGAGTGGCCATTATTGGGATATGACGCAGACGCGTGAGCCATGCGTCTGCGTGGTAAGGCTTGTGCGTTCAGCACCAGTCCAGCACCACTCTAGCACAACTTTCGGTCGTGCACCCTTTCTTACGTCGATTTTCAGGTCACGCGTCCGCGTGAGTGGTGCACGAAATTGTGATCCTTAACAACGGTGCCAAAAACTTGGTGCTCGGAACGTAATTCACACACTTTGTCACAACTTCACACAACTAACCAGCAAGTGCACTGGGTCGTCCAAGTAATAAACCTTACGTGAGTAAGGGTCGATCCCATGAAGATTGTCGGCTTGAAGCAAGCTATGGTCTCCTTGTAAATCTCTGTCAGGCTGATTCAAATGGTTATAGAATCTTAATAATTTAAAACATAATTAAAATATAAATAGGATAGAGATACTTATGTAAATCATTGGTGAGAATTTCAGATAAGCGTATAGAGATGCTTTCGTTCCTCCTGAACCTCTACTTTCCTGCTGTCTTCATCCAATCATTCCCACTCCTTTCTATGGCAAGCTTTGTGTAGGGCATCACCGTTGTTAATGGCTACTTCCCATCCTCTCAGTGAAAATGGTCCAAGATGCACTATCACCGCACGGCTATTCATCTGTCAGTTCTCGATCATAGTGGAATAGGATTCAGTAATCCTTTTGCGTTTGTCACTACGCCCAGCACTCGCGAGTTTGAAGCTCGTCACAGCCATCCCTTCCCGGATCCTACTTAGAATACCACAGACAAGGCTTAGACTTTCCGGACCTCAAGAATGGCCGCCAATAGTTTTAGCCTGTACCATGAAAACTCTGATCTCACGATCAGAAGGCGAAGAGATACACATTCAAGCTTGTTTGCATGTAGAACGGAAGTGTTTATCAGGCACGCATTCATAAGTGAGAATGATGATGAGCGTCACATAATCATCTCATTCATCATGTTCTTGTGTGCGAATGGATGTCTTAGAGAAGAAATAGGCTTGAATTGAGTAGAAAAACAGTAGTACTTTGCATTAATTCATGAGGAACAGCAGAGCTCCACACCTTAATTTATGATGGGTAGAAACTCTACCGTTGAAAATACATAAGAACAAGGTCCAGGCATGGCCGAATGGCCAGCCTCCCCGAATGGCATATGAATTTGAAAATTAGGGAAAAAGACCTTTAGTGCAATAGTAAAGAGTTCTATTTATCCTAAACTAGTTACTAGGGTTACAAAAATAGGTAAATGATGCAGAAATCTACTTCCGGGCCCACTTAGTGTGTGCTTAGGCTGAGCATTGAAGCTTTCACATGTAGAGGTCTTCCTTGGAGTTGAACGCCAGTTTGTAACCTGTTTCTGGCGTTTAACTCTGCTTTGCAACCTGTTTCTGGCGTTAAACTCCAAAATAGGGCAGAGAGCTGGCGTGGAACGCCAGTTTGCGTCATCTAAACACAGAAAAAGTATGGACTATTATATATTTCTGGAAAGCCCTAGATGTCTACTTTTCAACGCAATTTAGATTGCGCCATTTGGACTTCTGTAGCTCCCAAAAATCCACTTTGAGTGCAGGGAGGTCAGAATCCAACAGCATTTGTAGTCCTTCTTCAACCTCTGAATCTGATTTTTGCTCAAGTCCCTCAATTTCAGCCAGAAAATACTTGAAATCATAGAAAAACACACAAACTCATATTAAAGTCCAGAAATGTGATTTTTATTTAAAAACTAATAAAAATATATTAAAAACTAACTAAATCACACTAAAAACTATGTAAAAACAATGCCAAAAAGCGTATAAATTATCCGCTCATCACAACACCAAACTTAAATTGTTGCTTGTCCCCAAGCAACTGAAAATCAAATAGGATAAAAAGAAGAGAATATACTATAAATTCCAAAATATCAATGAAACTTAGCTCCAATCAGATGAGCAGGACTAGTAGCTTTTTGCCTCTTGAATAGTTTTGGCATCTCACTTTATCCCTTGGAGTTCAGAATGATTGCATCTATAGGAACTTAGAATTCAGATAGTGTTATTGATTCTCCTAGTTCAGTATGTTGATTCTTGAGCACAGCTACTTGATGCACGGAAACTTGTCTCTTAACAGATTTCCCTCGGCAAGTATACCGAATTGTCGTCAAGTAAAAACTCACAATAGAGTGAGGTCGAATCCCACAGGGATTGATTGGTCAAGCAACTTTAATTGGATGAATGTTCTAGTTGAGCTAAGCATAATTTTATTTGAGAATTGCAGAAAATTAAATGGCGGGGAAAGTAAATGGCAGAAAATATAAATGCTGGAAATAAAGAGCTGAATATAAATGACGGAAAGTAAATTGCAGAATCTTAAATGGGGAATGGGGAATTTAGCATGAAAGTAAATGGCAGAAAGTAAAGAGAATGGGTAAGATTAGAAATGGGGGATTCATTGGGCTTAGGAGATGTTGCGTTCTCCGGATCAAGTTCATTTTCATCCCTTCCTCAATCAATGCATTCATTGATCTCCTTGGCAATCTTAAGTGATTAAATTCCAATTCCTTGGTAATTCAATCTCTCAAATCTTGATCAATAGCCAATTCCTTGGTCTAATTGCTCATGAGAAGAGATGAAGTATGGTCACTGATTATACCACATGTATTTCCAAATCAATGTATTGGGAGAATTATATGTCACCATATCCGCCCAACCCCCAATTTGGTCCAACATGAGAAAGTATTTCTAGCATGATCCCTTCATTCCTCTTCCAAGGTTCCGAAGAGATCCAAGTATGAATAGCTTCTTTTCCAAGACAACTACCCAATTGGATGAAGATAGAAAGCTTTCTAATAAAATCAAGAGAAAATAAAGAAGAAGAATAATGAAAACTATTATTGATAAATCAAATTACAACAGAGCTCCCTAATCTATTGAAAGAGGTTTAGTTGTTCATGGCTCTGGGAATGGAAAACAAAGATGGAGAATGCATTCCGAATGTAAAACTAGAAGTTACAGAGAAAGTAAAATTATACAGAGAGTAGTTCTCCCAATCCAAAAGCTCCCCTCTAGTTCAAAATTACTCCTATTTATACTACTCTTCTGCTCTTCTAGTTGGCTCTTCAAGTCTTGGATATGGGCCTTTGGATCTTGAGTTGAAGCAGTTATCATCTTTAGTGGGCTCAGCTTCACTTGCGGAGAAAGTGTGCAGTAGGCATGGACTTTAGCTTAGGGCGTTAGTGGTGTTAACGTTAAGTGAAAATGTGGGGTCGAGAACGTTAGTGAAAATCACCTTTTTCACTAACGTTCCTAACCCAAAATGATCCATGTTAACTTCAACGTTAGTGGCACTAACGTGACCACTAATGTTGCTTCTTGGCCCTTCACAAACGTTACTGGGGTTTACCTTTCCCAATAACGTTGAGACTACCCCTTTCTCCCTATGTTAGAGTTCACGTTAGTATAGTTAACGTGACCTTTAACGTAGGCTTGACAATTCTTCGAGAGCATTAGTGACACCTACCTTTTTCACTAATGCTCCAAAACGCCCCTTTCTCACGTTAGTGCTTCACATTAATTACATTAACGTGGCCACTAACGTGGTGTTGATTGCCATATCCAATGTTAGTGACAAAGGTGAGTGTCACTAACGTTGGCAATTCCTTGCTCCTTCCACGTTAGAGTTCACGTTAACTGAGTTAACGTGGCTCTTAACGTAGCCAATATGGGCTTAGTCCAACGTTAGTGACAAAGGTGAGTGTCACTAACTTTGGCATTATCTTCCTCTTCCAGGTTAGAGTTCACGTTAACTGAGTTAACGTGACTCTTAATGTGGCCAATTGCCCTTTTGGAGCCTTAGTGGCACTCACTTTTACCACTAACGCTTGGAGCTTCATTTTCCCCCACGTTAACTACCACGTTAATGTAGTTAATTACATTAACGTGGTAATTAACGTGGGCTATGATTGCTTCGAAGATATTATTGGCGATCACTTTTCTCATTAACATTGAAAGCTAGCTCCCATTCCACGTTAGTGGTCACGTTAGTTAGACTAACGTGGCTACTAATGTGGCTTTTCCTTGCTTCCTTTGTCCTGAAATCAAGCAATTAAAGTGCATCAAAGCTCTAATCCGAGTTATGAGTCATGCATTATCCAATTTGTCATTAAATTCATGCATAATTCTCATGAAATCATATAAAATTCACAATGTTTGGTTGAATCAAGATGTAAGTGAAATTCTACCCAAAACTTGCTTATTTCCTAAGAAAATGCATGAAACTACCCTAAAATAGTAAAGAAAAGGTCACTGAAACTGGCCGAAATGCCCTGGCATCACAACACCAAACTTAAAGCTTGCTTGTCCCTAAGCAAGTACTGAAACATGAGAATGATGAATGAACTGACAAGAGGAATGAATCATTATTGTGGAAGTCATGTCCTTGGTTTTATGGGGATTCATGCATAGCAACTTAGGTTCATTCCTTTACTGGCTTTCAGACCTTTATCATGCCCTGGAACACTCACTTGATTGTACCCTTTGAGACTTTTATTTATTGATCCCTTTGTCTTTTCAAGGTTTATTGCATCCTTAGGCTAAGTGCTCTGTGAGGGCGCGACTCTTTAAAATAAGCTTTCAGCCAACACTCCCGAACCAGTTGGTTCAAGGTGCTAGGTGTTGAAACACCCCTAAGAACTTACTCCCTCAAGTCTCTCTCCCCCATACATGCACACCACAGGCACATGGTTTGTTATTTTCTTTCCTTGAGGCCTTGGTGTGCAGCACCTCTTTGGGTTACTAAATGTTCTGTAGCAAGGTTGCTCTTGATAGTGGATTTTCAGTTGATAATCCCGGGTTAGTTAACCCAAGTTACCAAGTGATGAAGCACTCCTAAGAACTTATTCATCCAAGCAGATCCTTGGTACAAGAGCACCACAGACACATCCCTCAAGATTCAAGCCCTTGGTGCCTAGCCTTATTTCTTATTACTTTTCTTTCTTTTTTAACTCTTATTGTTCTTTTCCTTTTTATTATTAGGATCTTGTTATTTAGCTAGTCTCATGGGGTGTGTTTCAAGCATATGACTTCAGGACAGATAGTTGCCTTCCTACCTTGTTGGTGAAGCAACTTAGCTAAGTGATTACTATACCACAAGCTTAAGAACCTACTCCACAATTGATCATCACTCTGGTCTTTCATAACATCTCTTTTTTATTTGACTCAAGGGACAAGTATACAAGTAAGCAAGGTGAAAATAAAGACAGGTAACTTGAACCAGCACACATATGACAAAGCAATGAAAATACTAAAGACAGAATTGAAAATTCCTAAGCTACTATGAAAACATGTTCTATTTTATACATGATTTTCCTTATTTAAAGCTTTGAAAAAGATGAAACAAAAAGGGAACTCCACCACCTTTTACTCATGGGAGTGCTCATGCTCTCCCTCTTGTTTGTCCTTTTTGTGTTTTTCTTAAGTGCTTGAACTCCCACTTCCCTTGCCTTTTCCAATCAACTTTTTCCAGAAGCCAGCATCTTCCATCTTCTTTTTCAATGTTTCCTTCTGCTGTTTCACCTTCCTATCCTCTTGTTCTGTTAGATCTTTTTGGACTACATCATACCTAGGGATTTCAGAATGCAGATTATGCATATGACCAGACATATAGTTCAACTTGGCTTGAGTGTTTATGTTGAACTCCTCCCTATGTAGTTGCCGTCCTTCATTAAGTACGCTGAACTCATTTAATGCCTTCGTCTGAGCTAGCTGACGTTGGTTGAGTTCTTGAAGGTGTTTGTCTTGACGCTCTTGCCTTTTAGTTACTTGATTGATGGCTTGAGTGAGCTGGGAGTAGTGTTCCATTTGCTGTTTCTGCCATTCCCCTTGTTGATTCATCCAATTAGAAAGGAGTTCTTCTTGACGATCCATCCTTTGGGATTGAATGTGTAGTTGTTGCTCTTGCCCTTCCATATATCTCCTTGCCAAGTCTTCAATGGCTCTTTGAATGTGGACCAGATTTTTATTGGTTGGATCATAGTACTCTTCTTGCTGGTATTCTTCCTGATGAGATTCTTCTTGGTGAGGTCCTTCTTGTGATGTTCTTTTCCCTATTTGAGGCCTTCTTTGTTGTTGGGCGAGTGCCACATAAGTTATACGCTGGAGCGTAACCATCCTTCCAGGGTTTACCCAAGTTGGATTGCTGTCCTCGAAGACTACCTTGGCTTTCGTACACAGCCTAAGGATGGTGTTGGGGTACCAAAGTCTAGCACCTGGATCATTCTTCTCGACTGATTCTTGAATCCCCTCAGCTATAATTTCGTGCACATTGATGCCTCCATCCTTTATTAAGCAATGTACCATAGTAGCTCAAGTAATGTTGACCTCGGAATTGTTTGCAGCTGAAAGGATAGATCTCCTCACGAGCTCAAACCATCCCTTGGCTTCCGGGATGAGGTCTCCTCTCCTGATGAACCGGGGTCTCCTATCCGAATACCTTTCCCAGTCAGATCCTATAACACACATATCGTTCACAATTTCTTCAAGTTCAACATTGTCAGGGCCATTACTTATTCTCATATGATAACTGGGCTCATCAAAATGTGGCAATTTCAGCTGAAGAGTCCTTGTTATGGCATTGGGGCTGAAGTCCGCCTCCGTTCCTCTCACATAACTTTTGAAGGTGGGGGCCTTGGTTTTGTCTTCTTTGACCACATTTGTATAGAACTCTTTGATGAGGTTTTCATTTATCTTTGCTTCTGGGTTCGTGAGCCTTTGCCAACCCCTTTGTTCAATCTTCTTTCGAATCTGTGGGCACTCATCCTCATTGAACTGGAATGTTAACTCAGGCAATATCTTTTTGAGCTTTATTCGTTCAAATTCAAGTTTATGGAATGCAGTTTTGAATCTCCCTTCATCGAAATGGATGCTCTCCACCGGTTCCTTCCTCTTTTGCCTCTTGGAGCTTGATGATGCCATAAGTGACTTTTGAGATGTGAAGGTGTTGAGAATTATTGGTTAATGATGGAATTCGGCGGGTTAAGATGTGGTGTAGTGAAGGGAGTGAGTGAGAGTGTTTTTGATGGGGTAAGAGGTATTGGGTTCCGAAAGTTAGAAGTACAAAGAATGAGAATTTGGGATGTGGAAGGGGGTATGGAATAAGAACCACTTTATATAGGGAGATGGTGAGTGAATGAAAGGTGTGGATTGATGGAGTGGTTGTGTGATGAACGGATGGGGTTCAGCATAGGAAGAGCACAAGGATCATCAACTTTATGAACGGATGGGCCTTTGGATCTTGAGTTGAAGCAGTTATCATCTTTAGTGGGCTCAACTTCACTTGCAAAGAAAGTGTGCAGTAGGCATGGACTTTAGCTTAGGGCGTTAGTGGTGTTAACGTTAAGTGAAAATGTGGGGTCGAGAACGTTAGTGATAATCACCTTTTTCACTAACGTTCCTAACCCAAAATGGTCCATGTTAACTTCAACGTTAGTGGCACTAACGTGACCACTAACGTTGCCACTTGGCCCTTCGTAAATGTTACTGGGGTTTACCTTTCCCAATAACGTTGAGAGTACCCCTTTCTCCCTACGTTAGAGTTCACGTTAGTATAGTTAACGTGACCTTTAACGTAGGCTTGCCGATTCTTCGAGAGCATTAGTGACACCTACCTTTTTCACTAACGCTCCAAAACACCCCTTTTCTCACGTTAGTGCTTCACGTTAATTACATTTACGTGGCCACTAACATGGTGTTGATTGCCATATGCAACGTTAGTGACAAAGGTGAGTGTCACCAACATTGGCGATTCCTTGCTCCTTCCACGTTAGAGTTCACGTTAACTGACTTAATGTGTCTCTTAACGTAGCAAATATGGGCTTAGTCCAACGTTAGTGACAAAGGTGAGTGTCACTAACATTGGCATTATCTTCCTCTTCCACGTTAGAGTTCACATTAACTGAGTTAACGTGACTCTTAACGTGGCCAATTGCCCTTTTGGAGCGTTAGTGGCACTCACTTTTACCACTAATGCTTGGAGCTTCATTTTCCTCCACATTAACTACCACGTTAATGTAGTTAACGTGGTAATTAACGTTGGCTATGATGGCTTCGAAGACGTTATTGGCGATCACTTTTCTCATTAACGTTGCAAGCTAGCTCCCATTCCATGTTAGTGGTCACGTTAGTTAGACTAACGTGTCTACTAACGTGGCTTTTCCTTGCTTCCTTTGTCCGGAAATCAAGCAATTAAAGTGCATCAAAACTCTAATCCAAGTTATGAGTCATGCATCATCCAATTTGTCATTAAATTCATGCATAATTCTCATGAAATCATATAAAATTCACAATGTTTGCTTGAATCAAGATGTAAGTGAAATTCTACCCAAAACTTGCTTATTTCCTAAGAAAATGCATGAAACTACCCTAAAACAGTAAAGAAAAGGTCAGTGAAACTGGCCGAAATGCCCTGGCATCACAACACCAAACTTAAAGCTTGCTTGGCCGTGGCCCTAAGCACTTTGTTTTCCAGTATTACCACCGGATACATAAATGCCACAGACACATAACTGGGTGAACCTTTTTAGATTGTGACTCAGCTTTGCTAAAGTCCCCAATTATAGGTGTCTAGGGTTCTTAAGCACACTCTTCTTTTGCTTTGGACCTCGACTTTAACCGCTCAGTCTCAAGTTTTCACTTGACACCTTCACGCCACAAGCACATGGTTAGGGACAGCTTGGTTTAGCCGCTTAGGTCAGGATTTTATTCCTTCAGGCCCCCCTATCCACTGATGCTCAAAGCCTTGGATCCTTTTTACCTTTGCCTTTTCGTTTTAAGGGCTATTGGCTTTTTGCTCTTGCCTTTTGGTTTAAAGAGCTTTTGGCTTTTTCTGCTTGCTTTTTCTTTTTCTTTTTTTTTTCGCCATTTTTCTTTTCTCTTTATTTTCTTTTTTTTGCAAGCTCTTCTCTTTTCACTGCTTTTCTTGCTTCAAGAATTAATTTTATGATTTTTCAGATTATCAAATAACATGTCTCCTTGTTCATCATTCTTCAAGAGCCAACATATTTAACATTCATAAACAACAATTTCAAATGACATATGCACTGTTCAAGCATTCATTCAGAAAACAAAAAGTATTGTCACCACATCAAAATAATTAAACTAGTTTCAAGGATGAATTCGAAACCCTGAATTTCTTAATCTTTTGTTTTTAGAACATTTTTCATTTAATAGAGGTGATGGATTCATATGACATTCATAACTTTAAAGCATAGACACTTAGACACTAATGATCATATAGTAAACACACAAACATAAATAAACATGAAGCATTATAAATGAAAAATAGGAAAAATAAGAACAAGGAGATTAAGGAACGGGTCCACCTTAGTGAGGGTGGCGTCTTCCTCTTCTTGAAGAACCAATGGTGCTCTTGAACTCCTCTATGTCTCTTCCTTGCCTTTGTTGCTCCTCCCTCATATCTCTTTGATCTTCTATAATCTCATGGAGGATGATAGAGTGCTCTTGGTACTCCACCCTTAGTTGTCCCATGTTGGAACTTAATTCTCCTAAGGAAGTATTGATTTGCTCCCAATAGTTTTGTGGAAGGAAGTGCATCCCCTGAGGCATCTCAGGGATTTCATGGTGAGGGATTTCCTCATGCTCTTGTTGAGGTCCATGATCAATTGTTTGCTCCATCCTCTTCTTAGTGATGGGTTTGTCCTCTTCAATAAGGATGTCTCCCTCTATGTTAATTCCAGACGAATTGCAGAGGTGACAAATGAGGTGAGGAAAGGCTAACCTTGCCAAAGTGGAGGATTTGTCAGCCACCTTGTAGAGTTCTTGAGGTATAATCTCATGAACTTCTACTTCCTCCCCAATCATGATAATATGGATCATGATGGCCCAGTCTATAGTAACTTCAGACCGGTTGCTAGTAGGAATGATTGAACGTTGAATAAACTCCAACCATCCTCTAGCTACAGCCTTAAGGTCCAGTCTTCTCAATTGAATCGGCTTGCCTCTTGAGTCAACTTTCCATTGAGCTCCTTCCATACATATGTCCATGAGGACTTGGTCCAACCTTTGATCAAAGTTGACCCTTCTAGTGTAGGGGCGTACGTTTTCTTCCATCATTGGCAAGTTGAACACCAGCCTTATATTTTCCATACTGAAATCTAAGTATTTTCCCCGAACCATGGTAAGCCAATGCTTTGGATTCAGGTTCACACTTTGATTATGGTTCCTAGTGATCCATGCATTTGCATAGAACTCTTGAACCATTAAGATCCCAATTTGTTGAATGGGGTTGGTGAGAACTTCCCAACCTCTTCTTTCGGATCTCATGTCGGATCTCCGGATACTCATTCTTTTTGAGCTTGAAAGGAACCTCAGGGATCACTTTCTTCTTGGCCACAACTTTATAGAAGTGGTCTTGATGGACCTTTGAGATGAATCTCTCCATCTCTCATGACTTAGAGGTGGAAGCAATTGCCTTCCCTTTCCTCTTTCTTGAGGTTTCTCTAGCCTTAGGTGCTATTAATGGTTATGGAAAAACAAAAAGCTATGATTTTACCACACCAAACTTAAAATGTTTGCTCGTCCCCGAGCAAAAGAAGAAAGAAAGAAGGAGAAGAGAAAGAAAATGGAGGAGATGGAGGGAGAATGTGTATTCGGCCAAGGGGAAGAAGAGAGGGTTGTGTTGTGTGAAAATGAAGAAGGAATGAGGGGTTTATATAGGAGTGGGAGGAAGTTTAGGGTTCAGCCATTAGGGTTGGGTTTGGGAGGGAAAAGAGTTTGAATTTTGGAGGTAGGTGGGGTTTATGGGGAAGAGAGGATGGATGTGAGTGGTGAAGAGGTGATGGGGAAGAGTGATTGAGGTGATTGGTGAAGGGTATTTGGGGAAGAGAGTTATGAAAAGGTGTGAAGAGGATGGAAGAAAATGTGGGGATCCTGTGGGGTCCACAGATCTTGTGGGGTCAAGGACTTAACATCCTTGCTCCAATTAGGTGTGCAAAACGCCCTTAGCATGTATATCTGGCGTTAAACACCAGCTTGTTACTTGTTTTTGGCATTGAACTCCCAAATGTAGCTTGTTTCTGGCGTTTAACGCCACTTCCATGCTCTGTTCTGGCGTGAAACGCCAGTCCGGTGCTTGTTTCTGGTGTTTAACGCCAGCTTGATACTTTTTTCTGGCGTTAAACGCCAGTTTGATGCTTCTTACTGGTGTTTAAACGCCAATAAGTTCTTCCTCCAGGGTGAGCTATTTTTAAAGCTGTTTTTCATTCTATTTTTGATTTTTTAGTAGTTTTTGTGACTCCACATGATCATCAACCTAAAAAACCATAAAATAACAATAGAAAATAAAATAGATATAATTAAATAACATTGTGTTGCCTCCCAACAAGGGCTTCTTTAATGTCAATAGCTCGACAGTGAGCTCTCATGGAGCCTCACATATATTCAGAGCATTGTTGGAACCTCCCAACACCAAACTTAGAGTTTGAATGTGGGGGTTCAACACCAAACTTAGAGTTTGGTTGTGGCCTCCCAACACCAAACTTAGAGTTTGACTGTGGGGGCTTTGGTTGACTCTGCAGTGAGAGAAGCTTTTCATGCTTACTCTCCATGGTTACAGAAGGAGATCCTTGAGTTTTAAACACAAGGTTTTCCTCATTCAGTTGAAGGACCAATTCTCCTCTGTCCACATCAATCACAGCTCTTGCTGTGGCTAGGAAGGGTTTTCCAAGGATGAAGGATTCATCCTCATCCTTCCCAGTGTCTAGGATTATGAAATCAGCAGGGATGTAAAGGCCTTCAACCTTTACTAACACGTTCTCTACTTGTCCATAAGCCATTTTCATGGATTTGTCTGCCATCTCTAATGAGAATTTGGCAGCCTGTACCTCAAAGATTCGTAGTTTCTCCATTACAGAGAGTGGCATTAAGTTTATGCCTAACCCCAGGTCACACAGAGCCTTCTCAAAGGTCATGGTGCCTATGTTACAGGGAATTAGGAATTTACCAGGATCCTGTTTCTTTTAAGGTAGAGTTTGCTGAACCAAGGCATTTAGTTCCTTGATGAGCAATAGAGGTTGATCCTCCCAAGTTTCAATACCAAATAATTTGGCATTCAGCTTCATGATTGCTCCTAAATATTAAGCAACTTGCTCTTCAGTAATGTCTTTCATCTTCTTTAGAAGATGAATAGTTATCAGAGCTCATGAATGACAGAAGGAGGTTCAATGGAATCTATATGGTCTCAAGATGAGCCTCAGATTCCTTTGGTTCCTCCTCCTCTTTGGGTTCGGCCATACCAAGTAAGGTAATGGCCTTGCACTATCATTTTAGATTCTCTTCTGTATTACTTGGGAGAGTACTCGGAGGGGTTTCAGTGACTCTTTTACTCAGCTGGCCCACTTGTGCCTCCAAATTTCTAATGGAGGACCTTGTTTCATTCATGAAACTTAGAGTGGCCTTAGATAGATCAGAGACTATATTTGCTAAGCTAGATGGATTCTACTTAGAATTCTCTGTCTGTTGCTGAATGGATAATGGAAAAGGCTTGCTATTGCTAAACCTGTTTCTTCCACTATTATTAAAGCCTTGTTGAGGCTTTTGATCCTTCCAGGAGAGATTTGGATGATTTCTCCATGAGGGATTATAGGTGTTTCTATAGGGTTCACCCATGTAATTCACCTCTGCTATTGCAGGGTTCTCAGGATCATAAGCTTCTTCTTCAGAAGATGCCTCTTAAGTACTGTTGGATGCAGCTTGCAATCCATTCAGACTCTGAGAAATCATATTGACTTGCTGAGTTAATATTTTATTCTGAGACAATATGGCATTCGGAGTATCAATTTCAAGAACTCCCTTCCTCTGAGGCGTCCCATTACTCACAAGATTCCTTTCAGAAGTGTACATGAACTGGTTATTTGCAACCATGTCAATGAGTCTTGAGCTTTTGCAGGCATTTTCTTTAGGTGAATGGATCCACCTGCAGAATGGTCCAATGACATCTTTGATAATTCAGACAGACCATCATATAATATATCCAGGATGGTCCATTCTGAAAGCATGTCAGAAGGACACCTTTTGGTCAGTTGCTTATATCTCTCCCAAGCTTCATAGAGGGATTCACCTTCTTTCTGTTTGAAGGTTTGAACATCCACTCTAAGCTTGCTAAGCTTTTGAGGAGGAAAGAACTTGGCAAAGAAAGCCGTGACCAACTTATCCCAAGAGTTCAGGCTATCTTTAGGTTGAGAGTCCAACCATATTCTAGCTCTGTCTCTTACAGTAAATGGGAAAAGCATAAGCCTGTAGACCTCGGAGTCAACCCCATTGGTCTTAACAGTATCACAGATTTACAAGAATTCAGTTAAGAACTAAAAAGGATCTTCTGATGGAAGTCCATGAAACTTGCAATTCTGCTGCATCAGAGAAACTAATTGAGGCTTTAGCTCAAAATTGTTTTCTCCAATGGCAGGGATTGAGATGCTTCTTCCATGTAAATTAGAATTTGGTGCAGTAAAGTCACCAAGCATCTTCCTTGCATTGTTATTATTTTTGGCCATGTCTCCTTCTTTTTCAAAAATTTCTATCAGATTTTCTCCAGAGAGTTGTGCTTTAGCTTCCCTTAGCTTCCTCTTCAGAGTCCTTTCAGGTTCAGGATCAGCTTCAACAAGAATGTTCTTATCCTTGTTCCTGCTCATATGAAAAAGAAGAGAACACAAAAGAAAATATGGAATCCTCTATGTCACAGTATAGAGATTCCTTATGTAAGTATAAGAAGAGAAGAGTAGAATGAAGAAAAGAAAAGATGAAGAATTCGAACACAGAGAGAGAGAGAGGGTTCGAATTTTAAATTAAAATAAAAGGAAAATATTTTTGTTTCCATTTTAAATATTAGTTAAAATTCGAAATTAAGAAGGAAAATAAAATTAAAATGAAATTTAAAACAATTAGTTAATGAAAAGTAATTTTGAAAAAGAGGTTAGTAATTTTCGAAAATTGGAGAGAGAAAGGTAGTTAGGTAGTTTTGAAAAAGATATGATTGAAACAAAAAACTTTTAAAATCAAACAAAAAGTCAAGTAGTTAATTGAAAAAGGTTTGAAAATCAATTTTGAAAAGATAAGAAGTTAGAAAAAGATTTTGAAATTAAAATTGAAAAAGATATGATTGAAAGATATTTTGAAAAAGATTTGAAAAGAAAATTTAAAAAAGATTTGATTTTGAAAATTAAAGTTGATTACTTGAATAACAAGAAACAAAAACAGTAGTACTTGAAATTTAAAGTTGATTACTTCGAAAATATGAAGTAAAAAAAAGAAAAAGATTTCGAAAATTAATTTTAAAAATTTTTTAAAATATGTAAAAAAAATTGAAAAAGATTTGATTTTTGAAAAAGATTTGAAAAGGGTAGAATTTTTAAATTGAAATTTTGACTTGATTAGCAAGAAACAACTAAATTTTAAAACTTTTTGACTAAATCAATCCAAAATATCGAAATTTATGAGAAGAAAAAGGGATAGATATTTTTTTGATTTTTAAATTTTAATGATTAGAGAGAAAAATATCAAAAAGACTCAATAAATGAAAATTTTGGATCAAAACAAATGATGCACGCAAGAACACTATGAATGTCAAGATGAACACCAAGAACACTTTGAATGTCAAGATGAACACCAAGAACTTATTTTTTAAAATTTTTAAGAAAAGAAAACATGAAAGACACCAAACTTAGAAATTTTTAATTTTTTTAAACACTATGAATGCAAGAATGCATATGAAAAACAAAATGCAACACACAACAAGAAGATGTGAAGATCAAACAAGAGGATTCGTCAAGAACAACTTGAAGATCATGGAGAATGTAATGCATGAATTTTTGAAAAATACAAGAAAGAGATAAACATGCAATTGACACCAAACTTATGACTTGACACTAGACTCAAATAAGAAACACAAAATTAATTTTTTTGATTTTATGATTTTATAATTTTTTTGGATTTTTTCGAAAATTATTTTGGGAAAAACAAAAAAGAAGAAATTTTTTTTGTATTATTTTTGAAAATAAGAAATAAAAAGCTTAAAAATAAAATAAAATTACCTAATTTGAGCAACAAGATGAACCGTCAGTTGTCCAAACTCGAACCATCCCCAGCAACGGCGCCAAAAACTTGGTGCACGAAATTGTGATCCTTAACAACGGCGCTAAAAACTTGGTGCTCAGAACGTAATTCACACACTTTGTCACAACTTTGCACAACTAACCAGCAAGTGTACTGGGTAGTCCAAGTAAAAAACCTTACGTGAGTAAGGGTCGATCCCACGGAGATTGTCGGCTTGAAGCAAGCTATGGTCACCTTGTAAATCTCAGTCAGGCTGATTCAAATGGTTATAGAATCTTAATAATTTAAAATATAATTAAAATATAAATAGGATAGAGATACTTATGTAAATCATTGGTGAGAATTTCAGATAAGCGTATAGAGATGCTTTCGTTCCTCCTGAACCTCTACTTTCCTGCTGTCTTCATTCAATCATTCCCACTCCTCTCGATGGCAAGCTTTGTGTAGGGCATCACCATTGTCAATAGCTACTTCCCATCCTCTCAGTGAAAATGGTCCAAGATGCGTTGTCACCGCACGGCTATTTATTTGTCAGTTCTTGATCGTACTGGAATAGGATTCAGTAATCCTTTTGCATCTGTCACTACGCCCAGCACTGGCGAGTTTAAATCGCGTCACAGCCATCCCTTCCCGGATCCTACTCGAAATACCACAGACAAGGTTTAGACTTTCTGGACCTCAAGAATGGCCACCAATAGTTCTAGCCTATACCACAAAGACTCTAATCTCATGATCAGAAGGCTAAGAGATACACATTCAAGCTTGTTTGCATGTAGAACGGAAGTGTTTGTCAAGCACGCATTCATAAGTGAGAATGATGATGAGCGTCACATAATCATCACATTCATCATGTTCTTATGTGCGAATGGATATCTTAGAGAAGAAATAGGCTTGAATTGAATAGAAAAACAGTAGTACTTTGCATTAATTCATCATGAACAGCAGAGCTCCACACCTTAATCTATGATGTGTAGAAACTCTACCGTTGAAAATACATAAGAACAAGGTCCAGGCATGGCCGAATGGCCAACCTCTCCGAATGGCATATGAATTCGAAAATTAGGGAAAACGACCCTTAGTACAATAGTAAGAGTTCCATTTATCCTAAACTAGTTACTAGGGTTACAGAAATAGGTAAATGATGCAGAAATCCACTTTCGGGCCCACTTGGTGTGTGCTTGGGCTGAGCATTGAAGCTTTCACGTGTAGAGGTCTTCCTTGGAGTTGAACACCAGTTTGTAACCTATTTCTGGCGTTTAACTCTGCTTTACAACCTGTTTCTGGCGTTTAACTCCAGAATAGGGCAGAGAGCTGGCGTTGAACGCCAGTTTTCGTCATCTAAACTCGAGCAAAGTATAGACTGTTATATATTTCTGGAAAGCCCTAGATGTCTACTTTCCAACGCAATTGAGAGCACGCCATTTGGACTCCTGTAGCTCCAAAAAATCTACTTTGAGTGCTGGGAGGTCAGAATCCAACAACATCTGCAGTCCTTCGTCAACCTCTGAATCTGATTTTTGCTCAAATCCCCCAATTTCAGCCAGAAAATACCTGAAATCATAGAAAAACACACAAACTCATAGTAAAGTCCAGAAATGTAATTTTTATTTAAAAACTAATAAAAATATATGAAAAACTAACTAAATCATACTAAAAACTATGTAAAAACAATGCCAAAAAGCATATAAATGATCCGCTCATCAGTGATTGACGCAGACGCGTCAGTGACGCAGTCGTGTGGGGCGATTTGTGCCAAAGGCACGCCTCCAGCCACGCTCTCACGTTACTCTCCTGCGACGCGGACGCGTCGGCGTCGCTGTCGGCGCCCCGTTTTTTTTTTTTTTGTTAAAAAATATGCAAATGCAGATGCAAACTAAATGTGCTAATAATGAGAAGAGTTATTGAAAAAGAAAACTAAGAATAAAGAAAGGAACGATCATACCATGGTGGGTTGTCTCCCACCTAGCACTTTGCTTTAACATCCTTAAGTTGGATGCTCTACTAGCTCAGTCTTCTGCTGTGAGTGCATCCTCCAAGAGGAAGATTTCTAACTCCTTGTTTTTCATCACCTTCTCACCATGATACAGCTTCAAACGATGTCCATTAACTTTGATGAGTTCAGAGCTTGAAGGATGACTTAGGTGAAAAACTCCGTACGGCTCAGCCTTCTCTACTCTATATGGACCTTCCCATCTTGATCTCAACTTGCCTGGCATGAGCCTCAGTCTAGATTTGTAAAGGAGGACTAAGTCCCCAAGTTAGAACTCTTTCCTCTTGATGTGCTGATCATGTACAGCCTTCATCTTTTCTTTGTACAGCCTTGAGTTCTCATAAGCTTCTAGGCGAAGGGTTTCCAATTCTTGCAATTGCAACTTCCTTTCAGCTCCGACTTTCTCAAATCCCATGTTGCACTCCTTTACTGCCCAAAAGTTTTTGTGCTCTACTTCAACTGGAAGATGATAGGTTTTTCCATAAACTAAGCGGAAGGGACTCATCCCAATGGGTGTCTTGTATACTGTTCTGTATGCCCAAAGTGCATCTTGTAGCCTGGTGTTCCAGTCTCTTCTATGAGGTTTGACTATCTTCTGCAATATGCACTTTATCTCTCTATTAGACATCTCGACTTGCCCTAGTCTGAGGATGGTAGGCTGTTGCTACTTTATGAATTATTCCATGCTTCTTCAGTAATCCTGTTAGTCTCCTGTTACAAAAATGGGTGCCTTGATCGCTCACGATTGCTCGCGGTGATCCAAAGCGACAAATAATGTGGTTTCTAACAAAGGAAACAACAGTGTTAGCATCATCAGTGCGGGTAAGAATTGCTTCCACCCATTTAGAAATGTAATCTACAACTAACAATATATAAAAATAACCATTAGAATTTTGAAATGGACCCATGAAGTCAATGCCCCAAACATCAAATATTTCATAGAAAAGCATAATCTGTTGAGGCATCTCATCCCTCTTAGATATATTACCAAATTTTTGGCATGGGAAACAGGATTTACAAAATTCAGCAACGTCTTTAAAAAGTGTAGGCCACCAGAATCCACAGTCTATGATTTTTCTAGCTGTCCTTTGAAGGCCAAAATGTCCTCCACTCTCAGATGAGTGGCAGTCATCTAAAATGGACTGGAATTCTGATTGAGGCAAACACTGTCTAATTACCTGGTCAGCGCCACATCTCCATAAACATGGGTCATCCCATATATAATATTTAGACTCGCTTTTCAGCTTGTCTCTTTGATGCTTAGTCAAGTTTGGAGGAAAGGTGTGGCTAACTAGATAATTAGCTACAGGTGCATACCAAGGGACTACCCCAGATACTGCTTACAGGTTATCAAAAGGGAAATTATCAGCTATAGGAGTGAAGTTATCCTTAATGTGCTCAAGGTGACTCAAGTGGTCTGCCACCAGATTCTGGTTACCACTCCTATCTTTAATTTCTAAATCAAATTCTTGTAGTAGCAGTATCTAACGTATAAGCCTTGGTTTGGACTCCTTTTTAGCTAATAAATACTTTAGAGCTGCGTGGTCTGAGTACACTACTACTTTAGTACCAAGTAAATAGGCTCGGAATTTATCCAGAGCGAAAACAATAGGAAGAAGCTCTTTCTCAGTAGTAGTGTAATTAGACTGAGCAGCGTCTAAAGTCTTAGACGCATAAGCAATGACAAAAGGATCCTTACCTTCACGCTGAGCCAGCGTTGCTCCTACTGCATGGTTGGAGGTGTCGCACATTATTTCAAATGGAAGGCTCCAGTCTGGTCCTCTCACAATTGGAGCTTGAGTCAGGGCAGTCTTCATCTTATCAAACGCTTGTTTGCAATCCTCACTGAACTCGAACTCAATATCTTTCTGCAGTAGTCTGGATAAGAGAAGTGCTACCTTACTAAAGTCCTTAATGAATCTCCGGTAAAAACATGCATGGCCAAGGAACGAATGGAATTCCCTCATAGAGGATGGGTAAGGTAAACTAGAAATGACATCCACCTTTGCTGGATCTATAGAAATGACAGTATTAGACACAACATGTCCTATGACAATACCTTGTTTTACCATAAAGTGACATTTTTCAAAATTCAATACAAGGTTTGTACTGACACATCTATCTAATACTCTAGACAAACTATCCAAGCAAAGATTAAAGGAATCACCATAAATGCTAAAATCATCCATAAACACCTCCATACAGTCCTCAATAAGGTCAGAGAAAAGACTTATCATACACCATTGGAAAGTAGCTGGTGCATTGCACAAGCCAAAGGGCATTCTCTTATAAGCATAAGTCCCAAAAGGACATGTAAAAGTGGTCTTCTCCTGATCTTCAGGAGCTATATGAATCTGGAAGTAGCTTGTGTAACCATCTAAAAAGTAATAATGTGATTTACCTGACAGGCGATCCAGCATTTTATCGATGAATGGAAGAGGATGGTGATCCTTACGAGTGGCCTGGTTTAGGCGCCTATAATCAATGCAGACCCTCCAAGCGTTCTGGACTCTGGTTGCCATGAGCTCTCCATGCTCATTCTTCAGTGTAGTGACTTCAGACTTCTTGGGCACCACAGGTACTGGGCTTACCCATTTACTGTCTGAGATGGGGTAGATGATATCTACCTCCAGTAGTCTGGTCACTTCTTTCTTGACAACCTCTAAGATAGTGGGGTTCAGTCTTCTCTGGGGTTGACGAACAGGCCTTGCTCCCTCTTCTAGAAATATTATGTGCTCACAAACTTGAGGGTTGATGCCTACTATGTCTGCCAAACTCCACCCAATTGCCTTCTTATGCCTCCTCAGCACACTAAGTAACTGCTCTTCTTGTTGAGAAGTGAGTTCCCGTGCAATGATAACTGGAAACTTCTGCTTGTCCTCAAGGTAAGCATATTTGAGGTGTGGAGGGAGGGGTTTTAATTCTAACTTCTACTCATGGCCAGGCTCTGGATTGTCTGGAGTTGGCGACAATGATAAAGTACTTTCATTGTCCTCAGCAAGTGTCCTATGTACTTCTCTTCGAACTCCTCCTACTGAACTTCAGCCATGGTTTCATCTATGATGTCAAACTGAAGGATTGAATGATCTTCTGGAGGGTGCTTCAAAACTCCATTCAGATTGAAGCTTACTACTCGGCCGTCTATTTCAAAAGAGTATGTTCCTGAAAAAGCATCCAATTTGAACTTCGAGGTCTTCAGGAATGGTCTTCCGAGTAGGCTTGATGATGGCTTCTCTGAGTCATTTTGGGGCATCTCCAGGATATAAAAGTCAATGGGAAATGTGAGCCCCTTAATGCCCACTAATACATCTTCAACAACTCCAACCACTGTAATAATGCTTTTATCTGCTAACACAAAATGAGCTGCCGACCTTTTTAAGGGAGGGAGCCTCAGAATATCATATATGGACAAAGGCATTATACTCACACATGCTCCTAAATCACACATGCAGTCAGAAAATACCACACCACCAATAGTACAATTAACAATACATGGACCTGGATCACTACACTTTTTAGGTATACCTCCCATTAAAGCAGATATAGAACTACCTAAAGAAATAGTTTCTAATTCATTAATTTTGTCTTTATGTATACATAAATCTTTTAGAAACTTTGCATATTTAGGTACCTGCTGAATGACATCAAAAAGGGGAACAGTTACCTCAACCTTTTTGAATATTTCTACCAATTTGGGATCAGGTTCCAACTGCTTCCTGGGCTTCCTTGCAAGTTGTGGAAATGGAATAGGAATGGCGTTTTCTATAGTGTCTGCGCCCTTCGGTGCTTCTTCCTGTGGTTGAGCTTCTTCTTCTTCAGCCATGTCCTGTATGTCCTCTTCCTCCTCAACATCTTCTATTTCCACTACCTCTTTAGCTGAGGCGTGTTCTGGTGGGCATGGCTCCTCCTGATTCCTCTATTGCAATATGGTTCTGGACCTTAGGGTAATGGCATTGATGCCACCCTTTGGATCGGGTAGGGGTTGAGGGGAATTCCACTGGAGCTTGTGTGTTGAGTGTTTGAAGTGTTGGGTTATGCCAGCTGAGAGATGAGAGCTTGTATAGCAGATGCTAGGCCATTAAGTGAACTTTCCATGTTCCTTTGTTCTTGTGCAATGGATTGAAGAGCCTCGTCACTCGGAGAAGAATAAGATTGAGTAATCTGTGGAACTTGTTGTTGGTTGTGCTGTGGTCTTTGGGACTGTCTCAGGTGGGGTGCTCTGTAAGGCTGGTTCTGGTTCTGCTGCCTGTTGTTGTTATTATTCCACCTCTAATTTTCCTGATTTTCTCTGCCTCCTCTGTTATAGTTTTCCCTCCAATTCTGGTTAGAATTATCTCTCCAACCTTGGTTAGAACTGTCTTGCCATCCATGGTAGTAACTGCCACATTGATTGTACCCTTGGTTAGGGCGGTCATAGAAGTTATGAGTGGATGCCACAGTGTTGTCTTCCTGCTGGAGCTGCAGACATTCATCAGTATAATGGCTGTAATCAGCACAGATCCCACACACTCTCTGTGGGACTAACTGTTGGCTTTGCTGTGCTTGTTGTTGACTCAACTGCATCTGCTTCAGTAAGTTGGTTATTTCACATATACTCTGAGTCAGAGCAGTGGTTTCTTTGCTAGAAGATACCTCTGCAACAACTTTTGACCGGCCTTGTTTCTGTCGGTGATTCCTAGTAGATTCAGCTAAGTCGTTGATCAGTTGCCATGCCTCATCAGTGGTCTTGTACTTTTTCATAGACCTATTGCTAGCACTTTCCAATGTGGTCTTATCTTGAGGCCTCATGCCCTGTGTGACGTAGCCGAGCAACACTATCTTGTCAATCATATGGTGGGGGCATGCTTCCAGAAGGTTGTTGAAGCACTCCCAGTATTCGTAAAGAGTCTCGGATTCGTCCTGGACAATCATGGAAATGTCTTTCCTCAGTTTGTCAGTAACTTCAGCTAGGAAGATTTTTTCCAAAAATTCTCTTCTGAGCATATCCCAGTCAGAAACAGTTGCTGCGGGTTGAGTGTAGTACCACTCTCTCGCCTTTCCCTTAAGAGAGAACGGGAAAGCTTTCAACAGAATAAAAGTTTTATCTTAACCATCATGCCTGACAGTAGAACAGGCCGCTTGGAAATCCCTCAGGAGCTTGATAGGCTCTTGAGCAGGTAAGCCATGAAACTTAGGCATCATGTTGAATTGTGCAGTCTTTATTTCAAAATCTGTGGCCATTGTTGGGTGATGCACTTGAAACGGTTGCATTGTAAAATCGAGGGCTCCAGCCTCCTGGATAGTAATTCTCCTAGGTGCTACCATGTCACCTGTACATAAATCAACCGAAGGATAGAAATGAGGAGGGAAAAGAAAAATTAGGATTTGGGAAAGAGAAAGATAAGATATTTGGCAAATTAGGATAAGTTGTGCGGCGCAAGCAATGCGGACGCATGGGGTACGCGTTCACGCGGATGGCGCTTAAATGAATCGACGCGGTCGCGTTGGTCATGCGGACGCGTGACTCGTTTTGTGCAACTGGCGCTCGCACAACTCTCTGTTCAAAACTCATTATTGCCAAATTCCAGGGTGACGTGGTCGCACGGTTGACGCGATCGTGTGAGTGGCCATTATTGGGATATGACGTGGACGCGTGAGCCATGCGTCCGCGTGGTAAGGCTTGTGCGTTCAGCACCAGTCCAGCACCACTCTAGCACAACTTTCGGTCGTGCACCCTTTCTTACGTCGATTTTCAGGTCACGCATCCGCGTGAGTGACGCGGACACGTGGAAGGCAATTCTCCCACATGACGCGGACGCGTCAGCGACGCAGTCGCGTGGGGCGATTTGTGCCAAAGGCACACCTCCAGCCACGCTCTCTCATGACTCTCTGTTCGATTTATTTGCTATCTTACTCTCCTGCGACGCGGACGCGTCGGCGACGCTGTCACGTTGCATGCCCCGATTTTTTTTTTTGTTAAAAAATATGCAAATGAAAATGCAAACTAAATGTGCTAATAATGAGAAGAGTTATTGAAAAAGAAAAATAAGAATAAAGAAAGGAACGATCATACCATGGTGGGTTATCTCCCACCTAGCACTTTGCTTTAACGTCCTTAAGTTGGATGCTCTACTAGCTCAGTCTTCTGCTGTGAGTGGATCCTCCAAGAGGAAGATTTCTAACTCCTTATTTTTTGTCACCTTCTCACCATGATATAGCTTCAAACGATGTCCATTAACTTTGATGAGTTCAAAGCTTGAAGGATGACTTAGGTGAAAAACTCCGTACGACTCAGCCTTCTCTACTCTATACGGACCTTCCCATCTTGATCTCAACTTGCCTGGCATGAGCCTCAGTCTAGATTTGTAAAGTAGGACTAAGTCCCTAGGTTAGAACTCTTTCCTCTTGATGTGCTGATCATATACAGCCTTCATCTTTTCTTTGTACAGCCTTGAGTTCTCAAAAGCTTCTAGGCGAAGGCTTTCCAATTCTTGCAATTGCAACTTCCTTTCAGCTCCGGCTTTCTCAAATCCCATGTTGAACTCCTTTACTGCCCAAAAGGCTTTGTGCTCTACTTCAACTGGAAGATGACAGGCTTTTCCATAAACTAAGCGGAAGGGACTCATCCCAATGGTTGTCTTGTATGCTGTTCTATATGCCCAAAGTGCATCTTGTAGCCTGGTGCTCCAGTCTCTTCTATGAGGTTTGACTATCTTTTGCAATATGTGCTTTATCTCTCTGTTAGACACCTCGGCTTGCCCATTAGTCTGAGGATGGTAGGCTGTTGCTACTTTATGAATTATCCCATGCTTCTTCAGTAATCCTGTTAGTCTCCTGTTACAAAAATGGGTGCTTTGCTCGCGGTGATCCAAAGCGACAAATAATGTGGTTTCTAACAAAGGAAACAACAGTGTTAGCATCATCAGTGCGGGTAGGAATTGCTTCCACCCATTTAGAAACGTAATCTACAGCTAACAATATATACAAATAACCATTAGAATTTGGAAATGGACCCATGAAGTCAATGCCCCAAACATCAAAAATTTCACAGAAAAGCATAATCTGTTGAGGCATCTCATCCCTCTTGGATATATTACCAAATTTTTGGCATGGGAAATAGGATTTACAAAATTCAGCATTGTCTTTAAAAAGAGTAGGCCACCAGAATCCACAGTCTAAGATTTTTCTAGCTGTTCTTTGAGGGCCAAAATGTCCTCCACTCTCAGATGAGTGGCAGGCCTCTAAAATGGATTGGAATTCTGATTGAGGCACACACCGTCTCATTACTTGGTCAGCGCCACATCTCCATAAATATGGGTCATCCCATATATAATATTTAGACTCGCTTTTCATCTTGTCTCTTTGATGCTTAGTAAAGTTTGGAGGAAAGGTGCGGCTAACTAGATAGTTAGCTACAGGTGCATACCAATGGACTACCTCAGATACTGCTTGCAGGTTATCAAAAGGGAAATTATCAGCTATAGGAGTGGAGTTATCCTTAATGTGCTCAAGGCGACTCAAGTGGTCTGCCACCAGATTCTGGTTACCACTCCTATCTTTAACTTCTAAATCAAATTCTTGTATTTGCAGTATCCAACGTATAAGCCTTGGTTTGGACTCCTTTTTAGCTAATAAATACTTTAGAGCTGCGTGGTCTGAGTACACTACTACTTTAGTACCAAGTAAATAGGCTCAGGATTTATCCAGAGCAAAAATAATAGTAAGAAGCTCTTTCTCCGTAGTAGTGTAATTAGACTGAGCGGCATCTAAAGTCTTAGACGCATAAGCAATTATAAAGGGGTCCTTACCTTCACGCTGAGCCAACGCTGCTCCTACAGCATGGTTGGAGGCGTCGCACATTATTTCAAATGGCAGGCTCCATTCTAGTCCTCTCATAATTGGAGCTTGAGTCAGGGCGGTCTTCAGCTTATCAAACGCTTTTTTGCAATCCTCACTGAACTCGAACTCAATATCTTTTTGCAGTAGTCTGGATAGGGGAAGTGCTACCTTACTAAAGTCCTTAATGAATCTCCGGTAAAAACCGGCATGGCCAAGGAACGAATGGACTTCCCTCACAGAGGAGGGGTAAGGTAAACTAAAAATAACATCCACCTTTGCTGGATCTACAGAAATGCCAGTATTAGACACAACATGTCCAAGGACAATACCTTGTTTTACCATAAAGTGACATTTTTCAAAATTCAATACAAGGTTTGTACTGACACATCTATCTAATACTCTAGACAAACTATCCAAGCAAAGATTAAAGGAATCACCATAAATGGTAAAATCATCCATAAAAACCTCCATACAGTCCTCAATAAGGTCAGAGAAAAGACTCATCATACACCTTTGGAAAGTAGCTGGTGCATTGCACAAGCCAAAGGGCATTCTCTTATAAGCATAAGTCCCAAAAGGACATGTAAAAGTGGTCTTCTCCTGATCTTCAGGAGCTATATAAATCTGGAAATAGCCTGTGTAACCATCTAAAAAGCATTAATATGATTTACCTGACAGGCGATCCAGTATTTGATCGATGAATAGAAGAGGATAGTGATCCTTACGAGTGGCTTGGTTTAAGCGCCTGTAATCAATGCAGACCCTCCAGGCATTCTGGACTCTAGTTGCTATGAGCTCTCGATGCTCATTCTTCACTGTAGTGACTCCAAACTTCTTGGGCACCACTTGTACTGGGCTTACCCATTCACTGTCTGAGATGAGAGCTTGTATAGCAAATGCTAGGCCATTAAGTGAACTTTCCATGTTCCTCTGTCCTTGTGCAATGGATTGAAGAGCATCGTCACTCGGAGAGGAATTAGATTGAGTGATCTGCGGAACTTGTTGTTGGTTGTGTTGTGGTCCTTGGGACTGCCTCAGGTGAGGTGCTCTGTAAGGCTGGTTCTGGTTCTACTGCCTGTTGTTGTTATTATTCCACCTCTGATATCCTTGATTGTCTCTGCCTCCTCTGTTATAGTTGTCCCTCCAATTTTGGTTAGAATTATCTCTCCAACCTTGGTTAGAACTGTCCTGCCATCCATGGTTGTAACTGCCACCTTGATTGTACCCTTGGTTGGGGCGGTCATAGAAGTTATGAGTGGCTGCCACAGTGTTGTCTTCCTGCTGGAGCTGCGGACATTCATCAGTTTAATGGCTGTAATCAGCACAGATCCCACACACTCTCTGTGGGACTAACTGTTGGCTTTACTGTGCTTGTTGTTGACTCAACTGCATCTGCTTCAGTAAGTTGGTCATTTCACATATACTCTGCAACACCCTTTGACCGGCCTTGTTTCTGTCAGTGATTCCTAGTAGATTTATCTAAGTATGTATGTTAGGTGAGATCTTAGTCTAATTAAGGATTCACTTATTAGCTCACTTAGCCTTAGACATATATCCTCACCTTTACCTTGGCCCCATTACAACCTTAATTAAAGACCTCATGATTTTTGGTATGACTGTATTCTATGATTGTTGATTGGTTAGATGAAGAACAAAGTTATAGAAAGGAAGAATAAAAAGAGGAATAGAGTGATTAACCCAATAAACACTGAGTGACTAGAGAGTAAACACAAATCCAGTGAGGGTTCAATAGCTCATTAACATTTATCTCTGTTTGAATTATTTAATTGTCCTGCAAGTTCATAAAATGCTTTTTCTCCCATCTCAATTGTAAAAGAGTTTATTGATTAAGGCTTGGCTATATATACATATATGACTCCTTGAGAATGTGAATTAATTTGACTACCTGTAAGCTTTATATATGAGTGAATAAATTAGAATTGCATGACTCATTTAGGTAGTTGCATTTAGATTAGATTGCATTGCATGACATTCCGTCACTTTAACCACTTATTACCTTGGATTTAGCATGAGAACATGCTATTGTTTAAGTGTGGGGAGGTTGATAAACCCATATTTTATGATATATTTTGTGCTTAGTTTGAGTGATTTATTCAATACTTCACCCACTTATTCATGTTAATTGCATGGTTTTACTTTCCCTTCCTCATTATGTGATGTATGTGAAAAACATGTTTCCTATGCTTTTAAATTAATTATTTTAATCACCTTTAATTCCATTCGATGTCGTGATTAGTGTGTTGAGTAGTTTCAGATCTTCTAAGACAGGAATGACTCAAAGGATGGAAAGGAAACATACAAAAATGGAAGGAAAGTGCAAAACGGAGTTTTGAAGAAACTGGCATCCTCGCGATCGCATGGACAACGCGATCGCGTGCCAAGCGCGAATCAACAGCGACGCGGCTGCATGACTAACGCGACCGTGCGCCTTAAGCAGAACGCATATGACGCGGTCGCATGACTGACGCGATCGCGTGGCAAGAAAAAGCTCCGAATGACGCGACCGCGTGACAGAGGCCACGCACCAGAAATTGCAGAAAATGCTCATTGCGAATTCTGAAGCCCTTTTTGGCCCAAATCCAAGTCCAGAAGGCATAGACCAAAGGTTATGAAGTGAGGGAATGCATCCATTCAGAAGAGCTCGCCAATTTAGTTACTTTCCATGATTTAGATTAGCTTGGAGAGAGGTTCTCTCCTCTCTCTCTTAGGATTAGGATTTAGGACTTCTCTTAGTTTTAGGAGTAACTCTCGATCCAGGTTTAATGTTCCTTTACTTTAGTTGATTATTTACTTTTGCAAGTTGATTTATGAATTCTTCTATGTTCCAGATTATTTGAATTAATGTTATTTGAGGTATTCCAATTTAATATTGCTTTCTCTCATTTATGCTATTATTGCTTTTACTCTGAAGACATCTTTATTCCAGTAGACTTACTTTTCCCCTTTTGGTTCTGGTTAAGAAATCAGTAACTCATGAGTTATCCAATTCAACAGCATAATTGTTAATTGTTATCTTGCCAATTGAATTGAACTTCAACAATCCCAATCTTTTCTTAGGAAATAAATAGGATTCGAAGATCAAACCAATTTTCCCCTTGACCTTCCTTTGCTTTAGCAAAGGTTAACTAAGAGGAATTAAGATTCAGCTTTCATTAGTATTGATAAGGAAAACTAATTTGGACTTCCAATTTCTCATACCTTGCCAAAAGTTTGCTTTACAGTTATTTATTCATTTTAATTTCCATTTAATTTACTCACCATTAAATTACTTGTTCCTCATTCCTGAAACCCCAATTTGCAATCTCCATAGCCAATAATAAGAACATACTTCCTTACAGTTCCTTGAGAAGATGACCCGAGGTTAAATACTCGGTTATCAATTTTAAGGGGTTTGTTACTTGTGACAACCAAAACGTTTGCACGAAAGGGATGTTTGTTGGTTTAGAAACTATATCTACAACGCGACTGGTTTTATGACATTCTTTACTGGCAAAAATCTCGCTCGTCAAAATGGCGCCGTTGCCGGAGAACTGCTAACGTGTGCCTTATTATTGGTTATTGTAAATATTTTTCTTTTGCTTGTTTATTTATTTTTTGTTTTTTATTTTTATTTTTATTTGCTATCATGAATTCTCACCCTCGCTTTGAGTTTGGCTCTAACTTTGTTGAAGGAAATAGAAGTTACAGCAGGAATATGCATCAAGGTCAGACCAATCAAGGATGGATGGAGCCAAGAGGATCTAATCAACCCTTTAGGCAACAATACCCTCCAAGATATTACGGACAAAGACCATTCTACAATGCATACCCAGCTGATAGATATGGTGGACAACCTTGTAATTACCAACAAGCCCCATCCCGTGCCTATAGACCATCCTCTCAACATAACCTCGAACCACCACACTCACAAGCTTCTTTTCGCCATTCGCCACCGTATAATCCTCCCTTACCCCAGTTCCAATCCAATCACTCCCAAGCACCACCACTTTCCTATGTATCATGTCCAAATCCACCACCCCGAGAATCAGAGGTTCGCCTCAAGGCAACAGTAAATAACCTTCAAGCAACCATTCGACAACTGGAGCAAACAGTAATTCAATTAGTTTCTAGACGCGCAAACATTCAAGGACCAACCACAACCCATGTGGACAATCTAATGAAGAGCGTAGCATGAAGAAAACACTAGAAACTCCAGTGGACAAGACAGAGCATGAATTCATACTCGAACAAGTAGAAGAAGCTGTCATTGTACAAGAAGAAGAGTTGGTTGAAGATCTAGGAGACGCTGAACCTCCATGGGAATCCAGAGCTGAAGAGAAATCCGTCAAGGACATTATAGTTAATGCTAAGGAGGATAGCGCACAATCCCTAAGGCAAGTCGTTTACGAAGAATCAGACGGAATAATCCAAGAAGCAAATTCTCTTGATGATGATAGTCATAAGTCAAGTTCTCTTAGTAATGAACTTGCATCTGCAAGTGAGTTCTCTGAGATCGACGAATCTTTCACAAATGAATACGAAGATGATGCAGAGGTAGATTTGTCTCAACCTCCAATCTATGACTCAAGTGATGAGGAAGACATAGAAGACTTTGACCAGGGTGATGATGCATTTGAAGATCCTTGCAAGGAAGTGGAGGAATTCACAGAAGATTATCAGGGAGTAGAACTTACAGAACCACTAGAAACACCTATCCCAAGGCCATTACCACCTAATACAAGCTTCAAGTGGGTACAATCCTTAACATTTAACTTTACTTTTTCACTTGAATACGGTTTGCTTGAAACAGATGGCTAGCTTAGAGCTCTCTGCGGCTTTAAGAGTAAGAGGGAAATGGCTCGTGCTCAGAGCTGGTGCACAAGGTTCAATAAGGTTCCACGCTTCAACTCGAAGTGCACGGGTTGGCATCAAAATCAATCGGATGGATCTCGAAAAACGTTTGGTTACCATGGTGAGAATTTACTTCTTAAACCGCTCGGATGGAAACTTGGAGATCAAGACAGAGGCGGATTTAAAAACAAGGCTTGGGATCCTGGAATCTATTCTGACATTCGTCACCCCGGGGGCCTAAAAATCTGTTTGAAGCTGCTCAGAAGCTTTACATGCCTAGTTTGGGACCCCGGAGGCTATTGGCATTCCAAGCACTGGTGGAGATTTCTGGATGAATTTAAACACAAGCCACCATAACAGGAAGCTCTTCAAATGTCCAACTTAAGGACTTTAACTAAAACTGCTAGGTGGGAGACAACCCACCATGGTATGATCCTTTCTCTTTAATTTTTCTTTAGTTTTATTTGTTTTCAAGTTTTGTTTTGTTTTATTATATTGAACCTGGAATTTTGCATATCACTCATGTTAGTCATTGCATTCTGCATTTTTCATGCAAAAAAAAAAAGAGGGTGTGCGACGCGACTGCATCATCCATGCGATCGCGTCAAATGGCGACCTACACTTCCCACGCGACCGCGTCATCCACACGGCCGCGTGCCCTGGAGATCGGCGTAAAGATCCAACGTCCAGAAAGTTGGGCTGGAATCGTGCGGCCATTGTGCGTCTAGCACAAAATGGCCAACGCGATCGCATGCCCCATGCGATCGCATCACTTGCACACAATCAATCCCATGCGATCGCGTGAGCGACGCGACCGCGTCGCATGGATTGCACGAACACCCCCTAGGAGACAGAGAGTTGCACTGAACGGCGCTGGATTCGTGCGTTTAGCACAAATTCCAGCCACGCGATCGCATGCCCCACGCGATCGCGTCATTTACTCTTTTTTCCCTCCGCCCAATCGCGTCATCCACACGATCGCGTCAACCATCCATTCCGCACCAACCACGCGAACCCTACATTTGCGCAGCTCCCCTGAACCCACCCCCTCCTTCTCTTCTCCCCCAACCCTCAACCACCATCACCCAGCCACCACCGCGCCACCACCCAGAGGCCACCGACCACCCAGACGCCGCCGCCACCTACCCCCTCCCTCCTTCCCACTTCTTTCTTCCTCTTTCTTCTTTCTCCCCCTTCCTCCGCCACTACTCCTCCGCGCCACCACCCACCGTCGCCGTCCGTACCCACCGCACCCCACCAGCACCACCAATCCCTACCTCCCCCTCTCACCCCATTAACCACCCCCTTCTTCCCCTCCTGCCCAAACAGCCGCGCCACCAGCCGTCGTGCCTACCACCGCCAGCCGTCGCGCCGGACGTCACCGCCACCACCCCCAGCCACCTCTGCATCCCACCCTCCATATTTTGCCTTCCAGGTTCCGCAACACGCAATCCCTTTTATCCGTTTGTAGTTTATTCTTATTTTTTTCCGTTTATGTTCATGTTAGGATAGTTAGATATGCATGTTGTAGTGGATTTTAGGTTGTTAGGTAGCCTAGGATGTGGTTAGTGAATTTAGGTCTATTTATTTGCACTGTTCTTGTTCCTGTTTTATCAAATTTGCAAATCTGCTGTTGCTGTGATCTTGTTCATATGCTGTATTTCTTGTTTATTGCTGCTCTTTACAATGAATTTTCCTGTTTATATTCCTTATATGTAACTGCAGCTTGATTTTTTTTTATTTATGTGAACTATTTGATTGCTGTTTATTTTCCGAGAAAATCCAATTTTAGCCGGAATGCTGCCAAATTTTTATAAATCTTTGTGATTTTCATTCATGTTTCGATTTTGGAACCATGAACTCTGTTTTAACTCTTGGGTTAGGGAATTCTACTGCAACTACTTCAAAACTTCCTTAGATGCAGTAAACCTCAGAGGGAAGCAGATATTGGTTACTGAGGAGGCAATAGAAGAGGTTCTGAAACTTCTGCCTAAGACTGATCAGACAGATAGCTATCAGAAAGCTGAGGAGGATATGCACTTCATGAAGTTTGACTGGGATGCAGTCAAGGCCCGGATTGCCCTTGACCCGTCCGTTCCTTGGATCATGGGTTAGAACACCACCATGCCCAAAGGGATCAAGCGGATTTACCTGAACGATGAGGCTCGGCTATGGCATCAGATCTTCAGCAACTACATTATGACGAGTAATCACAAGACTGAGATACCAGCTGCTATGATCACCCTCCTTTGGTCTGTGATGGAGGGCAAGGACATGTACCTGCCACGCTTTATCCGGCACTACATGGACAGGGTCCACGTCCGTGGCACTCTCCCCTTTCCCTATCTGGTTACACAGCTGGGCCGTCGAGCTGACGTGCCATGGGAGGATGCTGATGAGAGGCCACCTGCTGCAGAATGCAAGAAGCTTATCCCGCACAGCAGAAACTTCTTGGCCTTGGGCTACAGACCCCCATTATTGACTGCTACTGCTGATGATACGGCTACACCATCTGCCGGTCCTTCTTCCTCCACTACTGCACCATCTACACCTGCCACCACCACTGCACCTCCACCTGCCACAGAGCCTGTCTATCATCTGGTGCACCGCTTGTTTCGACGACTTGACCAGATGGAGCGTCACAACAAGCGACGCTACGAGCACCTGAAGCTGAAGATACGATCCGGCGACATCTCCTCCGAGCCTGACACACCTTCTGAGGCATCTGAGGAGGAGGCGGATGCGCCCGAGGCAGAGACCCATTCCCAGGGAGAGGCGGAGCAGCCTGACACCCAGCAGGCAGCACCCCAACAGATCCAGGCTGTAGATCCTGAGATCCCCATTCAGACAGTCCCTCCTCTCCAGCAGCCGGACATTCAGCCAGCCACCACAGAGACACCAGCTACCATCCCTTCCAGTGATGACACCCTTTCACACCCTGCGTGAGTGAGCAGCAGGGACGATGCTTTATTTTATGTATGGGGAGGTCGCCATCTCTGGCGTATTATTTTGGTGAACCACTATAGACTCTTTTTCTTTTATTTTGGATATTTTTCTGTATTTTTCTCTTTATTTTTATTTTTATTTTCTGAGTATTTATACATTGCTACTGTTGGAGAAATTGCTAAGCTGTCCAGCCTGACCTCTTCGCACTCAAACGGCTATAACTTTAGCTACAGAGGTCCAAACGACGCGGTTCTAGTTGCGTTCGTCAAAATGGCGCCGTTGCCGGGGAACTGCTAACGTGTGCCTTATTATTGGTTATTGTAAATATTTTTCTTTTACTTGTTTATTTATTTCTATTTTTTCTTTTTAATTTTATTTGCTACTATGGACTCTCACCCCTCTCGCTTTGAGTTTGGCTCTAAATTTGTTGAAGGAAATAGAAGTTACAGCAGGAATATGCATCAAGGTCAGACCAATCAAGGATGGATGGAGCCAAGAGGACCTAATCAACCCTTTAGGCAACAACACCCTCTAAGATATCATGGACAACGACCATTCTACAATGCATACCCAGCTGAAAGATATGGTGGACAACCTTGTGACTACCAACAAGCCCCACCCCGTGCCTATAGACCAACCTCTCAAGATAACCTCGAACCACCACACTCACAAGTTTCTTTTCACCATTCGCCACCGTATGATCCTTTTCTACCCTAGTTCCAATGCAATCACTCCCAAGCACCACCACTTTCCTATGTTTCATGTCTAAATCCATCACCTCGAGAATCAGAGGTTCGCCTCAAGGCAACAGTAAATAAACTTCAAACAACCATTCGACAACTGGAGCAAGCAGTAATTCAATTAGCTTCTGGACACGCGAACATTCAAGGACCAACCACAGCCCCATGTGGACAATCTAATGAAAAGCGTAGCATGAAGGAAATATTAGAAACTCCAGTGGACAAGACAGAGCATGAATTCGTACTAGAACAAGTAAAAGAAGCTGTCATTGTACAAGAAGAAAAGTTGGTTGAAGATCTAGGAGACGCTGAACCTCCATGGGAATCTAGAGTTGAGGAGAACTCTGTCAAGGACGTTACAGTTGATGCTAAGGAGGATATTACACAATCCCCGAGGCAAGTCGTTTACGAAGAACTAGACGGAATAACCCAGGACACAAATTCCCTTGATGATGATAGTCTCAAGTCTAGCTCTCTTAGTGATGAACTTGCATCCACAAGTGAATTCTCTGAGATCGAAGAATCTTCCCCAATTGAATACGAAGATGATGCAGAGGTAGATTTCTCTCAACCTCCAATCTATGACTCAAGTGATGAGGAAGATATCAAAGACTTTGACCAGGACTCAGATGCATTTGAAGAACCTTACAAGGAAGTGGAGGAATTCATAGAAGAGCACAAGGGAGAAGAACTTACAGAACCACCAGAAACACCTACCCCAAGGCCATTACCGCCTAATACAAGCTTCAAGTGGGTACAATCCTTAACCTTTAACTTTACTTATTCACTTGAATATGGTTTACTTGAAACAGATGGCCAGCTTAGAGCTCTCTGCGGCTTTAAGAGTAAGAGGAAAATGGCTCGTGCTCAGAGCTGGTGTACAAGGTTCAATAAGGTTCCACGCTTCAACTTGAAGTGCACGGATTGGTATCAAGCTCAATTGAATGGATCTCGGAAAATATTTGGTCACTATGGTGAGAATCTACTTTCTAAACCACCCGAATGGAAAAATATAGATCAAAACGAAGGCGGATTTAGAACCATAGTTTGGGATCCTGGAAAATATTCTGATATTCATCTCCCCGGGAGCCTGAAAATCTGCTTGAAGCTGCTCAGAAGCTTCACATGCCTAGTTTGGGACCCCGGAGGCTACTGGCATTCCATGAATTTAAACACAAGCCACCATAACAGGAAGCTCATCCAATGTCCAACTTAAGGACTTTAACTAAAAGTGCTAGGTGGGAGACAACCCACCATGGTATGATCGTTCCTTTTACACTTTTAATTTTATTTAGTTTTGTTTTTGAGTTTTATTTTATTTTATTAAACCTGAGATCATGCATAGCATTCACATTAATCATTGCATTTTGCATTTTTCATGCATAAAAAAAAAAACGCCATGCGACGCGACCGCATCAGCGACGCGTCCGCGTCGCAAGGAGAGGGGAGAAAATAAAAACGAACAGGGAGTCACGCTGGAGCGTGGCTGGAGGCGTGCCCGTGGCACAAATCGTCCCACGCGACCGCGTTGCTGACGCGTCCGCGTCGAGTGGGAATACTGGCCTCCCACGCGACCGCGTGCCCCACGCGGCCGTGTGACCAGGATTTCGACGTAATAATGGTGCACAGCCGAAAGTTGTGCTAGAGTGGTGCTGGACTGGAGCTGGACGCGCAGTCCATCTCACGCGACCGCGTGCCCCATGCGGCCACATCACATCCGACTAAGTTCCCACTCACGCGATCGCGTGCCCCACGCAATTGCGTCACCCAATATTTTGCAATTAATGATTTTTGAACAAAGCGTTGTGCGAGAGTGAGGCTGCCCTCGCGCCAGTAGCATAAAACAGGTTACGCGACCGTGTGACCGATGCGACCGCGTCAATCAGTTTAAGCACAAGCCGCGCGACCGCGTGCCCTATGCGACCGCGTCGCTTGGCCGCACAGCTTATCCTAATTTGCCAAATATCTTTTCTTTTCTCCCCCAATCCTAATTTTTCCTCCCTCCTTTCTTACTTACTTGTTCTTCCCTTCTTTCCCTTCACATTCTTATCTTTTATTTTATTTTACTTAATTTATTTGCATATTTCATTCATTGCATCTTAATTTTGTGCATATTTTTGTTTTCTTTTCTTATTATTTTTCCTTTGGTGTTAAAATTTTCTTATTTAACTGTTGCATCTTCTCTTGAATTATTTTGGGTGCTTAGTAACTTGTTTTATTCTGGATAGGTAATATTATTCATATTCAATGCCAATCTTTTATACCTGTATTACTTTTACATTGACATGAATTTATATTATCTCTCCTTACCCACAGTCTCTTCCCTATTGTTGCAACTTTTTGCACGCTTGATTTGCCATGTACTTCTATTATTTTCTCACTTGCATGTTGTAGCTACCATGTAATTGAGACCCTCATTTTTGGCATTAACCAACCCCTGTTTTATTTGTTTTCTATCTTTGCTTTGTGTTACTTTCCTTCTCTTTTTCTTTCAGGATGGCCACCAGGAAGAGAACCGGAAGACGTTTACATGGGAGAGACAAACAAGTTCCTACGCACATTCCTTGATGAGAAAAGCGTCAGTTGAAACAACCCGTCCACCTGCACATCTCAGCATGCACCAAGGAGGTGCAATCTTTAAGTGTGGGGAGGTCGATACCGACGTCCAGGGGTTAGTTACCTTCTTTTCAACACCAATACTCTTATTTTCTTTATTTGTTCATTGTTGCATCTGCATATTTGATTGCATGTTTATTTGATTTTGTGCATTTAGTTACTACTTAGTTAAAGTAACTCTATTTTTGAAAAATTTCACTAATTTAAATTGAAAAAAATTTTTTTATGTTAAAACTTGTTTGAAGTTGTATTTGGAACATGGTTTTTGAGCCAAAGAACACACAACCTGTGAGATTTGAGCTTATTTATATGGTTACATTATTTAACCATAAATTTTTATTCTTGTGTGTTTTCTTCCCTATGATTGTAATCTATATTTTGTTTCAATCTATATGTCCATTATTTAGTGTATTTACATGCTTGCATATGATTGAGGCCATTATTTGATTTTAGCTCACTTATCCCAAATAAGCCTACCCTTTAAATCACCCTTGTCAGCCACTTTGAGCCTTTTAATCCCCATTTGTTCTATATTTTACCACATCACTAGCCTTAAGCGGAAAACAAATTAATTATCCCAATTGAATCTTTGGTTACCTTAAGATAGAGATTGTGTATCAACTAAGTGTGGGAAAATTGTGGGAACATGGGTTAATAAGGGAATGTAACATATTTCTAATTTATTAGAATATTAGGAATTTGGGAACCTACTCATGAAAAACCAAAATAGAAAAATAATAGAAAATCCATGTGCATTGATAAGTTATGTTTATTTCTCTACAAAAAAAAAAAATAAAAAAATAAAAAAATAAAAAAATAAAAAAAATAAGTAAATAAATAAGGGGACAAAATTACCCCAATGCTAAGTTAATGAAAATATCAATGCACATGTGACAAAGTAAAGAAATATAAAAAATTTGGTACATGAGTATGGGAATCATACAAAAGTGGGAATTATGGGTAGCTAGGTATGATTTTAAAGTTATATAGAGTATATGTATGTTAGGTGAAAGCTTAGGTTAATTAAAGATTCAAATTATAAAGCTCACTTAGCCATATATATACCTTTACCCTTACCTTAGCCCCATTACAACCTTGAAAAAGACCTCATGATGTTTGCATTTGTATGCTAAATATTTGTTGATTGGTGAGATGAAGAACAAAGTTTAGAAAGCATGATTAGAGAAGAGTAAAGTGATTGACCCTAAACACTTGAGAGTTAGAGTGATATACACTACCAGTGAGGGTTCAGTGCTTGATTCTATGTTCCCTGCTTTCATGAGCTATCTTCTTACAAGTTTACTTGTCTTTTATTGTATAATTTGAATTAGTGAAGTCTGATTTATGTTTGTCTTGAAAAGCTTATTTACTTTTGACCAAGTAGGTAGAAACATTTTGCATGTAGTTGCATTCATACAGATAGGTTGCATTTCATACATTCTACCATTCCTCTTCATTCCTTTATAGCTTCTCTTGATTTTAGCATGAGGACATGCTAGTGTTTAAGTGTGGGGAGGTTGATAAACCACTATTTTATGGTTTATCTTGTGCTCAATTGAGTGGATTTTATCAACTCTTTACCCACTTATTCATAATATTTGCATGGTTTTATATTTCCTTCCTGATTTTGTGCTATGATTGAAAACATGCTTCTTTGATCTTATAATTGCTTATTATTAATCCTCTCTTATTACCATTAGATGCCTTGATATGTGTGTTAAGTGCTTTCAGAGATTATAGGGCAGGAATGGCTTGGAGGATGGAAAAGAAGCATGCAAAAGTGGAAGAAATACAAGAAGTTGGAGAAATTGGTAAGCTGTCTAGCCTGACCTCTTCGCACTCAAACGACTATAACTTTAGCTACAGAGGTCCAAACGACGCGGTTCTAGTTGCGTTGAAAAGCTAACGTCCGGGGCTTCGATTTGATATATAATATGTCTTAGTTGCCCTGATGCTAGGTGACGCGACCGCGTGCTCCATGCGGCCGCATCGCAGTGACGGAAATCAGCGTGTTTGAATTCTTCTCCAGCGATTTTTGGACTATTTTCGACCCAGTTCGCGGCCCAGAAAACACAGATTAGAGGCTATGAAGTGGGGGAATACATTCATTCAGGGAGAGCTTGCCAATTTTTACTTTCCATGAATTAGATTTAGTTTAGAGAGAGATTCTCTCTCTCTCTTTAGGATTAGGATTTAGATTTAGGATTTTTATTCACTTTCAGGATTATCTCTTTTGATCAGGTTCAATATTCCTTTTATTTACTTTTGCACGCTACTTTATGAATCCTTTCATGTTACAGATTACTCTTTTATTAATGTTATTTGAGGTATTTCAGTTTAATATTGATTACTCTTATTCATGCTATTGTTACTTTTACTCTGAAGACATCTTTTATTCCAAGTAGATTTATTTTTCTCCTTTTGGTCTTGGTTAAGAAATCAGTAACTCAGGAGTTATCCAATTCAACAACATAATTGATAATTGTTATCTTTGTTAATTGAATTGAACTTTCATAATCCCAATCTTTTCTTAGGAAATAAATAGGATTCGAAGATCAAACCAATTAATCCCTTGACCTTCCTTTATCTTAGTAAAGGTTAACAAAGTGGAATTAGGATTCAACCATCATCATCATTGATAAGGATAGCTAGGATAGAACCTCTAATTTCTCATACCTTACCAAGAGTTTGCTTTACAGTATTTATCTATTTTCAATTGGCATTTAATTTACTTGTCATTAAATTACTCGTTCCTCATTCTTGAAACCCCAATTTTACAATCTCCATAACCAATAATAAGAACATACTTCCCTGCAGTTCCTTGAGAAGACGACCCGAGGTTAAATACTCGGTTATCAATTTTAAGGGGTTTGTTACTTGTGACAACCAAAACGTTTGCACGAAAGGAATTTTTGTTGGTTTAGAAACTATATCTACAACGCGACTGTTTTTCTGACATTCTTTACTGGCAAAAATCTCGTTCGTCAACCCCTGACCAATAAGCTGCACTATTTTGTCAACTCGTTGGGAGATGACCTGGGTTTCTACTCCCAGTATTCTGTTCTTAATTTTGTGAAAACTCTTTTCTAAATTAATAAGCGGAATTTTCGTCGGTTAAGAACTGTACTTGCAACGCTGTTTTCTCTATAAATTCTTAATCGGCAATTTTCCGCCACATCAATTTTTGGCACCGTTGCCGGGGAGTTGCAACAGTGTGCTAATTTATTGGTTGGAATTTATTTATTTGAATTTTTTTATTTTATTTTATTACCATAAGCCGTATGTTTCTTTCGTTGAATGACGCGTTCACTGCCTAATCTGAGCTTAGCAGCTTTTGATCCTGAAATTGAAAGAGCTCTTTCACGCATTAGGCGAGCTCAGCATCAGTTAGCCTCTGAGGGTGGTGAAGTGGTTATTGCCAATTCACTAGTCTTATCTGAAAGCGAATCTGAAGTGCTATTTGAGGAAGAAACAAGCTCCTCTTCTACTAATTCGGTTGACTTATGTGCAGGTAATATGGCGGAGCCCAGGAGGATTACTCTCCAGGAAGCAGGAGCCCCAGACTTTACCCTGCAACCGTATCTAGCGCGTCACTTAAATTTGGCTGCAGATTTTGAATTGAAGACTTTGCAAATCAACCTAATACCTAAGTTTCATGGCTTGCCCGCTCAGGAGCCTATCAAGCACCTTAGGGACTTTCAGACAACCTGCTCAACTATTAGGTGTCATGGTGCAGATGAAACTACTATATTGCTATCTACCTTCCCATTTTCTCTTGAGGGAAAGGTAAGGGAGTGGTTCTACACTCAACCTGAAGCCGTCGTTACCAATTGGGATTTCCTCAGAAGGGACTTCCTGGACAAATATTTTCCGGCTAAAGTTATAGATAGACTGAGGAAAGAAATCTCTTGCATTATCCAAGGAGAATCAGAAACCCTTTATGAGTACTGGGATCGCTTCAGGAATCTCCTGGACTCCTATCCCCACCACAAGATTGATGAGATGGTGTTGATCAGCTACTTCACACAAGGCACGAAGCCTTAGGATAGGACCACATTAGATGCTGCAAGCAATGGCTCTCTGAAGAAGTACAAGACGGCGATAGAAGTGTGGCAGTTGATCACCGATCTAGCTGAATCTACCCGGAATGCTAGGCATAGGACCAACCATCCCAAGGCTGTTGCGGAGGTTTCCTCTAGCAGTGAGACTGCTGCTCTCACACAGACTCTGGGAGAGATGACCAACATACTGAAGCAGCTACAACTGAATCAACAACAATCTCAACCTCCCTCACCACAACATAGCCAACAACTGGTTCCTCATAGAGTGTGTAGGATATGTGCCGATTATGCTCATTACATTGATGAGTGTCCACAGCTCCAACAAGAAGACAACACCGTGGCAGCTACTCATAACTTCTATGACTGCCCGAATCAAGGATACTATCAACAAGGTTGCAATTATAACCACGGTGGGAACTATAACCAAGGTTGGCAAGACAACTCCAACCAGGGCTGGAGAGATAATTCCAATCATGGCTGGAGGGACAACTATAACAGAGGAGGCAGTGACAACTAGGGAAATCAGAGGTGGAATAATAATAACAATCAGCAGAACCGAAATCAGCAGAACCGTTCCTATCAATAGTATAATCAGAACTAGCCTTACAGAGCACCTCACCTAAGGCAGTCCCACTTGCCTCAGGACAACCAGCAGCAGGCCCCTCAGATCACTTATCCCCCTTCCTCTTCTAATGATGAGATACTTCGTTCTCTTGCACAAGAACAACAAAACATTCAGACTACACTCAACTCTACCATAAATGGTCTGAATGCCACTTTACAAGCTCTCGTCTCTAGGATGGATTCATTCTCCGCTCACAACAACCAATCTTCAAGCTCCAGTGGAATTCCTTCTCAACCCTTACCCAACCCCAAAGGTGGCATCAATGCCATCACTCTGAGGTCCGGAACCACATTGCAAGAGAGGAATCATGAGGAGCAAAGCTTAAGGAAAAATGCCCCAGTTGAGGACATGGTTGAAGAAGAAGCAACTCAACCAGGGAATGGCACACCAGAAGAAGCTAAAGCTACCAGAGATACCATCCCTATCTCATTTCTATACCTTGCAAGGAAACCCAGAAAGCAGATAGAACTCGACCCAAAAATGGTAGAAATCTTCAAAAAGGTTGAGATAACTATTCCCCTTTTTGATGTTATTCAGCAAGTACCTAAATATGCGAAGTTTCTAAAGGATTTGTGCATGCATAAGGATAAGATTAATGAGTTAGAAACTATTCCTTTAGGTAGTTTTATATCTGCTTTAATGGGGGATATACCTGAAAAATGTAGTGATCCAGGTCCATGCATGGTTAACTGTACCATTGGGGATGTAATATTTTCTGACTGCGTGTGTGATTTAGAAGCATGTGTGAGTATTATGCCATTGTCTATATATGATGCTTTGAGGCTCCCTCCCTTAAAAAGCTCGACAGCTCATTTTGTGTTAGCAGATAAAAGTTTCATTACAGTGGTTGGAATTGCTGAGGATGTGTTAGTGAGCATTAAGGGGCTCACATTTCCCATTGACTTCTATATCTTGGAGATGCCCCCTAATGACTCAGTAAGACCGTCATCCATCCTACTTGGAAGGCCATTCCTGAAGACTTCAAAGTTCAAGCTGGATGCCTTCTCAGGAACTTATTCTTTTGAGATAGGCGGCCGAGCAGTGAGCTTCAATCTAAATGAAGCCATCAAGCACCCTCCGGAACACCATTCCATCTTTTAGTTCAACATCATTGATGAGACTGTGGCAGAAGTCCACCAAGAAGAAGTAGAAGAGATCTACATGGAGCAAGGTCCAAGTGTGGGGAAACCCTTTGAACACAATGAAGACACTCTGCCACCATCACTAGCTCCAGAAGATCAAGTGCCTAGCCATGAGCAGAAATTGAAATTGAAGCCCCTTCGAGCCCACCTCAAGTATGCTTACCTTGAGGACCATCAGAAGCTCCCAGTCATCATTGCAAGGGAACTCACGTCCCAACAGGAGGAGCAGCTGCTTAGTGTGCTGAGAAGACACAAGAAAGCAATTGGGTGAGCTTTGCGGATATAGTAGGCATCAGCCCTCAAGTTTGTTAGCACAGGATATTTTTAGAAGAGGGAGCAAGGCCTGTCTGTCAACCTCAAAGGCAGCTGACCCCACCATCTTGGAAGTTGTCAAGAAGGAAGTGACCAGATTACTTGAAGCAGACATCATCAACCCCATCTCGAATAGTGAATGGGTCAGTCCAATACAAGTGGTGCCCAAGAAGTCTGGAGTCACTACAGTGAAGAATGAGCAAGGAGAGCTCATAGCAACTAGAGTGCAGAATTCCTGGAGAGTATACATTGATTACCGGTGCCTCAACCAGGCTACTCGCAAGGATCACTACCCCCTGCCATTTATTGATCAGATGCTTGATCGTTTGTGAGGTAAATCACAATACTGCTTCTTAGATGGTTATATAGGATATTTTAAAATTCATATAGCTCCTGAAGATCAGGAGAAAACTACTTTTACATGTCCCTTTGGAACGTATGGAAACAAAAGGATGCCTTTTGGCTTATGTAATGCACCGGGTACTTTTCAAAGGTGCATGATGAGTATTTTCTCAAACCTTCTTGAAGACTGTATGGAAGTTTTCATCGATAATTTTAGTGTGTACGGTGATTCCTTTAGCCTTTTCTTGGATAGTTTATCTAGATTATTAGACAGGTGTGTTAGTTCAAACCTTGTTTTAAATTTTGAAAAATGTCATTTTATGGTTAAACAAGGTATTGTTCTAGGATATGTTGTCTCTAATACTGGTATTTCTATAGATCCAGCAAAGGTAAATGTCATTTCTAGTTTACCTTACCCCTCCTCCATGAGGAAAGTCCGCTCGTTCCTTGGCCATGCAGGTTTCTACTGGAGATTTATCAAGGACTTCAATAAGGTAGCACTGCCTTTATCCAGCCTGCTGCAGAAGGATGTTGAATTTGAGCTGAGTGAGGACTGCATGAATGCGTTTGATAAGCTGAAGATCGCCTTGACTCAGGCTCCGATTGTGAGAGGACTAGACTGGAGCCAACCTTTTGAGATTATGTGTGATGCCTCCAACCATGCAGAAGGAGCGGTGCTAGCTCAGCTCACAGGTAAGGATCCTTTTATAATTGCTTATGCGTCTAAGACCTTAGAAGCTACTCAGTCTAATTACATTACCACTGAAAAAGAGATTCTGGCTATTGTTTTTGCTCTGGATAAATTCTGAGCCTATTTACTTGGTACTAAGGTGGTAGTGTACTCAGACCATGCAGCTCTAAAATATTTATTAGCTAAAAAAGAGTCCAAACCAAGGCTAATATGTTGGATATTGTTGCTGCAAGAATTTGAGTCGCGTTGAGCACATTAAGGATGACTCCACTCCTATCAATGATGCTTTTCCATTTGACAGTTTTCATGCAATATCCGAAGTAGTTCCATGGTATGCGCCTATAGCTAATTATCTAGTTAGTCATTCCTTTCCTCCCAATTTTACTAAGCATCAAAGGGACGAGCTGAAAAGCGAGTCCAAATATTATATATGGGATGACCCATATTTGTGGAGGTATGGTGCTGACCAGATAATTAGAAGGTGTGTGCCTCATTCAGAATTTCAGTCCATTTTAGAGGCCTGCCACTCCTCTGAGAGTGGTCGGCATTTTGGTCCTCAAAGAACAGTTAGAAAAATTTTAGACTGTGGATTCTGGTGGCCCACTCTTTTTAAATATGCTACTAACTTCTGTAAATCTTGTTCCCCATGCCAAAGGTTTGGTAATATATCCAAGAGGGATGAGATGCCCCAACAAATTATGTTGTTCTGTGAGATTTTTGATGTTTGGGGCATCGACTTCATGGGTCCGTTTCCAAATTCTAGCGGTTTCTTATATATTGTTAGCTATAGATTACGTTTCTAAATGGGTGGAAGCGATTCCTACCCATACTGATGATGCTAACACTGTTGTCTCTTTTGTTAGAAACCATATTATATGTCGCTTTGGATCACCACGAGCAATCGTGAGTGATCGAGGCACCCATTTTTGTAACAGGAGATTGACCGCTCTACTGAAGAAGCATGGTGTTATTCACAAGGTAGCAACAGCCTACCATCCCCAGACTAATGGACAAGCAGAGGTGTCTAATAGAGAGATAAAGCATATCCTGGAGAAGATATTCAAGCCTCATAGGAAGGACTGGAGCACCAGGCTACAAGATGCGCTTTGGGCTTATTGGACAGCATACAAGACACCCATAGGGATGAGTCCCTTCTGCCTGGTCTATAGCAAAGCATGTCACCTCCCAGTGGAGTGGAGCACAAAGCCTTCTGGGCAGTAAGAGAAATCAACATTGGATTTGAGAAGGCCGGAGCTGAAAGAAAGCTACAACTACAAGAATTAGAGAACCTTCGTCTAAAAGCATATGATAACTCCAGGCTGTACAAAGAGAAGATGAAGGCTGTGCATGACAAGCACATAAAAAGGAGAGAGTTCAGACCTGGGGAGTTAGTCTTCCTTTACAACTCCAGATTGGGGCTCATGCCAGGCAAGCTGAGATCAAGATGGGAAGGTCCCTACAGAGTAGAAAAGGCAAAGCCATACGGAGCCTTTCACCTGAGTCATCCTTCATGCTCCAAATTCATCAAGGTCAATGGACATCGCTTAAAGCTGTATCATGGTTAGAAGATGAAGAAAAACAAGGAACTGGAGATCTTCCTCTTGGAAGATCCACCAATAGCAGAAGACTGAGCTAGTGGACTGATAAACCCATATTTTATGATATATTTTATGCTTAATTTGAGTGATTTATTAAATCCTTCACCCACTTATTCATATTAATTGCATGGTTTTACTTTCCCTTCCTTATTATGTGATGTATGTGAAAAACATGTTTCCTATGCTTAAAATTAATTATTTTAATTACCCTTGTTATCATTCGATGCCGTGATTAGTGTGCTGAGTAGTTTCAGATCTTCTAAGGCAGGAATGACTCAAAGGATGGAAAGGAAACATACAAAAAATGGAAGGAAAGCACAAAACAGAGTTTTTGGAGAAACTGGCATCCACGCGATCGCATGGGCGACGCGGACGCATGCCAAGCACGAATCAACAGCGACGCGGCCGCATGACTGATGCGACTGCGCGCCTTAAGCAAAACACTATGACGCGGCCGCATGACTGACGTGAGCGCGTGACAAGAAAAGCTCCGAATGACGCAACCGCGTGACTCAGGCGGACGCGTGACAGAGGCCACGCACCAGAAATTGCAGAAAACGATCCCAACGATTTCTGAAGCCCTTTTTGGCCCAAATCTAAGTCTAGAAGGCATAGACCAGAGGTTATGAAGTGAGGGAATGCATCCATTCAGGGAGAGCTCGCCAATTTAGTTTCTTCTCATGATTTAGATTTAGTTTTGAGAGAGGTTCTCTCCTCTCTCTTTTAGGATTTACGATTTCTCTTAGTTTTAGGAGTGACTCTCAATCCTAGGTTTAATGTTCCTTTACTTTAAGCTTCCCTTTCACTTTTATTCATTCCATTACTTTAGTTGATTATTTACTTTTACCAGTTAATTTATGAATTCTTCTATGTTCCAGATTATTTGAATTAATGCTATTTGAGGTATTTCAGTTTATTATTGCTCTCTTTTATTTATGTCACCATTGCTTCCAATCTGAAGATATTTTTATTCCAGCAAATTTACTTTTTTCCCTTTTGGTCTTGGTTAAGAAAGCAGTAACTCAGGAGTTATCTTATCTCAACATAATTGATAACTGTTATCTTTGCTAATTGAACTGAACTTCAATAATCCCAACCTTTTCTTAGGAAATAAATAGGATTCGAAGATCAAACTAATTAGTCCCTTGACTTTCCTTTGCTTTAGTAAAGGTCAACCAAGTGGAATTAAGATTCAACTTTCATTATTATTGATAAGGATAACTAAGTCTGGACTTCCAATTTCTCATACCTTGCCAAAAGTTTATTTTACAGTTATTTATTTATTTTTAATTGCCATTTAAATTATTTGTCATATTTGTTCCTCATTCTTGAAACCCCTAATTTACAATCTCCATAACCAATAAGAAGAACATACTTCCCTGCAGTTCCTTGAGAAGACGACCCGAGGTTTGAATATTCCGGTTATCAATTTTTAAGGGGTTTGTTACTTGTGAACACCAAAATGTTTGTAAGAAAGGAATTCTTGTCGATCTAGAAGCTATACTTACAACGCGATTATATTTTTGTGAAAATTCTAGATCGCGCGAGTGTTTCGTTCTGCAAAATGGCGCCGTTGCCGGGGAAACTGCGAACGTGTGCCTTATTATTGGTTATTGTAAATATTTTTCTTTTACTTGTTTATTTATTTCTATTTTACCTTTTTAATTTTATTTGCTACTATGAACTCTCACCCTTCTCGCTTTGAGTTTGGTTCTAACTTTGTTGAAGGAAATAGAAGTTACAGCAGGAATATGCATCAAGGTCAGACCAATCAAGGATGGATGGAGCCAAGGGGATCTAATCAACCCTTTAGGCAACAACACCCTCCAAGATATCATGGACAACGACCATTCTACAATGCATACCCAGCTGATAGATATGGTGGACAACCTTGTAACTACCAACAAGCCCCACCCCGTGCCTATAGACCATCCTCTCAACATAACCTCGAACCACCACACTCACAAGCTTCTCTTCACCATTCACCACCACATGATCCCTATTTACCCCAGTTCCAATCCAATCACTCCCAAGCACCACCACTTTCCTATGTATCATGTCCAAATCCATCACCTCGAGAATCAGAGGTTCGCCTCAAGGAAACAGTAAATAAACTTCAAACAACCATTCGACAACTGGAGCAAGAAGTAATTCAATTAGCTTCTAGACGTTCGAACATTCAAGGACCAACCACAGCCCCATGTGGACAATCTAACGAAGAGCGTAGTATGAAGGAAATACTAGAAACTCTAGTGGACAAGACAGAGAATGAATTCGTACTAGAACAATTAGAAGAAGCTATCGTTACGCAAGAAGAAGAGTTGGTTGAAGATCTAGGAGACGCTGAACCTCCATGGGAATTCAGAGCTGAGGAGAACTCCGTCAAGGACGTTACAGTTGATGCTAAGGAGGACAGTGCACAATCCCCAAGGCAAGTCGTTTATGAAGAACTAGATGGAATAACCCAGGACACAAATTCCCTTGATGATGATAGTCACAAGTCAAGTTCTATTAGTAATGAACTTGCATCCGCAAGTGAATTCTCTGAGATCGAAGAATCTTCCCTAAATGAATATGAAGATGATGCAGAGGTAGATTTCTCTCAACCTCCAATCTATGACTTGAGTGATGAGGAAGACACAGAAGACTTTGACCAGGACACAGATGCATTTGAAGAACCTTGCAAAGAAGTGGAAGAATTCACAGAAGAGCACAAGGGAGTAGAACTTACAAAACCATCGGAAACACCTACCACAAGGCCATTACCACCCAATACAAGCTTCAAGTGGGTACAATCCTTGACCTTTAACTTTACTTTTTCACTTGAATACGGTTTGCTTGAAATAGATGGCCAGCTTAGAGCTCTCTACGGCTTTAAGAGTAAGAGGGAAATGGCTCGTGCTCAGAGCTGGTGCACAAGGTTCAATAAGTTTCCACGCTTCAACTTGAAGTGCACGGATTGGTATCATATTCAATCGAATGGATCTCGAAAAATGTTTGGTCACCATGGTGAGAATCTACTTTCTAAACATGCCTAGTTTGGGACCCCGGAGGCTATTGGCATTCCAAGCATTGGTAGAAATTTTTGGATGAATTTAAACATAAGCTACCATAACAGGAAGCCCTTCCAATGTCCAACTTAAGGACTTTAACTAAAAGTGCTAGGTGGGAGACAACCCACCATGGTATGATCGTTCATTTTTCAATTTTTATTTCGTTTTGTTTGTTTTCAAGTTTTATTTTATTTTATAATATTGAACCTGGAATTTTGCATCGCATTCATATTAATCATTGCATTCTGCATACTGTATAAAAAAAAGGGTTGCGCGACGCGACCGCATCATCCATGCGATCGCGTCATATTGCGAAAAACACTACCCACGCGACCGCGTCATCCATGCGGCCGCGTGATATGGAAATCGGCGTAAAAATCCAACGTCCAGAAAGTTAGGCTGGAATCGTGCGGCCGCGTGATATGGAAATCATACAAGACGCCCACGCGATCGCGTGCCCCATGCGATCACGTCACTTACACACAACCAATCCCACGTGACCGCGTGAGTGACGCGATCGCGTCGCATGGATTGAACAACACCCCAATAGGAGACAGAGAGTTGCGCTAAAACGATGCTGGAATCGTGCGTTTAGCACAACTTCCAGCGACGCGATCGCATGCCCCAGTCGATCGCGTCATTTACTCTTTTTGCCCTCCAGGCGATCGCGTTACACCCTTTTTTCGCTCCAGCCATGCGACCGCGTCCCTCACGCAGCCGCGTGGATTCAAATTTATAACCCCCAACCACGCGAACCCTATCAGTCGCGCCCCCCTGAAACCCTCTCCTCCCTCTCTTCCCCTCCAATCCAACCACCACCATCCAGCCACCATCACCGAAACCCCCAGATGCTGCCGACCTCCCAGACGCTGCCGCCACCTACCCTCCTTCCTCCTCCCCCTTCTTTCTTCTTCTTCCCCCCCTCTCCGCCACTGCCCCCTTCGCAACCACCACCCACCGCCGCCGCCCGTCCCAGCCGCGCCCCCCCATCCGCTACACACACACCTACCCCCTGCCTTCCCCTCTTACCCCCTACCCCATTACCCATCCCTTCTTTCCCCTGCCCCGAACAGCTGTGCCCACCACCGCCAGCCGCCGTGCCAGACGCCGTCACCACCACCCCCAGCCACCTTTCTGCCCACTCTCCTTATTCGGCCTACCAGGTTCCGACGAATGCCACCCTTCTATCCTTACTCGTTATTTCATTATTTTCTATTTATGTTCATGTTTAGGCTAGTTAGATATGCATGTTGTAGTGGATTTTAGGTTGTTAGGTAGCCTAGGATATGGTTAGTGGATTTAGGCCTGTTTACTTGCACTGTTCATGTTTCTGTTTTATCAAATTTGCAATTCTGCTGTTGCTGTGATGTTTGTAATGTTCATATGCTGTGATTTCTTGTTTCATGCTGCTCTTTACACTGAATTTTCATGTTTATATTCCTTATATGTAATTGCAAGCTTTAATTTTAATTCCTATGAACTATTTGATTGCTGTTTATTTTCTGGGACAATCCAATTTTAGCCGGAATACTGCCCAAATTTCTGTAAAATATTTTCATTCATGTTTTGGTTTTGGCATTTTGAAATCTGCTTTCCTCTGCCTTACCCAAACCCATTCATGAATGCCAGGCACGCATTCTTATTCTCTTTGATTTCCTGGTTCATATATTGCATTTTTTATGTTTGATTCTAATTTTTGCTATTTCTATATCTATTTGAATCATCATCAACCTGTTTTCCTTGTATGGTTATGAGTTACCTATCGCTTCTAATTATGAATGCTTGTTACTTAGAAACTTATCCTTATGCCACTTACCTTAACCCATTTTTCATTAACTCACTAATTCTAATTTCCTGAAATCTTTTTTTTTAATTCCAACCAAACTAACCTTTTAAAATCTTTTTTTTATGGTTTTTCACTTTCTTTTAACCCTCTAACCATGGCATACTGATAATTTTTCCTACTTAACATGCCTTCTATTACATTTTGGATTGTGAATTTTTCCTTTCGAACTTTTAACTCCTATACAATCCTTAATGCACATTTACTTAACTCATTTACCTCATTCTAATTCTCCTTTGCCACTTTGTGTTTTTTTTGACTATTTGCCTATTTGTTTTCTTATTTTTATTATATCCTGGTTTTCTGTTTTTCAGGATGTCAGATTTCCAGAGAAAGGGAAAAGGAAAGGCTACCACTGGCAAACGTAAAAGAGGAGAATCATCTATGTCTATCATAGATCTCATGCATGTTGCCTCCTGGCGGGGGAAAAACTTCACCCCACAGGAGAAAGCCGACCAGCTGCTCCCTGCTAATGACCTAATGAAGTTTTGTCTTCCCAATATGATTGGGTGAAGGTGACTCTCTTCCATTTCCAATATGACAAAGTCTGTGGGAAGGAAGTAGTTCCCAACCTTTACCAACACGTTTTCAACCACTCCTACTGCTTGTTTTTGAGTTTTGTCAGCCAGCCTGATGACTACGTCTGTGGACATTAGCTCATTGATCTGTAGCTTCTTCATAAGGGATAAAGGCATTAAATTGATGCTTCTCCCAGGTCACAGAGTCCTTTGTCAAACATTATTTCTCCTATGGCACAGGGGATGTGAAAACTGCATGGGTCCTTCCTTTTTGTAGGCAACTCTGGTTGAATGAGAGCACTGCACTCCTTATTCATCACTATTGTTTGTCCTCCTTTAAGTGAGCTTTTTCTGGTCAGCAGCTCTTTCATATACTTAATGTACGAGGGCATTTGTTGGAGAGCCTTGATGAATGGTATGTTTACATGGAGAGATGCAAACATATCAAGGAACTTTGAGTATATTCTCTTTTCCACACCATCCTTGAGTCTTTGGGGAAAAGGTGCATAGAGTTTCAGCATCTCCTTCTGTGTAATTTTGGTTTCTTGGTGACCCTCTTCCTGCTTTTCTGCTGAAGTATCTCCAGAGTGTTTGAAGGGTTTGTTCAGCTCTTCCTCAGTCCCCTTATCACTTATAGTAACCATCTTGCAGTTTTCCTATCTTACTTTCTTTGCTTCACCTCTCGGGTTTTTCTCTGTGTCACTTGAGAAGCTGTCAGTAGGTTTGGGAATCTTCTCAGAGAGGTATCCCACTTGAAATTCTAGCCTCTTAATGTTGTCTCCCTGGTTTTTGATATTAGCTCGCACCTCCTCCTTGAACACCTTGTTCTCTTGGAGTTCCTTACATATGCCTTCAAGTAGGGTCTCAATCCTTGAGAGTCTATCTTCGGATGATGGCGAGTTAGAGTTGGAGGGATGGGAATGGCTATTTTGGCTTTGGTATGGATGTTGAGATGTGTTGTTAGGTGAGTGTTGATATGATCTCTGTGTGGAATTCTGGTGAGCTGCATTGTTGTTGGGGTTGTGGCGTCTCTGATCTTGGCCTTGATCTTGTTGATTTCCCCACCAAAAGTTTGGGTGGTTCCTCCAACCAGGATTGTAAATTTTGGAGTATGGATCATGGTTTTGCTTAGGTGAATTTCCAATGTAGCTGGCTTGTTCCTGATCACCATCTACCTCTGTATTCACTCCCTCTTGAGCTGCTGATGAGGTAGTAATTGCTGCTACTTGGTTCCTCTCCATCTTTTTGGTAAGATCGGCCAACTGCTTGGTGATCATCTTGTTTTGGGCCAGCAGTGCATCCACGTTGTTTAGCTCCATCACTCCTCTAGTGTTGCCTCTTTCAGAAGCATAGAAGTAGTCATTCTCAGCTACAGTCTCAATGACATCTATAGCTTCTTCAATGGTCTTCTTCTTGTTCAGAGATCCCTGGATGAGTGGTATACTGCCTTCCTTGATTCGTACGAAGGACCACTATAAGAAAAATACCCATTCAGCCACACTTTTTTTAAGCTACCTTTGAAAAGCGTAGCTTATTCTATGAATAGGCTACGCTTTTCTCAGTGTTGCCTTTTTATAAGAGAAAAGGAAACACAATTCTGACGTCATTTAAAAAGTGTAGCCTTAGGTATTATAGAAATCACTTATAAAGCGTAGCCGTATATTGATATTTATGTGTTCACTTTTTGTATCAAAGAGAGCGCTTTTAAAAGGTAGCCTATTTATTAAGTTTTAGGTGCACTTTAAAAGTGATGCCTAATGTATCTAAAGGCAAAAGCTTGGTAATTTTTTCTCCTCAGTTTCCAAAAGCAAACTCACACACTTAGTGAAATTTTTGTCCCTTCAAAACTCACACTTAGTAGCCAAACCCTCTCACCATCGAAGAAGAAACCCTCTCGCTGCACACTCACCAGTGACCACTCACCGTCGCTCCTCTTCGCCCTCCTCCTTGTCACTGCGCCGCCCTCACCATTGTCATCTTTGCGCTTCTCACCATCCTTCCCCTTTCAATTCGATCGTCCTTCCCCTTCTCACCTTCGCTCACCATCACTCACCACGCACCACTCACCGCACTGCTCCTCATCTTGTTCACCTTCGCTCACCACTCAATGTCGCCGCTCCTCATCTTCTTCATCGTCGCTCACCACTTACCGAGACATTGAAGTTCTTCTTTTTCTCAAAGAAAAACCCTAGCCGCTCCTCTTCTTCAACCTGTGTCGCCGCCGTTGAATCTGGTCCAGCCGCCGTCCCCACTCCCACTGCTCCAGCACCGTCGCAGCTTGTCTATCGTCGGGTTGCTTTGCCTCTGTTCCATGGCTGTTGTCTATTCCATTTTTGTCGCCTGTGCCCCACTGCTCCCTCTCCCTCATCTGGGTTTGAGTTCTGGCCTGCATCTGAGTTCGAATTCCGTCTGTTATTATTTTTTTCTTGTTTTTATTTTGTTATTGTGATTTAATTGTTGGTGTTGTTGCCGTGTAACTTTTAATTGTTCCTGTTGGTGTTGTGAATCTGAATAACAAGAATGATGACATATTGATTCTAAATCTGAATAGTATTGATTAAGAGAAAAGGAATAATTAGAGGACATGTACTGAAAATTTTATGTTAAATCTGAATAGTATTGATTCTTTCCTCCTTGTTAGAATTTGCTTTATGATTTTACATTTTGCTTTATGATTTTGCATATTGCTTCATCAGGGTTTGTTGATTTTGCTATATTTTGCTGATTGAATTCATATAATTGCCATAGTTTCCCCTTGGCTAGTCCAGGGCTTAAGATTTTACACTCTAAATTTAGCTAGTTAGACCTTGACATAAATTCAAATTCTGTTAAAATATTCTAAATTATTATTTGCACATAGTTTAATTACAGTGGTCTTGAGATTTAATTTTGATTCTTGCCCTCATTCATTCTCCTGTGTGTTCTTTCAGGACTTATGGTAATTTCAATTTTTCATTCATTGATTAATTGATTGTTGATTAGCTCTTACTGTTGTTTGTGACTATTCATTGTAAATATGCTATTGTCCTGCTATTCTTTGTGATTTTGTGGCTTAATTATGAATAGATTGTGCTGTTTGTGATTAATTATTTTATCCTATATTATTGTTAGTTAACTGGTTTTAATTTTGTTCCTGGGGTTTGAGTTTCTTCTCCAAACTCACCGGTTGCCTTCTCTGCCTCTCTCTTGGTCCAGAGATTCTATCTCCACAGGTTTTTTATTACTATTTTATTTTAATTAACGAGATTGAGGTGGATGTAATATAATTGCTTGAGGTGCATGATATATTTGATTAATGTGAATGAAGAATACTAGGTTGATTTGAATTGAATTAAATCATGGATAAGAGCATGTTAGCTGGTTTGGAATCACTTCCAGAAGGTGGCACTGGCAGAATCAATAGGTTTGGACCAAAAGCAAATAAAAAACTAGTTCATAAATCAAAGGAAGAGGCACTGGAAACCTCTGAAGACATGCAGTTCATGGTGATGGATGGCCTTCATGCTTATCAGAAAGCAACCCTCTATATGGATCCTCATTACTTGCCTGATCCTCACTACCGTCTAGCTCCATGATCAACACCTCTTAATTAACTGTAAGCTAAGCTATCGCCTTCTTTATATTTTTAACCTCTTAATTAGGGTTTCTTTGTTATTATGTCGCATAATATCATAAAAATTACCGTAATTTCTAAAATGGCACTCAAGATTATGACTTTTTTAGAATTGTTGTTCGCCTGTTCTTATGTATTAAGAAAAAAAAAGTCTGATGTATAAATATCTCATGTTAACAAGTTTAAAAAAAGGTTACACCCGGGTTTTGGCAAAATTTGACCATACATGAAAAATTAAAAAAGATTTGAAAATAGGTTTAAGAATGTTGTTTCGTATTTGATTGTTAACTCGTAGTGACACATATTCAGTTTTTATAAGCCACTACAGCAGTACAGCTACAATAATAATAATAAGGGAATTTTCATCTTTAATTTTGTTCATTTTGTCATTCTATTTATCTTATTATTCTTGATAAGACCTTTTAATCTGTTAATGAAAATATAACGCACATCTATATATAACTAGCTAAATTCCTATATTTTCAGAAATTGGACCAAGTCTGGGAGAAGTGGGGTTTAAGGAATAAATTTCTTATGTGAAGTTCAGCAGGCTAATGTTCATTTTTTAAGAAGCATAAAATAGTAATTGATTTATGGTGGTGGACTTTTGTGTTAGAGATCGTTTTTGTTAGAAGTACTTTTGATCCCTTTTATAGTATTTATGTAGAGTGCTACTAGTTGGTTATAACTTATAACATAAGGCATGTCAACTCATGTGAGCATTGGATGTACTATAATTGTGTGATATATTTTGATCCTTTTTATAGTTCTCTTCACTCTATCTATTAACTAATTCCATGTATTTTGATTTGAGCTTCATGTTCCTAACTTTCTCTATCCTTAACTAGAGTCCTCATCTTATTTTTAAGCATTACATTGTGTTGTTATCTAAGGTTACATAATGGTAAGTTTTCTATCAATTGGCAGGTGGACAATTTGAAGGCCAAGTTACATGAGAAGTTGGATCAATCTTTAAAAGACATTCAACTAAAGCCTGAAGAAATAAAAGATGCATCAGTAGACCTTACTCCTTTTGATTCTACTCATGAGGTTAGTAGTGATGATTGGTTTCTAGCTGTTAGTTGTCTCCCCCCCTCCAATCTATCTCGTTAGTTGTTCACCATTTCCATAGAGCGAAAATGATGACACTAATAAGTAATATCAGGAACCAGAGTCTTTATCAACCAAAACAAGATAGAAGAACGTGCAGGGCTAGGGTATGATCTTATCCTGTGCTTCATTTTCTGTCTCTCATAGTTAAATCTTCTTCTAGAAGGGTCACCAAGTTATTTCATGCATCAATGGCCGGTTGTCATGTGCGTCCTGTGATTTTTAGAACCATGGATATCATGAAGCTTCAAAGATTGCCTCCACCTGAGAATCTTTCAAGGATGAACACCTCGAGATTTGGTGACAGACCGCTCTGGTTTAAACCCTTCCCTATTGTCAAAGTTAGAGAACGGAGCTTTGGGTCAGGCTTGGTTATGGATGACACACTTGCTGAGAAGAAAAGAGAGCTTTACCAGGCAGTGAAAGGTATCCCATTTCAACAATATTCGATCTACTTTTTCTTTTTCTTTTTCATTATATGCTTTTGGCATTGTTTAACAAAGCAGAAGGTGTATTTGATATGTTTGAAATCAATTGCAATAAAAAATATGTTTCAAGGAATCAACAGGGGGATTTTTGGACTCCCATCTGCCAAGAAATTTGAAATTGAGAGTTTGGACTTGAGGGCCTTGAATGCCATATGGGTTTCACCTCTCTCTGGCAAACAAGTCCCAAAGCTGAACCCTTTTCACTCTTCTCACTTCTTCAGCTATAGAAATGGTAGAATACGTGCGTTTCTTTCACAAGGTACAATCTTCACTAATTCCACCTTCTATTTGTACTATCACTAACAATGTGCTGCTTTTTTTCTTTGCTATTTGGCCTATGTTTTCTGTTGTTATGTTATGTTCTGTTTAACTTCGAATCTTTATGCTTAAATTTGGGTGCTTTTTCGACTCGATGAACTTGGGGAAGAGATAGTGAAAGGGGTTCCTTTTTCAGTTCGGGGAAGAATTAAGTCATACTTTTATTGGATTAAAGTTGAATCCTTTGCGTGTTTATATCTGAATATTGTGGCCTTCCTAATTCTTCATTATGTATGTTTATATAGGAAGTTTGTCTATATTCTGCTGAAACCTTCCTAATTCTTCATACTTTTATTGGATTAAAGTTGAATCCTTTGCGTGTTTATATCTGAATATTGTGGCCTTCCTAATTCTTCATTATATCTTTGCGAATGTCATTATAAATATTTTTTAATTATTTTTCTATATAATTATGCAGGATAATATTGAGGATGATAATGAAGATTAAGCTGATTATTATTGTGGATTATTGGCTAAGATAGAGTAGTCTTGGGAATGGATACATGTATGCATGGTTGACTAATGACCTTTATTGGAAGATACTTATGTAGGATATAATATTTTAGTTTTTGGTAGAGTATTAGTAGTAAATTCTAAGTGGTATCCTTCTTATTTTGATATGGTTATGCTTACTTTAGTGTGGGATGTATGAAAATTCAAAATTAACTTCATTCTAGTACTTTTGGATCATTATTATAAATATATTTTAGTTACAGATAATTTTTATTATTTAAAAAAATTATTTAGTATAATTATATATTTATTTTAATTTTATAATATTTAACTCATTTAATTAAAAATACAGAATTATTATATATGTAATCATATTACTAAATATTATATTGTATTAATAATTATTAGAATATATATATATATATATATAATAATAAAAAAATAACAAGGGATCTAAGGCTACACTTATATACAGTAGCTATAGTATACAAAAAAAAAAAACGAGAAACCTAAGGCTACACTTATAAAAAGTAGCTATGGTATACAATGTGGCTACGCTTTACAGGTGATGCAGTAGCGTTGAAAAGCGTAGCCTATTCTGGCAAAAATGGAAACTGGAAAGCGTAGCCTTTGGTCCTGGACAGCATCATTTGAAAAGCGTACCCTATTTCCAAACGCCAAAAGCGTAGCCCTTGGTGCAGGAAAGCGTAGCCTTTGAGAATAGGCAACGGCCGAATAGGAATCACCCCAAAAAGCGTAGCCGTAGCCCTGAAAGCGTAGCCGTAGCCTAAGGCATCATTTTTTTTTCACTTTTGGCTACACTTTTCAAGTGTACCTGAATGGGTATTTTTCTTGTAGTGGACCCTCATAGAAAATGTGTAATTGCACCCATTCATTGAGCATATCTGGCGGGCACCTTCTTGTCAAGTCCTTAAACCTCTCCCATGCTTCATAGAGAGTTTCACCATCATGTTGCCTGAAGGTTTGTACCTCAGCTCTCAACCTGTTGATCCTTTGAGGAGGATAGAATCTCGCCAAGAATTTATTCACCACATCTTCCCAGGTTGTTAAACTATCCTTCGGGAAGGATTCCAGCCACTTAGATGCTTTGTCCTTGAGTGAGAAGGAAAACAGAAGCAGTCTATAGGTGTCAGGATGAACATCATTAGACTTCACAGTATCACATATCCTCAGGAATGTGGTGAGATGTTGATTGGGGTCTTCTTGGACACTTCCTCCGAATGAACAGTTGTTCTGAACCAGGGTGATGAGCTGTGGCTTTAGTTCAAAGTTATTGGCATGTATGGTTGGCTTCTAGATGTTACTTCCACAGTTTCCTGGGTTTGGATTGATATAAGAGCCTAGAACTCTTCTTTCTTGTCCAGCATGATGCAGTGGTCCTTCTCTGCCATGGTTGTGAGCCTCTTCTTCATGATGGTTCTCCATATTCTCATCCATGTTTGGTTCAAAATACTCCTCCTCTTCCTCAGCACTAACGACTCTCTTTCCTCTTGCTTCCCTCCTTAGTCTAAGGAAGGTCCTCTCAGGTTCAGAATCAAAGGAAGTTGAAGCCCCGCTTCTTCTACCTGTCATACAACCAACAAGGCCGAAGCAAAAGGGAGATAGAGAATATTCTTGTTAAAAATGCTGTTAGTGTGAGTGATGCAATATATCAAACAGTTAGTGGGTTAGTGAACTGAATTATAACAAGTACGAGAACTCCAAAAACAGGAAGGGGTAAAGGGAAGAAAATAACTAAAATAGAAAGTAAATTACTCAAACAAAATTTAAATCAAACAAAAGAAAAATGCTCAATCTAGTTATCCACTAATTTAATCATTGTTGATACAAAATCAATCCCCGGTAACGGCGCCATAAACTTGATGCACGGAAACTTGTCTCTCAACAATTTTCCCTCGGCAAGTATACCGAATTGTCGTCAAGTAAAAACTCACAATAGAGTGAGGTCGAATCCCACAGGGATTGATTGGTCAAGCAACTTTAATCGGAGGAATGTTCTAGTTAAGCTAAGCAGAAGTTGATTTGAGAGTTGCAGAAAATTAAATGGCGGGAAAGTAAATAGCAGAAATTGTAAATGCTGGAAATAAAGAACTGAATATAAATGACAGAAAATAAATTGCAGAATCTTAAATGGAAAATGGGGAATTCAGCATAAAAGTAAATGGCAGAATATAAAGAGAATGGGTAAGATCAGAAATGGGGAGTTCATTGGGCTCAGGAGATGTTGTATTCTCCGGATCAAGTTCATTTTCATCTCTTCCTCAATCAATGCATTCATTGATCTCCTTGGAAATCTTAAGTGATTGAATTCCAATTCCTTGGTAATCCAATCTCTCAAATCTTGATCAATAGACAATTCCTTGGTCTAATTGCTCATGAGAAGAGATGAAGTGTGGTCACTGATTATACCACATGTATTCCCAAATCAAAATGTTGGTAGGATTATATGTCACTATATCCATCCAAACCCCAATTTGGTCCAACATGAGAAAGCATTTCTAGCATGATCTCTTCATTCCTCTTCCAAGGTTCCGAAGAGATCCAAGTATGAGTAGCTTCTTTTCCAAGACAACTACCCAATTCGATGAAGATTGAAAGCTTTCTAGTAAAATCAAGAGAAAAGAAAGAAGAAGAATAATGAAAACTATTATTGATCCATCAAATTACAACAGAGCTCCCTAACCCAATGAAAGGGGTTTAGTTATTCATAGCTCTGGGAATTAAAAGCAAAGATGGAAAATACATTCTCAAAAAAATAGAACTAAAAGTGCAGAGAAAGTAAAATTATACAGAGAGTGGTTCTCTCAATCTCCCCAAGCTCTTTTCTCTAGTTCAAAACTACTCCTATATATACTACTCTTCTGATCTTCTAGTTGGCTCTTCAAGTCTTTGGATATGGGCCTTTGGATCTTGAGTTGAAGCAGTTTGGAATCTTCAGTGGGCTCAGCTTTACTTGCAGAGAAAGTGTGAAGTAGGCATGGACTTTAGCTAGGACGTTAGTGGCATTAACGTTAAGTGAAAATGTGGGTTCGAGAACGTTAATGACAATCACCTTTTTCACTAACGTTCCTGGACCAAGGTGGTTCACCTTAACTTCATCGTTAGTGGCACTAACGTGACCACTAACATTGCATCTTGGTCCATCGCAAGCGTTATTGGCCTTTACCTTTGCCAATAACGTTGCTCTTAGCCCCCCTTTTCTCACGTTAGAGTCCACGTTAGTATAACTAATGTCGCTCTTAACGTGGGCATGCCTTAGCCTCGAGAGCGTTAGTGACACTTACCTTTGTCATTAACGTTCCAAACGCCCCTTCTCACGTTAGTGCCTCACGTTAATTGTCTTAACGTGGCCACTAACGTGGTGGTGATTTCCATCTCCAACGTTAGTGACAAAGGTGAGTGTCACTAACGTTGGCTCATCATTTCTTTCCTCCACGTTAGCTTCCACATTAATGCAATTAATGTGGCAACTAACGTGGCTCATAGTGGCTTGGTCCAACGTTAGTGACAAAGGTGAGTGTCACTAACGTTGGCGATTTCTTGCTCCTCCCACGTAAGAGTTCACGTTAATGTAGTTAACATGACTCTTAACGTGTCCAATTGGGCCTAGTCCAACGTTTGTTACAAAGGTGAGTGTCACTAACGTTGGCATTGTCTTCCTTTTCCACGTTAGAGTTCACGTTAACTGAGTTAACGTGACTCTTAACGTGGCCAATTCCCAATTTGGAGCGTTAGTGGTATTCAATTTTACCACTAACGCTGGAGCTCCCTTTCTCTCCACGTTAACTACCACGTTAATGTAGTTAACGTGGTAATTAACGTGGGCCATGATGGTTTCGAAGGCGTTATTGGCAGTCACTTTTCTCATTAACGTTGCAAGTTTATTCCCATTCCACGTTAGTGGTCACGTTAATTAGATTAACGTGGCTGCTAATGTGGCTCTTCCTTGCTTCCTTTGTCCTAAAACCAAGCAAATGAAGTGCATCAAAGCTCTAATCCAAGTTATGAGACATGCATTATCCAATTTGTCATTTAATTCGTGCATAATTCTCATAAAATCACATGAAATTCACAATGTTTGCTTGAATCAAGATGTAAGTGATTATCTACCCAAAACATGCTTATTAACTAAGAAAATGCATGAAACTACCCTAAAACAGTAAAGAAAAAGTCAGTGAAACTGGCCATAATGCCCTGGCATCAGGCATTCATTATCATTTGGAATTTTCTCCCTTCCGGTCTTAGTTATCTATATTTCACACTCTTCTTTTTTCTTCTTCCTTAGGCATGGGTACCAAGAAAGGAAAAGAGAAGGCCACTGAGAAGACACCAGTAAGGAGAGGAACTAAGAGAACACTGGCAAAAGCACTTCCATCTACCAGTGTAAAGCCACCAACAAAGCGGGTGAAGAGGATCATTAAGGTTGATGAATCAGAGAAAGCCTTTTCCGCCCTAGACTCCTCACGGTTCGCTAACCGTTATTGCGAACAGATGTTCCCTATCCTAGCTAAGAGGAACTACAATAATGAGCATCTGCTAATTGTTCCAACACACGTTGTTGATTTTGTGGTGCCCCGCATAGAGAGGAGACAGTGTGGATTTTTGAGAAGATAGCCGCGAGAGGCCAACTTATCATGGGTCGTTGAGTTCTACTCAAACTTCTACTCGCCTACTCTGCAGACTATCTTCGTCCGTCAGCAGCAGGTCCCTATCTCCGAGAGTGCCATACAGAGAGCATTGGACCTTCCACCTAGTCCAGAGGGATGGGACACCTATCAAGAGGACTCTTTCAAGCGCCAGACATACCAGTTCGACTGGAATAGTGTGCTTGGTGTCATAGCACACCTGGCAGCAAGTGGATCTACAGACAGCATAGGACTCGACCTAAGAACATCTCAGCCCAGTCACTCACCCTGGAGGCTTGCGTGTGGGCACAAATCATGTCCCACTATGTCTTTCCAAGCACTTATGAGTTGACCTTCAAAGCATACCTGGCTGTCCTCATCTGTTGTATCCTGACAAAGTAACCCCTCAACCTGCAACGACACATCCAGGCTGCCATGGGACACATACCAATAGCTGGTAACCTGCTTTTTCCCACTTTGGTTTCAGATTTAGTCTCTGCAGCAGGTGTGTCCTATCGGGCAGGAGACACCAAGGTCATGATTCCTAGGGCCGACCAATATGTCCCGAATGGGAAGTACATCAGGCCACCTGCCCTCTGTGAGCCGGCCTGTAAGCCCATCTTTGGATACTCCTCCTTCTTTTACTCCACCATCCTCCACACCACAGGCACCATCCACCCATCAGATGTTCCTTCAGATTCTTGAGAGGCTCGACCGGCAAGACCGGCGGATGGAACAAATGGAGCGCCGTAACATGCGCCGATACAACTACCTGAAGGACCTCATAGTTGGTACACACCCACCTCCAGAACCAAAGGACACCCCAGACCCCCTTCATCCAGTAGCACAGGTAGCCAAGGCGAATCAGACACTATAGGCACTGCTTCCAGCCCTCTCTTACTCCTTACTGATGGCACGGAGGACCGTGCCAAAACTTAAGTGTGGGAAGGTCAGTCCTTGACTTTCAGAGGTAATTTCTCTTTCTCTTAACACTAACATCTTAGTTTTTCTTTTGTTAAATAGGATAGATTGCATGATAATAATTGCTTGCATGTATGTCTTGCTTGGTTTAAGTGATGAGTTTCTTTTTCAAGACCCCTTTTATAGCATTTCACTAATTTAAACTGAAAATTTGTGTTAAATTGTTTGAGGATTGTAATTTGGAACATGAATTATAGCCAAGAACACACAACCCGTGAGTTTTGAGCTTAATTATATGGTTACACTATTTAACCATAATATTTTTCTTGTGTGTTTTCTTCTCTATGATTGCAATCTTTACTCTGTTCCATTCTATGTGTCCATTGTTTAGTGTATTTACATGCTTCCATATGATTGAGGCCATCATTTGTCATTAGCTCACTTATCCCAAATAGCCTACCCTTTCAATCACCTTTGTTTGCCACTTTGAGCCTTTTAATCCCTGTTTGTTCTATATTTTACCACATTACTAGCCTTAAGCGGAAAAATAAGTAATTACCTTATTTGAATCTTTGGTTAGCTTAAGATAAAGATTGTGCATCAATTAAGTGTGGGAAACTGTGGGAACTTGTGTTGATGAAAGTGTACAACATTTTATTGACAAAATATTGGAAATTTGGGTACCTACTCATATGAGACTAAAAAAATTAAAAATCCATGTGCATTGATATGTTATGTTTACTATTATATTTTTAATAAAAAAGGGAAAAAAAGAAAAAGAAAAAGAAATAAATATATATATATATAATATAAATAAATAAATAGAGGATAAAATTACCCCCAATGCTAAGTTTAATAAAAGATCATTGCATATGTGGTGAATTAAAAGAAAATTTGGTACATGTGTATGTGAATTATACAAAAGTGGGAAGTTTGGGTAGCTAAGCATGATTTTAGAATTATATAGAGTGTGTGTGTGTTAGGTGAGAGTTTAGGTTCGTCAAAGATTCATATTATAGCTCACTTGGCCATACATATATCCTCACCCTTACCTTAGCCCCATTACAACCTTGAAAATACCTCATGATGTTTGCATTGGTATACTAAATGTTTGTTGATTGGTTAGATGAAGAACAAAGTTTAGAAAGCATGACTAGAGAAGAGTAGAGAGATTAAACCTAGACAATTGAGAGTTAGAGTGATATACACTACCAGTGAGAGTTTAGTGCTTGATTCTATGTTTCCTGCTTTCATGAGCTATCTTCTTACAAGTTTCCTTGTCTTTACTGTATGATTTGAATTAGTAGAATCTGATTCATATTTGTCTTGGAGAACTTGTTTATTTTCAACCAAGTATGCAGAACCATCTTAGCATATAGTTGCATTCATATATAGGTTGCATTTCATGAGTCTTACTTTCCCCTATTCATTCCCTTTGTCTCTTTGAGCTTAGCATGAGGACATGCTAATGTTTAAGTGTGGGAAGATTGATAAACCACTATTTTATGGTTTATCTTGTGCTAATTTGAGTGGTTATTATCAAGCCTTTTTACACTTATTCATACTATTTGCATGATTTTTCAATTCCTTTCCAGATTTTGTTCTATGATTGAAAACTTGCTTCCTAGACCTTTAAATTGCATATTTTTAATTTCCCTTTATACCATTCGATGCCGTGATCTGTGTATTTAGTATTTTCAGGCTTTATAGGGCAGGAATGGCTTAGAGGATGGAGAGGAAGCTTGCATAAATAGAAGGAACACAAGAAATAAAGGAGACAACTAACGAGCATCGATGCTCACGCATGTCTCACACGTGCATGTGAATTGGAGTTTTGCACGGCGACGCGTACGCGTGACAAGAAAGTTCGCCAAACAACGCGCACGCGTGACTGACGCGTACATGTGATATGTGCGTACGAGATAAAGAGGAATTGAACAGAGAATTACGCGGGAGCAGTGCTGGAAGCATGCTTTAGACAATGGCATAATACTCACGCACGCTCCAAAATCACACATGCAGTCAGAAAATATTACACCCACAATGGTACAGTTAACCATCCATGGACCTGGATCACTACTTTTTTCAGGTATATCCCCCATTAAAGTAGATATAGAACTACCTAAAGGAATAGTTTCTAACTCATTAATCTTATTCTTATGCATGCACAAATACTTTAGAAACTTCGCATATTTAGGTAATTGCTGAATAACATCAAAAAGGGGAACAATTACCTCAACCTTTTTGAAGATTTCTACCATTTTTGGGTCGAGTTCCATCTGCTTTCTGGGTTTCCTTGCAAGGTGTGAAAATGGGATAGGGATGGCGTCTCTGGTAGCTTTAGCTTCTTCTGGTGCGCCATTCCCTGGTTGAGTTGCTTCTTCTTTAACCATGTCTTGTACTTCATCTTCCTCTTCAAAATCCTTCACTTCAACCATGTCCTCAACTGAGGCATTTTCCCTTAAGTTTGACTCCTCATGATTCCTCTCTTGTAGTGTGGTTCTGGACCTCAGAGTGATGGCATTGATGCCACCTTTGGGGTTGGTAAGGGTTGAGAAGGAATTCCACTGGAGCTTGAAGGCTGGTTGTTGAGAGCGGAGAATGAATCCATCCTGGAGACGAGAGCTTGTAAAGCGGCATTCAGACCATTTATGGTAGAGTTGAGTGTAGTCTGAATTTTTGTTGTCCTTCTACAAGAGAACGAAGTATCTCATCATTAGAAGAGGAAGGGGGATAAATGATCTGAGGGGCCTGCTGCTGGTTGTCCTGAGGGAAGTGCGACTGCCTTAGGTGAGTTGCTTTGTAAGGCTAGTTCTGGTTCTGCTGTTGATAGGAATAGTTTTGCTAATTCTGGTTCTACTGATTGTTATTATTATTCCACCTCTGATTTCCCTGGTTGTTTCTGCCTCCTCTGTTATAGTTGTCCCTCCAGCCATGGTTGGAATTATCTCTCCAGCCCTGGTTGGAGTTGTCTTGCCAACCTTGGTTATAGTTCCCACCGTGGTTATAATTGCCACCTTGTTGATAGTATCCTTGATTCGGGCAGTCATAGAAGTTTTGAGTAGCTGCCACAGTGTTGTCTTCTTATTGGAGCTACGGACACTCATCAATGTAATGAGCATAATCGGCACATATCCCGCATACTCTCTGAGGAACCAGTTGTTGACTATGTTGTGGTGAGGGAGGTTGAGATTGTTGTTGATTTAGATGTAGCTGCTTCAGTATGTTGGTCATCTCTCCCAGAGTTTGTGTGAGAGCAGCAGTCTCACTGCTAGAGGAAACCTCCGTAATAGCCTTAGGATGGTTGGTCCTATGCCTAGCATTCTGGGTAGATTCAGCTAGATCGGCGATCAGCTAGATCGGCGATCAGCTGCCACGCTTCTGTCGCTGTCTTGTACTTCTCCAGATAACCATTGCTTGCAGCATCTAATGTGGTCTTATCTTGAGGCTTCATGCCTTGTGTGAAGTAGCTGATCAACACCATCTCATTAATCTTGTGGTGGGGACAGGATTCCAGGAGATTCCTGAAGCATTCCCAATACTCATAAAGGGTTCTGACTCTCCTTGGATAATGCAGGAGATCTCTTTCCTCAGTCTGTCTGTAACTTCAGCCGGAAAATATTTGTCCAGGAACTCCCTTCTGAGCAAATCCCAATTGGTAACGACGGCTTCAGGTTGAGTGTAGAACCACTCCCTTGCCTTTCCCTCAAGAGAAAACGAGAAGGCAGAGAGCAATATAGTAGTTTCATCTGCACCATGACGCCTAATAGTTGAACAGGTTGTCTGAAAGTCCCTAAGGTGCTTGATAGGCTCCTGAGTGGGCAAGCCATGAAACTTAGGTATTAGGTTGATTAGTGAAGTCTTCAGTTCAAAATCTGTAACCAGATTTGGGTGACACGCTAGATACGGATGCAGGGTAAAGTCTGGGGCTCCTACTTCCTGGAGAGTAATCCTCCTGGGCTCCTCCATATTACCTGCACGTAAGTCAACCGAATTAGTATAAGAGGAGCTAGTTTTTTCCTCAAATGGCGCTTCAGATTCGCTCTCAGATAAGACTGGTGAATTGGCAATAACCACTTCACCACCATCAGAGGCTAACCGATGCCGAGCTCGCTTAATGCGTGAAAGAGTTCTTTCAATTTCTGGATCAAATGCGACTAAGCTCAGATCAGGCAGTGAACGTGTCATTCAACGAAAGAAACATACAGCTCATGGTAATAAAATAAAATAAAAAAAATGCAAATAAATAAATTCCAACCAATAAATTATCACACGGTTGCAACTCCCCGGCAACGGCGCCAAAAATTGACGTGGAAGAAAATTATCGATTAAGATTTTATAGAGAAAATAGCGTTGCAAGTACAGTTCTTAACCGATGAAAATTCCGCTTATCAATTTAGAAAAGAGTTGTCACAAAATTAAGAACAGAATACTGGGAGTAGAAATCCCAGGTCGTCTCCCAATGCGTTGACAAAAGAGTGCAGCTTATTGGTCAGGGGTTTTCCAAGAAATTTTTTTAAGTTTGAGAAATAGAAAAATAAATAATTGTAATCTGAAGCAGTAAAAATTAACAAGAGAATTTATATAATCAAATAAAAAGCCTTGACTGGGAGAAGATTAATCGGAAGTTCTATCCTTGTTGAATTTTCTCAAGTGTAATAGTAAAAAGTTGTTGTTCTACTTGGTCATCCCTTAATCAATAAAGGAAAGTCAAGTAACTAACTAACCAACTATATCCTCAAGTCCTAATCCTTTCTTAGGAGAGGATTAGAGTCAGAGACTAGAGAGTCAGCCAACAACTTCCAATTAAGATTAACACTTGAGTATTCCAACTCAAGGTTCTCCTCTTAATCAACTCCCAATCAAGTTAGGAGACTGCTCCATTGACATGAATATAACGTTCGCAGGCATATAAAAGGAATAAAAAGAAGACATGATAAATTAAATAATAACTGGAAATTAATTAAAGGTAAAAATAGTTATTTACATTAATAATTCCAAGATCAAACATAATTATCTGAATAGGGTTAATGGCAATAAAAAGTAAAGGAATAAAGAAACAAACTAGAATGATGAAAACATCAACGGAGGTAGTAACTCTTCTCAATATCCAAAGCAAAAGCATAAAACTCTAAAAATTATGAATGTGAAGAAAACCTAGAGGAAGTAGTAATTTCTCTCTAAGATTCAAAACTAAAAACTAAAATTAGGCCTAATGTGAATGTCTGTTGAGTCTCTGCTTGTCCCCTGGCTCTAGTCTGTGTTTCTGGGCCAAAATCTGGGTCCAAACTCGGCCCGAAATTAATTTCTGTAGGTCGTGCATGTCACGCGTACGCGTCAGTCACGCGTGCATGTCGTTTGGCGAACTTCCTTGTCACGCGTACGCGTCAGGCACGTGTACGCGTCGCCATGCAAAACTACAATTCACGCGCACGCGTGAGCCATGCGTGCGCGTCGACGCTCGCTGGTTGTCTCCTTTATTTCTTGTGTTCCTTCCATTAATGCAAGCTTCCTCTCCATCCTCTAAGCCATTCCTGCCCTATAAAGCCTAAAAACGCTGAACACGCATATCACGGCATCAAATGGTATAAAGGGGAATTAAAAATATGCAATTTAAAGGTCTAAGAAGCAAGTTTTCAATCATAGAACAAAATCTGGGAAGGAATTGTAAAACCATGCAAATAGTATGAATAAGTGTGTAAAGGCTTGATAATAACCACTCAAATTAGTACAAGATAAACTATAAAATAGTGGTTTATCAGTCCGCTACTTCCTATTCTTCTATTGGCACCACTAATACATCTTTGCATCCCACAGGTGAATAATACATGGCGGAGCCACGCCGAATCACCTTGCATGCACAAGGGGCTCCGGATATCATACTTCAACCTTTGCAAGCAAGGTATCCCAATCTTGATTCAAACTTTGAGTTGAAGAATAGCTTGATAAATCTACTCCCCAAGTATCATGGGCTTCCGGGTCAAGACCCCATCCGACATCTAAGAGATTTTCAAGTTGCTTGTTCTACGGCTCGAAGGCATGGAGCCGATAAGGTGGCTATTATGGTTTTTGCTTTCCCCTTCTCCCTTGAGGGACAAGCAAAAAAGTGGTTTTATTCGCAACCAGTTGAGATTGTGACCAATTGGGATTTCTTGAGAAGAGAGTTTCTAGATAGGTTATTTCTGCCGGAGAAGACCGACTACATCCGAAAGGAGATCTCGGGTATAATGCAAAAGGACCAAGAGAGTCTGTATGAGTATTGGACAAGGTTCAAGAAGCTATTGGAATCTTGTCCACACCATTGATTGGACACTTACTTGCTCATTAGTTACTTCACCGGAAGTCTTTGTGCGGAAGATAGAAGATTGCTCACCGCCTCTAGTGGTGGTTCCCTTTCCAAAAATAAGACGGCGGGAGAAGCTTGGAGCCTGATAAATGATGTTACCGAGGCTACACAACATGTAAGGGTAAGAAGCAATCCCGTCAAGGGTGTGGGAGAAGCACCGCCTTCCGAAGCAAGCTTAACCAAGGTGCTTGGGGATATGACCACTATCCTTACAGAGATGCACAAAGAGCAAAAGGCATTCTACTCCATCCAAGCCATCCAAACCCCACCCCAAGTTACCCAACTTGAAGGTCCTCCTAGAATTTGCGGTTTATGTTCTAGCACCACACATTACACCGATCAATGCCATCAAATTCAAGAGGAGTATACCCTTGCCATAGCTAATGTGAATTACAGCAATCGTCCACCCTATCCCTTTCATGGCTAAAACAACTACTCTCATGGCAATAATCACAATCAAGGGTGGAGGGATAATGCACAAGAGGGCAATCAAAATCAAAGATGGAATAACTCTTCTTCTCACTACAACAACAACTACCAAGCCAGCCAAAATCATCACAACCAAGCACCTCATCAAAACCAAAACAATTACGCTAAGTACCAAGAACCACATCAAAGACAACAATCCAACCAACCTTCCTCCTCTTCTACTAACCAAGTTGATGAACTTAGAGCTACTATAGAAAAACATGACGAGAGTAACAAGGCTCAATTTAATACCTTGAATGCATAATATGGTAGCTTGAGTGCTCAATTAGCCAATCTCACCGATATGATTTCGAAGTTGGCCATGTTCTCCTCCAACAACAACACCAACCAACCCTCAAGCTCTTCTAACCTTCCATCCCAACCCCTTCCAAACCCAAAGGGCGGCCTCAATGCCATTACTCTACGGTCGGGAACAACATTGGAGGAGATACCTCCTAGGGTCATGGAAGGCATTCATGAAGAAGAAGTGGTTGTTGAAGTTCCACATGAAGAAGAGGAGGTAGACAAAAGGCATGAGGAAGAAGAAGTGAGCCTTAAGGAACTCAAGAGGAAAGCTATAGTGGATGAACCCATTCTTATCCCATTCCCTTCTATGGTAAAGAAGGCCAAGAAGACTCCAGAGTTTGATTTAAACATGCTTCAAGTATTCAAGAAGGTTGAGGTAACTCTCCCACTTCTTGATGCTATTCAACAAATTCTGAAGTACTGATGCTGCATAAACTTGTTATGCTACGATTTAGGAAATTGCACGATCGGCAAAATTCCTTCCGGCAAGTGCACCGGTTATCGTCAAGTAAAAACTCACAATAGAGTGAGGTCGAATCCCACAAGGATTGGTTGAGTGAGCAATTCGGATTAGAAGTGTGTTCTAGTTGAGTGGAATCAAGATTTAGATGAGAATTGCGGAATGTAAAATTGGCGGGAAACGTAAATGACAAGAAATTGAAATGGCGGAATCTTAAATTGCATGAATTAAAGAGCAGAAGCTAAATTGCTGAAATTAAAAGGGAATGGGGTGATTGCATGAATTGAGTTGCAGAATGTAAAGAGAAAGTGGAAATCAGAAATGGGAAATTCATTGGGTTATAGGAGATATTGAGATCTCCGAATCAAAACATGTTTATCTCTTCCTCAACCAATGCGTTCATTGAATTTTGCTTGGCAGTCTTATATGATTGGATCCCAATCCCTTGGCTCACCAATTCTCTCTAAAAACAAACAAATTCCCAATCCCTTGGTTTAAATGTTCATAAGAAGAGATGATGCTCGATCACTGATTATACCACACAGTTTCATGAACCACAATTTGGTAGGATTACATGTCACAATATCCATCCAAACCCCAATCCAATTCACTGTGAGAAAGCTTCTCTAGCATGAATCCTCCATTCCTTTCCCAAGGTTCCGAAGGATTCCAATTATGGGTAGTTTCATTCCCAAGACAACTACCCAATGGAATTAGATCGAGAAGCTTTCTAACAAAATTCAAGAGAAAAGATTGAAGAAGAAGATAAACTATTATTGATTCATTGAATTACAATAGAGCTCCCTAACCCAATGAAAGGGGGTTTAGTGAGTCATAGCTCTGAATTCAATTACAAAGATATGAAAACTAGCCAAAATGAAAAGGTAAAAGTCAGTCCCCCTCAGGGGCTGGATTCCCCTTCAATCCCCCCGTTTCAAATGCAGAAACTAAGGCCTTTAAATAGGCTCCCTAAATTACAAAATGAAAATGAAATTCAAAGCAAATTACAATCAAATGAAAATAAACTATTCTAGATGATTCTTGTGGCCTTGATTTGTTGTTGTTGATGGGCCTTGCTTGCTTGAAGGGTAGAGTGACATAATTGATCCAAAAAGGATAATGATCCATTAAACTACACTCAAACGTTGCACCCCCCTTTCTTGAGTCGTCACTTTGTTCTCTTGTCAACCTTGCCAATTTGATGCCAAATATAGACTATTATACCTCGTTGGAAAGCTATGGATGTCAGCTTTCTAACGCAACTGGAAGCACCTCAATTGGATCTCTACAACTCGAGTTATACTCCATGGAAGGTGAAGAGGTCAGCTGGCCTGATTGCATGTTGGTACTATGCTCTTCTATGCACATTACGGGGCTGTTTTCTCCCTCAATTTTTAGTATCCACCATGCATGCGATATATGCTTGGAAAGCTCTAGATGTCTTCTTTCCAATGCATTTTGAATCACCTCATTTGGAGTTTTGTAGCTCAAGTTATTTATGTTTGAAGAAGGCATGGTCAAGCTGTTCCATATAACACGTTTAAGCTCCAGTTTAAGCTTAAACTGGAGCTTAAACGCTGGCACTCCCTGGAGGCACAAGCTCGAGCACGTTTAAGCTTCAGTTTAAGGTTAAACTGAAGCTTAAACGTGGAAATGGAAGAAGGCAACCCTGGAGTGTGGAATTGTCGAACACGTTTAAGCTTCAGTTTAAGGTTAAACTGGAGCTTAAACGTGGAAATGGCTCCCTGGTGCTTTTCTTACTTCTGGCGTTTAACCTCCAGTTTAAGGTTAAACTGGAGGTTAAACGTGGAAATGCTTCCTTGGTGAAATTCTCATTCTGGCGTTTAACTTCCAGTTTAAGGTTAAACTGGAGGTTAAACGCCAGTTCCAGCATTTCTTAGCCTTCATGATTCTAGCGTTTAAGCTCCAGTTTAGGCTTAAACTGGATCTTAAACTCCACATGTGATATTCAAGCTTCCTTTATTGATTTTGTTGCTTCCTTGCCTAGCCTCTTCTTCCCTGAAATCATCCAAACAATTGCATCAAAGTCTTGCAAAAATTCATGAGAATTCTTCCATTCATAGCTTTCAAGGAATATAACTAAAAACTCATGGAATTTGCATCAAAATCTTCATGTTGAATGATTTAAGACAAGCATGACTATTTGGCCCAAAATGATTACTTAAGGCTCAAGAAAATGCATAAAATAACTAAAAATAAAAGAAAAAGGCTAGTGAAACTAGCCTAAGATGCCTTGGCATCAAGTACGCAAAATTAAAGGACTTGTGCACACACAAAGATAGGATTGGTGAGTTGGAAACCTCGTCATTGGGTAGTTTCATTTCCTCATTGATGAAGCCTATTCCGGAAAAGTGTAGTGACCCCGGACCATGTTTGGTGTCTTGTCGTATTGGTGGACGTACTTTTCATGACTGTATGTGTGGTCTAGGGGCTTGCATGAGCATCATGCCACTTTCCGTATTTGCAAGGTTGAAACTAGCTCCATTGAAAAGGTCAGCCGCCAAGTTTGCCTTAGCCGACAAGAGTGTGATCACTGTAATGGGAATAGTAGAAGATGTACTTGTGGCAATCAAGGACTTGGTATTTCCAGTAGACTTCTACATCCTTGAGATGCCTCCAACAGAGAATAGCAATTTTTCCTCCATTCTACTTGGTAGACCCTTCTTGAAGACCTCTAAGTTCAAATTGGATGCCTTCACCAGCACATATTCCTTTGAGGTCGGAGACAAGACTATCAAGTTCAATTTGGAAGAAGCCATGAGACACCCACCGGAAGAGAATTCCATTCTCCGATGTGATGTAATCGATGAGGTAGTAGCAGAGGTACGAAGAGAGAATCACAACAAGTTGTGCTACCCTATTGTTGAAGAGACGGATGACCAAGAGGGTGAACAAGAGAAAGTTATTGAGAATGAACTCCAGGAGCTTGATGAAAAGGAACCTCAACTTGAGGCAAAGAGTGAATTGAGGCCTCTTCCATCTCATTTGAAGTATGCTTTCCTAGAGGACCACCAAAGGTTTCCGGTCATTATTTCTAGTGAGCTTTCTAGCCAAGAAGAAGAGAGGCTCCTAGATGTCCTAAGGAAGCACAAGAAAGCAATCAGTTGGAGCTTGGCCGACATTGTGGGGATTGACCCCCACAAGTGTATGCATCGTATCTTTCTCCAAGAGGGAGCTCGGCCAGTTAGACAATCGCAAAGAAGGCTCAACCCCACCATCCTTGATGTGGTGAAGAAGGAGGTCACTAGGATACTTGATGCGGGTATCATATATCCGATTTCTGCAGCAAGTGGGTGAGCCCAGCCCAAGTTGTTCCAAAGAAATCGGGCATCACTGTGGTTAAGAAGGATGATGGTGAAGTGGTCACCAAATGTGTGCAAAATGCTTGGCGAGTGTGCATCGATTATAGAATGTTGAATGCCGCTACAAGGAATGACCACTACCCTTTTCCCTTCATTGACTAGATGCTGGACCGACTTGCGGGTAAATCCCATTATTGCTTTTTTGATGGTTTTACTGGTTACTTCCAGATTCACATTGCTCCTAAGGATCAGAAAAAGACTACATTTACTTGTCCCTTTGGCACCTTTGCTTACAAAAGGATGCCATTTGGGCTATGCAATGCGCCTGATGAGCGGATATTTTATACGCTTTTTGGGGTTAATTTCATGTAGTTTTTAGGATGTTTTAGTTAAGTTTTTAGTATATTTTCATTAGTTTCTAGGAAAAATTCATATTTCTGGACTTTACTATGAGTTTGTGTGCTTTTTTGTAATTTCAGGTATTTTCTGGCTGAAATTGAGGGAGTTGAGCAAAAATCTTATTCGGGCTGAAAAAGGATTGCTGATGCTGTTGGATTCTGACCTCTCTGTACTCGGAATGGATTTTCTGGAGCTACAGAAGTTTAATTGGCGCGCTTCTAATTGTGTTGGAAAGTAGACATCCAGGGCTTTCCAGAAATATATAATAGTCCATACTTTGCTCAAGGATAGATGACGTAAACTGGCGTTCAACGCCAGTTTTATGTTGCAGTCTGGCGTCCAGCGCCAGAAATAGGTTACAGGTTGGAGTTCAACGCCAGAAACAGGTTACAACCTGGCGTTGAACGCCCAAAACAACCCAGGCACGTGAGAAGCTTTAGTCTCAAACCCAGCACATATCAAGTGGGCCCCAGAAGTGGATTTCTGCACTATCTGTCATAGTTTACTCATTTTTTGTAAACCTAGGTTACCAGTTTAGTATTTAAACAACTTTTAGAGATTTATTTTGTATCTCATGACATTTTTAGATCTGAACTTTGTACTCTTTGACGGCATGAGTCTCTAAACTCCATTGTTGGGGGTGAGGAGCTCTGCTGTGTTTCGATGAATTAATGCAATTACTTCTGTTTTCTATTCAAACACGCTTGTTCCTATCTAAGATGTTCATTCATGCTTCATTATGATGAATGTGATGATTCTTGACACTCATCACCATTCTCAACCTACGAACGTGTGCCTGACAACCACTTCCGTTCTACATTAGATTGAATGAGTATCTCTTAGATTCCTTAATCAGAATCTCTGTGGTATAAGCTAGAATCTATTGGCAGCATCCTTGAAAATCCAGAAAGTCTAAACCTTGTCTGTGGTATTCCGAGTAGGATTCTGGGATTGGATGACTGTGACGAGCTTCAAACTCACGAGTGCTGGGCGTAGTGATAGACGCAAAAGGATAGTAAATCCTATTCCGGTATGATCGAGAACCTACAGATAATTAGCCGTGCGGTGACAGCGCACCTGGACCATTTTCACTGAGAGGAAGGATGGTAGCCATTGACAATGGTGATCCACCAACACACAGCTTGCAATAGGAGGGACGTGCGTGCGTGAAGAAGAAGACAGGGAGAAAGCAGAGATTCAAAAGACAAAGCATCTCCAAAACTCCAACATATTCTCCATTACTGCATATCAAGTATTTATTTCATGCTCTTTTATTCCTCGCAATTCAATTTGATAAGTGAATTATTTTCCTGACTAAGAGTTACAAGGTAACCATAGATTGCTTCAAGCCAACAATCTCTGTGGGATTCGACCCTTACTCACGTAAGGTATTACTTGGATGACCCAGTGCACTTGCTGGTTAGTTGTGCGAATTTGTGAAAAATAGTAATATTGACACTGACATGTAACAAATTCGTGCACCATGTTTTTGGCGCCGTTGCCGGGGATTGTTCGAGTTTGGACAACTAACGGTTTATTTTGTTGCTTAGGTTAGGAAAAAATTTTCTTTTTGGTTTAGAGTCTTCTATTATTGTTTTTGGTTGAAAATTTCTTTTTTAAAATCCTTATTTTCTTTTTTTTTTAAATTTTTCAAAAATTTTATAAACTGATAATTGAGTTTTTCTGTTTGAGTTTAGTTTCATATTTTAAGTTTGGTGTCAATTGCATGTTTTTATTTTCTTTTAAAAAGAATTTTTTTTAGTTTGATCTTTAGTTTTTCTTGATCTGCATCTTTTCTTGTTTTTCTTGTGCCTTTTCAAAACATTAGTTTTCAAAAAATTTTTATTCTTAGTTATTAAAAATACTTCTTCAAAACAAGTGTTACATTTACTGCCCAATTGGCTAGAGCGTTGGTCTATGTTCTTGGTAATTGGGTATCTTCTTTTTAAAATCTTTCTTTTCAAAAATAATTTTTCTTTGATTGAATCTTGTGCCAAACTTTAAGTTTGGTGTTTTCTTGTTAATCTTTTTATAATTTTTGAAAAATTTATTTTAGTTTTCTAAAAATTTTAAGTTTGGTGTTCCTCCTTCATGTTCTTGTTGTTCTTGTGATTTTTCAAAGTGTTCTTGAGTCTTCCTTGTGTTTTGATCTTAAAATTTTTAAGTTCGGTGTTCCTTGGTGTTTTTCCTCCAAAATTTTCGAAAACAAGGAGCATTAGATCTAAAAAATTTTAAGTTGTGTGTCTTTTGTGTGTTTTTCTCTTTCATCATAAAATTCAAAAATCAAAAAAATTATCTTTTCTTTATTCTACTTATAATTTTCGAAAAATTAGCATTAAATTAGTCATCAAATTTAAAAATCATATCTTTTTCAAAACTTTCTAACCATTTTTTTCTTTCTCTCTCTCCATTTTTTGAAAATCTTCACCCATTTTTATTTATTTTATTTTAATTTATTTTATTTTCGAAATAAATAAATAAATAAATAAAAATATTTTTTCTCTATTTTACATCATCTCCCTTTCTCCATCATGGATATAAGTAGAAATGAACAGTCCAGAAGGACTCTGGGGTCATATGCTAACCCCACCACTGCTTCATATGGGAGTAGTATCAGTATACCCTCCATTGGAGTCAGTAGCTTTGAGTTGAATCTTCAGCTCATTATCATGGTGCAGCAAAGTTTCCAGTATTCCGGTCTTCCACAAGAAGAACCTATAGAGTTTTTGGCACAATTTTTACAAATTGCTGACACAGTACATGATAAAAAAGTAGATCAGGATGTCTACAGATTATTACTGTTCCCATTTACTGTAAAAGACCAAGCTAAGAGGTGGTTAAATAACCAACCTAAGACTAGCATAAAGACATGGAAACAGCTGACAGAAAAATTCCTGAATCAATACTTTCCTCCAAAACGGATGACACAACTAAGGCTGGACATCCAAGGCTTTAAACAAGGAGATAATGAATCTCTTTATGATGCCCGGGAGAGATACAGAGAGATGCTAAGAAAATGCCCCTCTGAAATGTTTTCAGAGTAGGTTCAACTAGACATCTTCTATTATGGGCTTACAGAAAGAGCTCAGATGTCTCTAGACTACTCAGCTGGTGGATCTATCCACATGAGGAAGACAATTGAAGAAGCTCAAGAGCTCATTGATACAGTTGCCAGAAATCAGCATCTGTACTTAAGCAGCGAACCTTCCATGAAAGAAGAGGCTAAAACAGTGACTACTGAACTCAGTCCTACAGAACAAGTTACTGAATTCAATCAGCAATTGGATTTTCTAAAAAAACAGTTAACCGAATTCAAGGAGAGACTACAAGAGACAAGGATGGCTAATATAAATATGGAAGAACAATTAAAGCAAACAAAGCAGCAGCTGTCAAAACAAATAACAGAAGAATGCCAAGCAGTTCAATTAAGAAGTGGGAAAACATTAAATACCCCACCTCAAGGCAGCAGGAAGGCAAGAAATGAGCAAACTACCCAAATTCCATCTGAGGAGAGTAAGAGCCCGGGGAAAAATAATTCTGGAGCTAAAACGCCAGAAATTGGGTGGAAGGTTGGCGCTGAACGCCCAAACCATGCTCAGGACTGGCGTTCAACGCCAGAAACAAGCAAGGAACTGGCGTTGAATGCCCAAAGGAAGCACAGTTCTGGCGTTCAGACGCCAGGAACGGATGAGGAGTTGGCATCTAACGTCACTCCAGCTTCCAACCCTGGCACTCAATTGCCAGTGAGAGATCATACACACACGAGTGCTGATGACAACCCCTCTAAAAGGGCTTCTTCAACCACTTCTGTAGGAAATAAACCTGCAGCAACCAAAGTTGAGGAATATAAAGCCAAGATACCTTATCCTCAAAAACTCCGCCAAGAGGAGCAGGATAAGCAATTTGCTCACTTTGCAGATTATATCAGGACTCTTGAAATAAAGATTCCGTTTGTAGAAGCACTTGAGCAAATACCTTCTTATGCCAAGTTCATGAAAGAGATCTTAAGTCATAAGAAGGATTGGAGAGAAACTGAAAAAGTTCTCCTCACTGAAGAATGCAGTGCAGTCATTCTGAAAAGCTTCCCTGAAAAGCTTAAAGATCCCAGAAGCTTTTTGATACCATGCATATTAGAGGGTAATTGCACCAAGACAGCCTTATGTGATCTTGGGGCAAGCATCACCCTAATACCTGCATCCACTATCAGAAAGCTTGGTTTAACTGAAGAAGTTAAACCAACCCGGATATGTCTCTAACTTGCTGATGGTTCCATTAAATACCCATCAGGCGTGATTGAGGACATGATTGTCAGGGTTGGGCCATTCGCCTTTCACACTGACTTCGTAGTGTTGGAGATGGAAGAGCACAAGAGTGCTACTCTTATTCTAGGAAGACCTTTCCTAGCAACTGGACGAACTCTCATTGATGTTCAAAAGGGGGAAGTCACTCTGAGAGTCAATGAGGATGAGTTTAAGTTGAATGCTGTTAATGCCATGCAGCATCCAGACTCACCAAAAGACTGTATGAAAGTTGATATTATTGACTCTTTGGTGGAGGAGATCAACATGGCTGAGAGTCTCGAATCAGAGCTGGAAAACATCTTTAAAGATGTTCCGCCTGATCTAGAGGATTCAGAGGAATTAAAAGAGTCTCTGAAATTTCCTCAGGAAGAGGAAAAACCTCCTAAACCTGAGCTCAAACCATTACCACCATCCCTGAAATATGCATTTCTGGGAGAAGGTGATACTTTTCCAGTGATCATAAGCTCTGCTTTAAATCCACAGGAAGAGGATGCACTAATTCAAATGCTAAGGACACACAAGACAGCTCTTGGGTGGTCCATAAGTGACCTTAAGGGCATAAGCCCAGCTAGATGCATGCACAAGATTTTATTGGAGGACAATGCTAAGCCAGTGGTTCAACCACAGAGGCGGGTAAATCCTGCAATGAAGGAAGTGGTGCAGAAAGAGGTCACCAAATTACTGGAGGCTGGGATTATTTATCCTATTTCTGATAGCCCCTAGGTGAGCCCTGTTCAAGTTGTCCCCAAAAAGGGAGGCATGACAGTGGTTCATAATGAAAAAAATGAACTGGTTCCTACAAGAACAGTTACAGGGTGGTACATGTGTATTGACTACAGAAGGCTCAATACAGCCACCAGGAAGGATCATTTTCCTTTACCATTCATAGACCAGATGCTAGAGAGACTAGCAGGTCATGATTATTACTGCTTTTTGGACGGATATTCAGGCTACAACCAAATTGCAGTAGACCCCAAGATCAAGAGAAAACAGCATTCACATGTCCATCTGGAGTATTTGCTTACAGAAGGATGCCATTTGGGCTGTATAATGCACCTGCAACCTTTCAGAGATGCATGTTCTCTATTTTCTCTGATATGGTAGAAAAATTTCTGGAAGTATTCATAGATGACTTCTCAGTATATGGAGACTCATTCAGCTCCTGTCTTGATCACCTGACACTGGTTTTGAAAAGATGCCAAGAGACCAACCTGGTTTTAAATTGGGAAAAATGTCACTTTATGGTGACTGAAGGGATTGTCCTTGGGCATAAAATTTCAAACAAGGGAATAGAGGTGGATCAAGCTAAAATAGAGGTAATTGAAAAATTACCACCACCTGCCAATGTTAAGTCAATCAAAAGCTTTCTGGGGCATGCAGGATTCTATAGGAGGTTTATAAAGGATTTTTCAAAAATTACAAAACCTCTAAGCAACCTGCTAGCTGCTGACACGCCATTTTTGTTTGACACAGAGTGCCTGCAGGCATTTGAAACTCTGAAAGCTAAGCTGGTCACAGCACCAGTTATATCTGCACCAGACTGGACATTACCATTCGAATTAATGTATGATGCCAGTGATCACGCCATTGGTGCAGTACTGGGGCAGAGGCATGACAAACTTCTGCATGTCATTTATTATGCTAGCCGTGTTCTAAATGATGCCCAGAAAAACTACACAACCATAGAAAAAGAATTACTTGCAGTGGTCTATGCCATTGACAAGTTTAGATCATACTTAGTAGGATCAAAAGTGATTGTGTACACTGACCATGCTGCTCTTAAATATCTACTTACAAAGCAGGATTCAAAACCCAGGCTTATAAGATGGGTATTGCTTCTGCAAGAGTTTGATATAGAAATAAGAGACAGAAAAGGGACAGAAAACCAAGTGGCTGATCATCTGTCCCGAATAGAGCCAGTATAAGGGGTGCCCTCTCCCTCTATTGAGATCTCTGAAACCTTTCCGGATGAGCATTTGTTCGCCATTCAGGAAACACCATGGTTTGCAGACATTGCAAACTATAAAGCTGCAAGGTTCATACCCAAGGTGTACAGCAGGCAACAAAAGAAAAAATTAATTTCTGATGCAAAGTACTACTTGTGGGATGAACCCTATCTCTTTAAGAGATGTGAAGATGGAATAATCCGTAGGTGTGTGCCTAGAGAAGAAGCACAGAGCATCTTATGGCATTGCCATGGGTCACAATATGGAGGTCATTTCGGAGGTGAGCGAACAGCCACCAAGGTCCTCCAATGTGGTTTCTATTGGCCTACACTCTACAGAGATTTCTGAGAGTTTGTACGTAACTGTGACAGTTGCCAGAGAGTTGGTAATCTGCCTCATAGTTACGCCATGCCTCAACAAAGAATCTTGGAGATTGAGTTGTTTGATGTATGGGGAATTGATTTCATGGGGCCCTTCCCACCATCATACTCAAATACTTATATTCTGGTGGCAGTTGACTATGTATCAAAATGGGTAAAGGCCATTGCCACACCCGCCAATGATACTAAAACAGTGCTGAAGTTCCTCTAGAAACATATCTTCAGCAGGTTTGGTGTCCCTAGAGTACTAATTAGTGATGGGGCACTCACTTCTGCAGCAGATAGCTTTATTCTGCCATGGTCAGGTATGGGATTCACCACAAGGTGGCGATCCCATATCATCCACAGACGAATGGGCAAGCTGAAGTCTCTAACAGAGAACTAAAAAGAATCCTGGAACGGACTGTAAGTACCCGTAGAAAGGATTGGGTACGAAGCTTGGATGATGCTCTGTGGGCTTACAGAACAGCATTCAAGATTCCTATAGGGACCTCTCCGAACCAACTTGTGTATGGTAATGCTTGTCACCTGCCCGTGGAACTGGAACATAATGCCTACTCGGCAACCAGATTCCTAAACTTTGATGCCAAGTTAGCTGGAGAAAAAAGATTGCTCCAGCTGAATGAGCTAGAGGAATTCAGATTCAGTGCTTTCGAAAATGCCAAGCTTTATAAAGAGAAATCAAAAAGGTGGCATGACAGAAAGCTGTCATCTAGAACCTTTGCACCAGGACAAAAGGTTCTATTATTTAACTCTAGGCTCAGGCTATTCCCCGGGAAACTGAAATCCCAGTGGAGGGGACCATATGTGATTACAAGTGTATCACCATATGGTTATGTGGAGCTTCAAGACACTGATTCTGATAAGAAGTTCATTGTTAATAGACAGAGAATCAAGCACTATCTTGAAGGCAATGTTGAGCAAGAGTGCTCAAGGCTGAAGCTAGATTAAAAACTCAGCAAAGTCCAGCTAAAGACAGTAAAGAAGCGCTTGCTGGGAGGCAACCCAGCCATTGGCAACACTTTTTCTGTTATTTTGCCCTATTATTAATTTTATTTGTTTATATAAAGTTCATTGTTAATAAGGTAAAGAGTCAATTGCATAAGTTCACAGGGTTACAGAAGGATTCAGCACACAGAACAGAGAGAAAAAGCTCACTGGCAAGAAAATGCCAGTAAGAGGCAAAATTCGGCGTTCAACGCCCAAAAGAAGCATCCACTGGGCGTTGAACGCCAGTAAGGATAGCCATCTGGGCGTTAAATGCCAGAAAGAAGCATCTTCTGGGCGTTGAACGCCAGAAAGAAGCACCTTCTGGACGTTTAACGCCAGATTTACAGCGTCCTGGGCGTTCAGAAAAACGCCGAGTGACAAAGGAGTTCCTGGCGTTCAACGCCAGAAAGAAGCAACAGCTGGGCGTTGAACGCCCAGGAGAAGTAGCAATTGGGCGTTAAACGCCCAAAACATGCACCGTTTGGGCGTTTAACACGAGGATGGTGGGGAGGAGGTAAATTCGTTTTTACTTCGTATTTTTCATTTTAATTTTAATTTTCATGTTTCAATTCATGATTTCTTGCATAAACATGTTACAAACCCTGATTTCTAAAAACCCTACTTTAAAAATATCAAATGTATCTTAATCCATAACCACAAATTCTTTTTCAATCCAATCCAACTCTTTTTCAAATTTTCCAAAACAAATCTATCTCTTTTCCTTCTAAAATCTTTTCAACTCATCAATATCTTTTTCAAATCTCCACATTATCTTTTTCAAAATCCAAATTTATCTTTTTCAAATATCTTTCATATCTTTTCAATTTTAAATCACATCTTTTTATATCATACTTATTTTTTTTATAAATCATATCTTCTATCTTATCTTTTTTTAAAAATTTTCGAAAACCCACCCCCTCCCTTTTAAATCAACATTCGGCCACCCTCCTCTCATCCACCATTCGACACTAGCTCTCCTTCTATCCCTCTCCTTTCTTTTCTTTTGCTTGAGGACAAGCAAACCTCTAAGTTTGGTGTGTTTATCCGTGATCACTAAATTATACCCACTAAGATCATGGATCCTCAAGGAAAACAAACCACTCCAAGAGGCAAGAAAGAGAGTATTCCAAAACCACTTTGGAATCAAGGGAAGTTCTTAACCAAAGAACATTCAGACCATTACTACAAAATAATGGGTCTAAGTTCAGTGATCCCAGAAGTCAAGTTCGATCTGAAGGAAGATGAATATCCAGAGATCCAAGAGCAGATTCAAAACAGGAACTGGAAAGTCCAAGCTAATCCTGAAACAAAAGTGGGAAGGAATATGGTTCAGGAGTTCTACGCTAATCTGTGGCAAACAGACAGGCAGAGAATATCTGGAACTGCCCTCTATGACTATCAGACTATGGTCAGAGGAAAGATTTTTGACATCCACCCTGACAAAATCAGGGAGATCTTTAAGCTACCTCAGTTGAAAGATGACCCAGACTCCTTCAATAGGAGAATGATGAGAACAAACAAGGGCCTGGATAAGATTCTAGAGGATGTATACATCCCTGGAGCCAGGTGAACCACCAGCAGAAAGGGTGTCTCAAATCAACTCAAGAGAGAAGATCTCAAACCAGTCGCCAGAGGATGGCTGGACTTCATTGGGCGCTCTATACTGCCCACTAGCAACCGTTCTGAAGTCACCGTCAAAAGAGCAATGATGTTCCATTGCATTATATTGGGAAAAGAAGTGGAAGTTCATCAACTGATTCCATCTGAATTTTACATACTTGCAAACAAGAACTCCAAAGATGCCAGGTTGGCTTATCCAAGCCTAATCTCTATGCTCTGCAAAGATGCTGGAGTAAGAATGGGAATAACGGAGTACATCTCTATGGAGCAACCAATCACTAAAACTAAAATATAAAAACAACAAATGCAGGATGACCCCATCAAGAGGAGGGCACAAGAATTCCTCCCGAAAGTCCCTCAATTTGAATATTGGGAACAGCTTGAAGCATCTGTCACCAAGTTACAAGAATCTATGGACCAAATAAAGGAATAACAGCAAAATCAAAACAGTATGCTCTGCAAACTGCTTAGGGAACAAGAAGAGCAAGGGCGTGACTTAAAGGAACTGAAGCGTCAGAAGTTATCTCTTGAAGGACCAAGCACTCCACAGACTAGAGGAACATCCACATCCCAAACTCAAGGTTGTTGAGCTCTAATCTTAACCTTAACTCTGTGATAATTGTTCTTATTTGAGTTTTACCTTAGAAGTTATAGTAGTAATTAGTAGTTCTTTTATCTCCAATTAAGCTATAATTTATTTTTCTCATCATCATTAAACATGAATAAAATAGAAGATTTTCTTTAGAATAAGGAGGCAATATTTTTCGAATTTCTAATAAAACAAATTCTAATTGTTTACATGTGGTGGCAATGCTTTTTGCCTTCTGAATGAATGCCTGAACAGAGCATATGTCTTTGGAATTTGATGTTCTTGAATGTTAAGTATGTTGGCTCTTGAAAGAATAATGAACATGAGACATGTTATTGATAATCTGAAAAATCATAAAAATGATTCTTGAAGCAAGAAAAAGCAATGAATACAAAGCTTGCAAAAAAAAAAAAGGCAAGCAGAGAAACCCAATAGCCCTTAAAACCAAAAGGCAAAGGTAGTAAAAAGGATCCAAGGCTTTGAGCATCAGTGGATAGGAGGGCCTAAGGGAATCAAATCCTGGTCTAAGCAGCTAAACCAAGCTGTCCCTAACCATGTGCTTGTGGCGTGAAGGTGTCAAGTGAAAACTTGAGACTGAGCGGTTAAAGTCAATGTCCAAAGCAAAAAGAAGAGTGTGCTTAAGAACCCTGGACACCTCTAATTGGGGACTTTAGCAAAGCTGAGTCACAATCTGAAAAGGTTCACCCAATTATGTGTCTGTGGCATTTATGTATCCGGTGGTAATATTGGAAAACAAAGTGCTTAGGGCCACGGCCAAGACTCATAAAAGTAGCTGTGTTCAAGAATCAACATACTGAACTAGGAGAATCAATAACACTATCTGAATTGTAAGTTCCTATAGATGCCAATCATTCTAAGCTTCAATGGATAAAGCGAGATGCCAAAACTGTTCGGAAGCAAAAAGCTACTAGTTCCGCTCATATAATTCGAATCTGAGCTTCACTCAAAAACTCTGAGATATTATTGCTTCGTGACTTATTTGTATTCTATTTTATTTGTCTAGTTGCTTGGGGACAAGCAACAATTTAAGTTTGGTGTTGTGATGAGCGGATATTTTATACATTTTTTGGGGTTAATTTCATGTAGTTTTTAGGATGTTTTAGTTAAGTTTTTAGTATATTTTCATTAGTTTCTAGGAAAAAATCATATTTCTGGACTTTACTATGAGTTTGTGTGCTTTTCTGTAATTTCAGGTATTTTCTGGCTGAAATTGAGGGAGCTGAGCAAAAATCTGATTCGGGCTGAAAAAGGATTGCTGATGTTGTTGGATTCTGACCTCTTTGCACTCGGAATGGATTTTCTGGAGCTACATGAGTCCAATTGGAGTGCTTCCAATTGCGTTGGAAATTAGACATCCAGGGCTTTCCAGAAATATATAATAGTCTATATTTCTCAAGGATAGATGACGTAAACTGGCGTTCAACGCCAGTTTCATGTTGCAGTCTCGTGTCCAGCGCCAGAAATAGGTTACAGGTTGGAGTTCAACGCCAGAAACAGGTTACAACCTGGCGTTGAACGCCCAAAACAACCCAGGCACATGAGAAGCTTTAGTCTCAGCCCCAGCACACACCAAGTGGGCCCCAGAAGTAGATTTCTGCACTATCTATCATAGTTTACTCATTTTCTGTAAACCTAGGTTACCAATTTAGTATTTAAACAACTTTTAGAGATTTATTTTGTATCTCATGACATTTTTAGATCTGAACTTTGTACTCTTTGACGACATGAGTCTCTAAACTCCATTGTTGGGGGTGAGGAGCTCTGCTGTGTTTCGATGAATTAATGCAATTACTTCTGTTTTCTATTCAAACACGCTTGTTCCTATCTAAGATGTTCATTCGTGCTTCACTATGATAAATGTGATGATTCGTGACACTCATCACCATTCTCAACCTACGAACGTGTACCTGACAACCACTTCCGTTCTACATTAGATTGAATGAGTATCTCTTAGATTCCTTAATCAGAATCTCCGTGGTATAAGCTAGAATCCATTGGCAGCATCCTTGAGAATCTGGAAAGTCTAAACCTTGTCTGTGGTATTCCGAGTAGGATTCTGGGATTGGATGACTGTGACGAGCTTCAAACTCGCGAGTGCTGGGCGTAGTGACAAACGCAAAAGGATAGTAAATCCTATTCCGGTATGATCGAGAACCTACAGATGATTAGCCGTGCGGTGACAGCGCACCTGGACCATTTTCACTGAGAGGAAGGATGGTAGCCATTGACAACGGTGATCCACCAACACACAGCTTTCCATAGGAGGGACGTGCGTGCGTGAAGAAGAAGACAGGGAGAAAGCAGAGATTCAAAAGACAAAGCATCTCCAAAACTCCAACATATTCTCCATTACTGCATAACAAGTATTTATTTCATGCTCTTTTATTCCTCGCAATTCAATTTGATTAGTGAATTGTTTTCCTGACTAAGAGTTACAAGGTAACCATAGATTGCTTCAAGCCAACAATCTCCGTGGGATTCGACCCTTACTCACGTAAGGTATTACTTGGACGACCCAGTGCACTTGCTGGTTAGTTGTGCGAATTTGTGAAAAATAGTAATATTGACACTGACATGTAACAAATTCGTGCACCAGCGCCCACTACTTTTCAGCGGTGTATGACTAGTGTCTTTTTCGATCATATGGAGATTTGTCTGGAAGACTTTATGGATGACTTCAGTGTATATGGAACTTCATTTGATAGTTGCTTAGAAAACTTAGCCAAAGGCTTAACTAGGTGTGTTGACAATAACCTTGTCCTAAATTTTGAAAAATGTCACTTCATGGTGAGACAAGGTATAGTGTTAGGACACGTAGTCTCTAATGAAGGCAATTCTGTAGACCCGACCAAGGTCGATGTTATTACCAGTTTACCTCATCCCTCATCTGTGAGGGAGGTTCGTTCCTTTTTGGGGCATGCAGGATTTTACAGGCGCTTTATCAAGGATTTTAGCAAGATTGCATTGCCATTGTCGCGCCTACTCCAAAAAGATGTGGACTTTGAGTTTGATAGTGCATGTGTGGGTGCATTTGAGGAGTTAAGGAGAGCTCTTACCACGGAACTAATTGTGAGGGGCCCTAACTGGACCCAGCCATTGAGATAATGTGCGACGCGTTAAATCATGTTGTAGGTGCTGCACTTGCACAACGCGATGGTAAACTCCCTTACATCATTGCTTATTCCTCAAATACATTAGATGCGGCACAATCCAACTATACCACTACGGAGAAAGAACTCCTAGCTATTGTTCATGCATTAGATAAATTCAGATCTTATTTGCTAGGGTCCAAAATAGTGGTATATACGAATCATGTAGCTTTAAAGTATTTGTTGACAAAGAATGAGTCGAAACCTAGGCTCATACGTTGGATCTTGCTCTTGCAAGAGTTCGACATTGAGATTAGGGATCGAAGTAGGTCTTAAAATTTGGTTGTGGATCATTTGAGCCGCCTTGAAAATCTTAAATATGACCAATTTCTGATTGATGACTCATTCCCTTTGGATAGTTTGTATGCTGTTTCGGATAGCTTTCCTTGGTTTGCACCAATGGCGAACTACTTGGTTGTTAAGATCTTCCCACCCAACTTTTCTAAATATCAAAGGGATAAGTTGAGGAGTGATTCCAAATATTACATTTGGGATGACCCTCACTTGTGGAAGAGGGGAGTAGAACAAGTAATTCAAAGATATGTCCCAGAATCTGAAATTCAACCCATTCTTGAAGCTTGCCATTCATCCGAGTGTGGCAACTACTTTGGCCCACAATGGATGGCTAAAAAGGTGTTGGATTGTGGATTCTGGTGGCCAACCTTATTCAAGGATGCTAACCGATTCTGTGTGTCGTGCCACCAATGTCAGAAGTCAGGAAATGTATCCCAAAAGGATGAAATGCCTCAACAACCAATGTTGTTCTGTGAAATCTTTGATGTATGGGCATAGACTTTGTGGGACCATTTTCCAACTCAAGTGGGTATCTATATATTCTACTGGCGGCTGACTACGTATCAAAGTGGGTGGAAGCGATACCTACCCACCTTGATGACGCTAATACCGTGATTTCTTTCATTAGAAATAATATTGTGTGCCGCTATGGGTCACCACGAGCAATCGTGAGAGACCAAGGTTCCCACTTTTGCAACAGGAAAGTAGAGGCACTACTTAAGTGCTATGGGGTATTGCACAAGGTTGCAACTGCTTATCACCCCCAAACCAACGGACAAGCAGAGGTGTCCAACCGGGAGATTAAGCAAATTTTAGAGAAAGTGGTGAATCCATAAAGGAAGGACTGGAGCTCTCAGTTGGGATATGCACAATGGGCGTATAGGACGGCCTACAAGGCCCAGTTGGGGATGAGTCCCTTTCGGATTGTCTATGGTAAGGCATTCCACCTTCTAGTGGAGATTGAGCATAAGGCCTATTGGGCGGTTAAGCAGTGTAACATGGATTTCACCAAGACGGGTATAGCCAGAAAATTACAACTAGGAGAACTTGAGTGTCTTAGGATCAAGGCATATGATAATGCTCGAATCTACAAGGAAAAGACTAAGGCGTTTCATGATCACCATATCCGAAAGAAGGATTTTCAAGAAGGTGACGAGGTTTTCCTCTATAACTCGAGGCTCAGATTCATTCCTGGGAAGCTCCGTTCAAGATGGGAAGGACCCTTCAAGGTGAAGGAGGTAAAGCCCTATGGAGTGGTGGAATTGTTTGACCCTCGAAGCGATGCAACTTTCAAGGTGAATGGACATAGAGTGAAGAAGTTCCATGGCTACAAGTCACCAAAGGATTTAGAGGTGTTCCTGCTTACGGATGCACTAAGAGGAGGAGAAGCTTAAGCGACTGACCGTCCAACTTAAGGACGTTAAAGAAAAGTGCCTGGTGGGAGACACCCCACCGTGGTAAGATCTTCCTTGTGTATACTTTCTTGCTTCTAGCTTTAGATTCTTGTGAATTTTGTGATTTCTTGGTGTTGTTGAGTTGCTTAGGTATGCTAGCTTTTGTTGATTTTGTTGAATTGTTATGATATTCATGTAGATTTCACTAATCTTGGTATGGATGAATTGATGTGGTTAGAGAAAATGCTTTATTTTGAGTAGTGAATGAATGTGTGAGTGTTTTCTTGACTATCTAGCTTCAATACCTGCCAGGAATGTGTTAAAAATACCTTTCTCTATGTTGTAAAAAAAAATAAAAAAAAGAGGGTGCACGCTTAAGCGTGCGAGACGCGTGCGCGTCCCTTGAATTTTTGCAAGTCTGAGCACATTTTCCCGAGAGCTGCGCGAAACGCGCAAGTGCCTACCCACGCATATGGGTGAGGCACACCCACACGTCGCCTACCCCATTTCCTTGTCCATGCGTGCGCGCACATGACGCGTACGCGTCGGTCGCTCTGCACCACTTCTCTCGCCTACCACCACCGGCGACCACCACCTCTGGCGGTACCGCTTTCTCTCTCCTCTTCTCTTTCTTCTCTCTTACCCTTTCTCTCACTTGTACCTTATCTTCTCTATTCCTCTCAAGGTCATATTCTTTTCCATCCTCTTTTTCTTTGATTTATGCTTTTCTTTCTTAATTGCATGTATTTACTTTCTCTTATTTCTCTTAGTTGTACTTTGTTAAATTTGCTCTTGTTTATTTGCTTTCTTTCTTCCTTTTTGTTTTCCGTTTTCTATGTGTGTTGAAAGTTGAGTTACCTCTTGCGTTGATGGGTTGATTTGTTATCTTTTGAATCCTTTGTGATTATGTGATGTTGTTTTGATGTTGGGTATACCCACTACAAGAAAACACATCTTTTGCCACGTTTTTAAAGCATGGCGAAAAGTTAAAAAAAGCGTGGCGATAGCTTTTCGCCACGCTTTTTGAGCTATCGCCACGCTTTCGAAAGGGTGGCCTATCAAAGGGTGGCGGTTGCTCTATCGTCACGCTTTTTGCAGTCTATTGCCACGCTTTTTGTTTGCCACGCTTTTTTACAAACTGCCACTTGGAAAAGTGTGGCTGTAGGTGGGAAATACGGCCACGCTTTAAAAGCGTGGCAATAGGTAGAGATATGGCCACGCTGTAAAAGCGTGGCGATAGGCAGATCTGGCCACGCTTTTAAAGCGTGGCGATAGGTGGAGATACAGCCACGCTTTTAAAGCGTGGCAATAGGAAGAGATACAGCCACGCTTTTAAAGCGTGGCCATAGCAAAATATACAGCCACGCTTTAAAAGCGTGGCGAAAGCCTTGTTAAATTAAAAAAAAAATTTTCTTTCCCTTACTTGGTCTTCATTGCTACACTATAAATTTTCAATCCTTTTTTATTACCAAACCTACAAATATAGTATGCAATTTTTATTACAAGACAAATCAAACAATAATTAGTGAGATATATAATTTACTATAATTGTTTTATACATTAAAAAACTATTACTCAAATACAAAATAAATCTCGATTAGCATAAGAACAGGATGGATCTGTATCAAGAAAAACAAGGAAGGGGAAAAAGAAAAACAACAATAGGAATTAATAAGTGAAGAATAGTCCTCATATATTTTAGTAAAGAACCACCAACGAAACAAGTAATTGAAGTTCCATCTAAAACAACATGTTTACGATGCTACAATGCAAAATTCAATTACAGCTGGCCATGGGTGCTGAAGATTTGATTCAAACAGTAATAGGCACAACAAAAGAGATGAAAATCAGCAATTAAATTACTTTCAGCGATTTCTTTGAATTCTTGTTTTCACCTTCAATGCCCTGTAGAATGTTCAGCCCATACTTAAGGCTGAACCAATAAAATGTAAAAATAAGTGTTACAAGATGAATTTAAGTTCATATAAAATGTAAAATAGTGTTTATAGGTGAACTTAAGTTCACATAATTCTATTTGTGTAGAACTATATGTGTGCTTTAATAGTTACAAGAAGGAAAATTGAACCTGTAAATATCTCTATGAGGTAGAAACTCTGTTTCCAAAGTAGCTTCCCTGTCCTGCTCAATCACATATAGTTCTGCAGGATCTTCAGGAAGGGTAAGTCTTCTATTCCGGATTGCAGCAACATAGACCTGGAAATTAAAAACATGAATAAGTGCAATAAGGAGTTTGCAACCACTATAGATGTCATCGTCTGGGGTATTAAGCCTATCAAAATTCGAGAGTAATGCTGATTAAGTTAAAACCAACACCACTGAGGCATGTATACAACAGATACCTGCACGATCTCAAGTAAAGCACTTGTTCCTTTAGCAGGATGAATTCTGTATAGTGGCAATGCAGCAGCAAAGATAATGATGCCAAGTAACATAGCAATGGTGCCAATCCCAAATCCCTAATCCCATCCTTTATGAATTTGTATCCACACAATGAAGGTTAAGCTGATAGCACCACCAAGGCACACTGCAAGCAAGACTGCAAGAGTGTGTTGAAGAATGTTGACATCAGCCTTGATTCTTTTGGGTCTGTTTCATCAAACTGGTCAACATACCTGCACATATTTGTGCATTCAGAAAACAACCACAGTACTGCTATTTAACAAACAAAATGCTTTTGCTTAACCATATTAAGATAAAAAGCATATAAAATAAACCACAAAACATTATAAATAAATTTTGAATCACAATAGTAACAGTTTTATGTGTTGTATATTCTATAAAGAAAAATGAAACCATCTGTTACATTTAAGAATTAAAAACATTAGTTAATTCGATTGAATTATGGAAATAAATTAAAAGTAAGAAAGAACTTACTTCCCAGAACTGCTCACAGAAAGAACGGAGTATGAATCATGGGGAACAGGTGTACTAATGTGCTTCTTCCCCTTGCTTCACAGTCAATGGTTCAAAAAATCCCTTTGATCTTCCAGTTTCTGACAAGGAGCTATTATAATAACCAGCAACATACATCAGCCATGATATGCTCACTTTGTTGAAAACATGATAAATTTTATATATGGAATCTTAAGAATAACCAAGAAAGATTAGACAACCAAAAGAAGACATGCAAGATCCAGGAAGTCAAGCCATAAGAATTGCAAGGAAGAACAGAAAGGTCAACCTCTTTAGTTACAAATAAGATTGACTAAACAGAAAAAAACTAGAAACTAAAAACCACAGTGCATTAAAAGAATAAATTTTTTTTGTCAAACAGGAAATCTCGTATTATTGAGAGCGAGGTATTAGACGGAGAACTTCTTTCATTAATGCCACAGTAAACAAGAATATGTGAAGCAACAATTGTAGAAAATTAGAGCTGCAAAGCAGAAAAGAAAAAAGAAAAAAGGGACAGAGAAACAAAGAGAAGAAGAGGCCAAAGGGAGAACCAGATACGAAACAAAATGGGACAGAAACGGAATAGAACTGAATAGTCATAATTATTAGACAAAGTCTTCCCTAAAGCAAAGAAATCCAGTGTTCAAATCACTAACATTTTAGTTAAAGCTTAGTTTAAGTCACAATCCATTTCCATTGCAACTAACCAAATTTCAGTTTTTATGAGACATTTTAAAGCAATAAAATAGTCAAAAAAAATATCTTAACAGAAACTACATTGGCTACACCATACTTAAGCAGCAGTGATAAGCACTGCTTGAGCAAAGCACAAGCACAAGCTACACTAAGAACCTTAGTCATTCAAGAGAGCTCACCTTCCTTATTACATTCAGGGTCTTCGGGAATCATCAATTCATTATTAGGGTCATCTGGTAAGTCTTGGAGCCTATCCTCAAACCAGGTTCAAAAACAACAGCAGATTATCAACTTAACAGGTTCAAAAACAAAAAATCACAACAAAAAAATAAAATAAAAATAACAGAAGAACAACAGAACAACAACACAAGAACAATTAGCAAATTAACAAGTTCACACTAACAGTTAAAATTTACCAGAAGAACACTAATGCAAGTGGAATCATCATGCTAATATGTTTTCTACAAAGATGCTATTTTTGAAGCTAAAATTCCCTAATTACTAAGATCCAATTATTCTAATTTCACTTGCAATCAACTTACTAAGTTTCTAAAAGCTAGAAATGATAAAACTAACCCGAAATATGGTTAAAGCATTTCATCAAACATGTTGAGTACGGAAAACTTGAAATGAAATAAGAGAATTCAAAGCTTAGTATCAACGTGATAGAGAAGAGAACATAACTATTGTATACTTTAATTCAGTCAATGAAAAAAATCCAAACCACTACCAAATCAAATAGTTACTTATTGTAATAGAAATAAGAAGTTGCAGAGTTTCAAGCAGAGTATTGGTGTTGTGTGAGTGTATTGTCTTGTGGTGGGTTTAGGGAACTCACGGCGGTGACAAAAGAGAGCAGTTCGACGGCTAGGTGGAGTGCACGGTTTGGTCGCAGAGTTTGAAGCAGGACAACGTGGCTTCCAGACGAACGCGAACCCGAACGGTGAATGGCGAGTGAACGCGAACGGTGAACGGCGAGTGAACGTGAACGGTGAACGCCGAGCAAACTTGAACGGTGAAGAACGCGAACGAAGACGACGGCTGAATGAAGACGCGAACGTTAACGGCAACGTTAACGGCGGCAGAAGTGCGGCTGAGAGGGCTTGGAGGAGAAGAAGAGGGAGGAGCTTGCCGTCGACCATGTTTGCTGGAGCTTGAAGGTGAACAGAGAGATCCACAATGATTCGAAGAAGAACAAGAAAGAGAAGAAGGGTACGAAGATTAACAAGATGAAGAAGAAGTGGTTTCCATCAGTGACGAACGCGAAGGCGAAGGGCGAAGGGTGAAGGGAGGAGCTCTTCCGATACAGGCGAGTAGTTTCGAAGGTGAAAGAGAGCATTAGGGTTAGTGGTTTCGAAGGGAAAAGAGAGATTAGGGTTGGGGATCGGGTTGGGGGCCGGGTTTGGGCCGGGTTGGGAGCCGGGTTTGGGAGCCGGGATTGGGTCAATTGGTTGGGGCCCCTCTCGCCACGCTTTTAAAACGTTATTGTTGCTCTCTACAGCCACGCTTTTGAAGCGTGGCAGAAAAGAAACCTTTGGCCACGCTTTTAAAGCGTGGCAATGGTGTACCAGCATATAGCCACGCTTTTTAAGCGTGGCCGTAATGAAACCCTGTCGCCACGCTTTTAAAACGTCCTTGTTTCTCTTTATGGCCACGCTTTTGAAGCGTGGCAGAAAAAAAACGTGGCCTTTTCTCTAATCAATTGCCACCCTTACAAAAGCGTGGCCGTTGATCCTTTTCGCCACGCTTTTGAAGTGTGGCAAAAAATAAAGTGGCCAAATCTCTTATCTATCGCCACCCTCATAAAAGCGTGGCCATTGACCACTTTTGGCCACGCTTTTGAAGCGTGACAAGAAAAAAGCGTGGCCATAGGCCTTTTTTCTTGTAGTGACCATTTTGGGGTATTGCACTATTGCATTTATTCAATGTGCTTATGCTTTGGATGCTGCACACCAAGTGTTTGTTGAATTGCACCTATCACATTTTTAGTCAATCTTGACACTATGCTTTCAGATTGGTGCTCTTCTATCAATACACTTGCCTTCTTATTATACATTGAGCTGATTGCACTTCATCCTTACCACTCATATGTGCATATAACTTGCTTCCTTAGGTCATATTGCAAGAATTGTATTCCACCCCTCTCTAACTCTACTTTATTCCTTTTGCATGCCTTATTGTCTTGGAGTTAGATTAGGTAATTGATTTTCTTGTGCCTTTTATATTTCTTGCATATGACACTTGGGGTTGTTAGTGATGCTTGAGTTTATTCTTCTCATGCCTTACTTGCATGCCTTTTTCACTCCTGCATCCCATGCTAGTGCATTGCTCCGTATTTCAATGGTTATCTTGCTTGCATGTTGCAGCTATCACATTTTCAAGATATCTATTCCTTTGTGGCACTTTTCTCTCTAGCATGTTATAATTTGAGTGTGGTCTCTTTGAGTTTAATGTCTTCTCTTTCCTCGCCTTTTTCAGATGGCCATCAAAAAGGACAAGGAAAAGGCACAGAAGAAGCCGCCTCCTAAAAGGGCACCTCAAAAATCCACTGCCAAAGCGCACCACGCGCCCAAGGCTAAGCCTATCCCCAATAAGGCACGAAGCATCATTAATATTGATGACCAAGAGAAGGACAACCCGGCGAGAGATTCCAGTAGGTTTCCCAACCGCTATTGCGAGCTTATGTTCCCCATCATGATTGCACGAAATTTCTATTCTGAACCCCTTCTTTCCCCTCCGGGTCATGTAGTTCACTTTGTCATACCTCGCATTGAACGACGAGGATGGGGCTTTCTCATGAGGAGACCACTAGAAGCAAATCTCTCGTGGGTGGTAGAGTTCCACACCAATTACTTCTCACCCTCTCTTCAGACTGTCTTCATGCGCCAGAAGAAAGTTCCAATTTCTGAGAAAGCTATTCAAGAAGTACTCCGAGTCTCACCGATACCATATGAGGTAGATGGTTACCAAGAGGCCCTCCGCCAGTGTGATGACTTCAAATTTGATTTTGATTGGGACGCTGTGCACCGAGTTATTGCCGAACAGGACACATTTTGGACCTGAGGGAGCCTTCCCGACCTAAGGGCATTCTTGCGCGCTATCTGACTGTAGAGGCTCGAGCATGGGCCCAAATCTTGTCTCATTAATTTTTTCCAGCACTCACGAGACGTTGATCACCACGGACCTAGCCTTGCTAGTTTGGTGTATACTCACAGAACGGGCGGTTAACATTGCTCGCCTCATCCACCAAGCCATGGGTCGTGTTCATGCCAAGGGTTAGTTGCTACTGCTGGTGCTCCCCAGGAGACTAAGGATTGGAAAGCAATGATTCCGGTAGACTGCGACGTCGTCCCGATCAGAAAATATCTCAAGCCTCCAGCAAAACACAGAAACCTTGATATAGCTATCCCCTCGGATATCCCTACCACTTCCTCTACATCACAAGGATCTTCCCACCAATGGCTTGAAGACCTCCATAAGAAGATAGATAGATATGAACGGTGGAACCAACGTCGTTATGCTTACAAAAAAAGGCTTTTGAGTTGTGTGACTCCTTCTACGGAGGAATCGGAGATCTCCACATCCACCTCGTACTTAAGTGAAGAGAGCACTTGCGAACGGGATAGTGAAAGTTCCAAACCCGATCACCCCTTGCACCTTGCTAGTAGCACAGAGGACCGTACTAATTCTTAAGTTTGGGGAGGTCGTTCGACCAATTTCCGTGGGTAATAATCTCCTCTTTTCAACATCTATGGGCTTTAATTCTCTTTTGTTTTGTTAATTAGGACACTTTTCATGTTTAGTTAGTTTTTCTTGTTAGGACTACTTAGTTAGGATGATGACCTCTTTTCCAAGAAACTGTATTTTCAGGGTACCCTACCAATTTTGAAAAAAAAAACTTTCTTAAGATAAACTTGCTTGAAGAATATATTTTGGAACATGGTGTTTGTGCTGAGAACACTAGTGTGTGAATTTTGAGCCTTATTATGTGGTTATATCTTCTAACCACTTATTCCCATTCTTTTGTGCATTATTCTCTCTCTATGATTGCAATCCTTGCTTTGTTTGATTCTATATATCTATTATTTTATGTATGAATGCATTTACATGATCGAGGCCATCATTTCAATAGTCATTTTTCCCAAACAGCCTTAACCATTTTATCTACCATTGCTAACCAGTTCTGAGCCCATGATAAACCCTTTTTGTTCTTAAATAGAGCACATCAACACTCCTAAGTTAAAAATAATAAACGTCCCTGGATTTGGATCCTTGATTAGCTTAGGCGAGTGAGGGTGTGTATCAATCAAATGGGAGGGTGTACCTGGGAACTTGGGTACATGTAAAGGTATGTCTTTGTATTTGTAACTGAAAATTTTGGAAATTGTGAACATACTCATGTATTAAATGATTGAACCATATGCATTGACACTTTTGTACATGAAGCCCCAAAAAGGGGACACGCAGAATATATATATATATATATATATGAGAATGAAGGAAAAGGAATGTAAAGAAAAAGAAATAGAAAAATAAAAAAAACAAAAATATGGAAAAAGAAAGCAATAAAAGGTGACAAAAATACCCCAAAGTAAAGTAACAATAACAATGCATATGGAATGTGAACTAAAGAGAATGCATGAGTATATGAAAAAGTGAAACCATGGGTAGCTAGGTATTGTATTAGAATTATATAGGTTGTTTTATGTGTTTAGTGAGATCTTAGGTTAATCAAGGATTCAAATTTCAAGCTCACTTGACCATATACATCCCTACCTTTACCCTAGCCCAATTACAACCTATGAACAAGACCTCATGATACTTGTATGCATGCATTGAGTAATTGTTGATTGTTAGATGAAAGACAAATCTTGGAAAGCATGATTAGGGGAGGATTGAGTGACGAACCCTATACACTTGAGCGAATAAAAGGGATACACTTCTGGTGAGGGTTCGATGCTCAACTCCTTGTTCCCGGCTTTCACAAGCGTTCATCTCGCGAGTTATATGCACTTCATTTTGATGTTCAAATTGGAGGATTCATGGACTACATGTCACTTTAACCCTATATGCTCATATGTGTTCTTGGAGGATAGATTTACCCTTGACCAAGTAGGTAGATACCTTTACATTAGTTGCATGCATTCATTTAGGTAATTTGCACTTCATGAACCCTTAGTTTTCATAAACACATCAGAATCAACAAAGAAAGGGGCATCATGCTGCACTGCATTATGGTAGGAGGGGAGATAAAAGTCCATGAGATCATTGCAAAGGACCTTCAAAAGATCTCTGAAGAAAGTTCAGCTGAATCTTGGCTTCACTACCCAGGCACCATCATGCGGTTATGCATAAAAGTCATGGTGCATTAGAGGATGCAAATCCAATTTGGCTGAATCTGGGCATGCCAATGACCTTGGAAAGGATGATGAATATTACAGTTGCTAAGACATGGAGGAGACCACAAAGAAGGGAAATAAGAGAATAACCATGAGGAGAAGAACAACAAGAGGAAGAACAAGAAGAAGAACAAGAAGAAGAGCCACAAATCCCAACCCAAACCACTATGGATTTAAGCCAGATTCAAAATGCCATTGCAGAAATGTCCCAGCAATATTTGAGAGCTTAACATGAGCAATATATGAGAGCTCAAGAAGACTTCCAAGCAAAACTATTGGATCAGCACAGAGAGCAATCAAATCAATTTCAGGAGTCTTTCAATAAAATATCTGAACGACAAGATCAGCTCGAGGAATATCTCCAAGACTTTATGCAATGGAAGAATCTTTATCATACAGCTGGGGAGGCCAAGAACAGGGACAGAGTGGAATATGATGTAAACACTCAAGCGAGTCTAGACTACATAACCCGCAGCATGCCACTATTAAGCAGAGAAATCAAACCATATCAAGAATGCACTGAACTAATGGATTTCCATCTGGCTCAAGCAAAAAGCAAGCAGGAAAGAATGAAGCAATACTTGGTGGATGCTGGACTATGGGATGAGGAGAGATTTGGGACTGAAGAACAGTTGAAAGAAAGAAGAAGCAAGAAGAAGCAAGATGCGAAGAACAAAGGAAAGCAACCAAAGGATTGAAAGGTGGTGTTGCTCTTTATCTATCAATAAGAAAGAACATGTTTTCATTTTATGTTTAAGTAGTCTGCAAGTTGTCTTCTGTTTTCTTTAAATTTCAAATAAGTGTCTAGTCTAAGTGTCTGGGTGAACTTCACTTGCTTGAATGTACGCTTATTCCCTTGTTTTAATTAAAATAAAAGAAAGGTTTGAACAGAAGTGAAACAGTTCCATTTAGCAAGAAATAAAATAAAGATTGAGTGGTGGTATGTATGTCTGATGGTGTAGCTAGCTCACTAATAATGAATAAAAGGGTAGAATGTTCCTCTTTAGTGTAATTTAGCTGCTGTCTATAAATCTTAGCAAATAGAAATCCTTGGAAGAAAGAAAACAAATAGAAAGAAAGAAAAAGAAAAGCCAAAAGTGGCAACAAAAATAGAAGAAACGAAGAACAAGGCTAGACACCAATAGCTTGGACCTTAAGACATATGCCTGTGGTGTCTTTGTACTAGGATCTGCTTGGATGATTAGGTTCTATGCAGTGCTTTAACACTTGGTAACTTGGGTTAACTAACCCGGGATTGTCAACCAAAAGTCTATTATCAAGAGCAACCTAGTTACAGGGCATTTAGTAACCCAAAGAGGTGCTGGGCATCAATGTCTTAAGAAGAATTGTGAGCCAAGTGTCTGTGGTGAATATATGTTGAGTGAAAATAAGCTAAAAAGCTGCTACAACACATGACACTAAGCTACAAGTGAGAAAGAAGTTCACAGAAAAAGAAAAACAAGGAAAAGCAATTACCAAGGATGAGTAAATAATAAGAGGTCATAGCAGTGTGTTAGTTGATACTTAGAAGAGACATTCCCTACCTAAGGATCAATAAAAAGTGAGCTGTAACATTCTCTGCATAAAACCCCATGAATTAATGACTTGCTGACATGGACATTGCTTTCTGTTTCATTCATTCTTCTTAATAATTCAGTGCTTGCTTGGGGACAAGCAAGATTTAAGTTTGGTGTTGTGATGCCAAGGCATCTTAGGCTAGTTCCACTAGTCTTTTTCTTTTGATTTCATTAGGTTTTATGCACTTTCTTGAGCTATAAGTAATCATTTGGGTTAGAAATTCATGTATGCCTAGATTCATTCAACCATGGTTATTTTGATGCAATTTCATGAGACTTTGGCCATAATTACTTGTGTGCTAAGAATGATGCAATCTCTCATGATGTTAGCATGGCTTTGATGCATATATTTGTTGATGACATGTGAAGAAATGCATGGAAGAAGGTTGAAGAATGGCCATGAAAAGGATGAAGAGGAAGCAACGTTGGTGGCCAAGTTAGACCACCAACGTTGCCTCAAACGTTGAGAGGGAAGGCAGAGCAAAATCTGCTGCATAATTCTGATATCCACGTTGGAGGGAGGGTTGGTGAGCCAATGTTACCTCCAACGCTGAATACAAAGTGCTTTCTGGAAAATTGGAAAAATGGTGGCGACGCGTACACGTGCTATACGCACACGCGGGGATAGGCCAACGTTGAAGGGAACATTGCCAGTCCAACGTTGAGGCCAACGTGCGCGATTTGAGCTCCAAAATCATAATTTTGAAAAAGCGTACCGACGCGCACGCGTATGCTACGCGTACGCGTGAGCATGAAAATTGGCAATCCACGCGCACGCGTATATGACGCGCACGCGTGGATGAATCATCGTTGGAGGGAGCATTGTTGGTCCAACGCTGATGCCAACGTCTTCAAAACGATTTAAAAGTTGAAGTTTGGGAATTTGCATCCACGCCCACGCGTATGTCATGCGCACGCGTGGATGAGTATTTTTGCCCCAAACACGCACAGGCATAAGCAGCGCATATGCGTGAACTGGTAATTTGCACCATCCACGCACACGCTTATGTCACGCGTACGTGTGGACAAGAAAATGTTGGCACTCCATCATTCAGTCAAACGCTGCTCAAAACATCCAAAACTCAATTTCTCTAAAGGACGTTTGACTCAACGTTGGCCCTCAAACGTGGACTCCAACGTGAGCATCAGAACATTGCAATTCAAGCAGATATCTTCTCAACAACAAAGGGAGCCAATTGGAGCAACTTCAACCCATTTCAATTAAGGCCAAAAGCCCAATTCAGAGACTGAAGATCAATGGAAGAAAGTTTATAAATAGCTTAGGATTCAAGTTAGTTAGGGGGGCTGACAGACTTTATTAAAACTCTGCCCAATTTTCTTCTTTCGGCACTTTTCAATTCTGCAATGTATTTTTCAGATTCAATTTCTATTTTGAGAGCTATGAATAAATAAACTCCTTTCATTGTGTTAGGGAGCTCTATGTAATTCAATGGTTCAATATTAGTTTTCATTCTTCTTCTTCTTTCTTTTCTCTTGATTTTACTAGAAAGCTTTTGTTCTTCATCCAATTGGATAGTTGTCTTGGGAAAGAAGCTATTCATAATTGGATCTCCTCTGAACCTTGGAAAAGGAATGAGGAGATCATGCTAGAATTGCTTTCTCACATTGGATTAGATTGGGGTTTGGATGGATATCGTGACATGTAATGCTACCAACACTTTGATCTATGAATATGTGTGGTATAA